>NC_141699.1:1003340712-1003780712 GCF_964263255.1 Lissotriton vulgaris
GAAAACAATGTAATTTCATCTTTCCTGTTGACCTCTATCGCCCATCAAAAGAAAATGTAATACCAATTTCAGACCTCAACCCCATTTGCACGCTTGACTGCATCATTACTACTTCCTCCTCTTCACTTCTAGACCCAGTGCCTTTGGAATGAACTGACAATTCCAACCCATTTTCCATGCCACACCTATCCAACTATGTCAACACAAAAGAGGAATGCATATCCATCAATCCTTCAACTTCTCCTTGACAGCAATTCAAGAGGAACCAAGAAAATGATCACACCAAACAAACTCAGATATCACATTCCCCACCTTATACAGCGTTACATGGAGAAATAATGTGGAGGAAACTGCTCCAATGACAACACAATCCTTCAAACCTCACCCCCCTTCCAATTGGACACACAAGAACTATAACCAAGCAAATCGCAGACAAATCAGGAAAAAAACAAATACCCACAGTGCCTAGGGATCTCTGCCCATTCAAATAAATACACTGATCATTCAGATCACACATCACTGCTGCTAAAGCCAACTTCTACAAGACAAGCATCAACAAAGCGACCAACAGAAGCAGGTGCACTTCAAGGAAGTCAAACAGTGCCAATCCCTTACTGGATCCCCATTATATTCCCAATCCCACAACCAACAAACGATTGCACCATTGTCCACTATTTCACAAAGAAGATCAACAAAATCAAAGGATACATCAAAAATACAAACAAATCAACCACCATGCCTCCCCATGCCACTGCAACAACCCCAAGTGAATGAACTTTCCAACTCCTTCAAGCCTATCACTTATTATGAATACTACCTTATATTATAATCCAATGTAAAACTACTATGTGGAAATACACTTTTCGTCCTCAACTAAGGAACCTATCCAGATGCACTCACAATTGGACATATGTTACCACTCTTGTAAAAATATTTTCCAACCACCCCCATAATTACCTATCTACCCTCATCATAAGCCATTCAGAAAGCAGTAGCCACTTAATAGCAGGACCAAATGAACTAGGACAATCATATACAGGACTATGTACACTGATTCAGACCACAAAAGCAGGTATACTTAAAAAAAAAAAAAGAAAAGCAATGCATCTTGCCTTCTTATACTGCTTGACTTCTCTGCAGCCTAAAACCAAATCAACCACCAAACCCTAGCTGGTTTCATGGATAGATAGCCTTCTCAGCCAATCCTGTAACAATTCATCCCCCAACCTCAACTACCAACATCAATTTGCAGACTTTGGATCATCGAGAAGAAAGAAGCCATCCTTCTTGTTCCGAGGAATCTACCCGGTCACCGATCATCTTCAATTGCTGTAAGGAATCTCTGGGATCCATATACAATAATGGCTCAAAATCCACCAATATATGGAGGTCACAACTTTACTTCAAAGTAAGGCTGCTTGAAATCATACTGAACTGGATACCCAGCTCCTACCTCAAACTTAACTCAATAAGGGTAGTATTTCCCCTGCTCACCATCAACACCAAACAACCCTCAGATGGTAGCCTATCTGATATTAACCTGTATGACTTAAGCCCCAACCGACAGCCAATGTATAGTCACTCTGATGCACCATGAACACAGACCTCTCCTATAAAGAACATATTGGCAATTAGCCTAAGACATCAATCAATCAATTATAGCATTTGTAAAGCACATTACTTACCCGTGAGGGTCTCAAGGCGCTGGGGGTGGGGGGTGCTGATACTTCGAGAAGCCAGGTCTTGAGGAGTCTTCTGAAGGTCATCAGGTCTTGTGTCTGCCGTAGGTTGATGGAGAGGGTGTTCCAGGTCTTGTCGGCGAGGTGGGAGGAGAAAGATCTGCTGCCGGAGGTCACTCTTTGGATGTGGGGGACTGCGGAGAGGCCGGCGGAGCTGGCGGGTGGGGGAGTAGAAGCTGAGTAGTCTGTTGAGGTACGCTGGTCCGGTGTTGTGGAGTGCTTTCTGTGCATGGGTGAGGAGCTTGAAGGTTATCCTCTTGTTGATGGGGAGCCAGTGCTGGTCTCACAGGTGAGGTGTGATGTGGCTGCGGCGGGGGATGTTGAGGATCAGACGTGCGGAGGCGTTCTGGATGTGTTGCAGCTGTCTCAGGAGTTTGGCCAAGGCTCCTGCGTAGTGTGTTTCCGTATTCCAACCTGCTGCTGACGAGGGCCTGAGTGACCGTCCTTCTCGTCGCAGTGGGAATCCATTTGTAGATCCTGCGGAGCATGCGGAGGGTGTTGAAGCAGGAGGAGGAGATGGCGTTGACCTGCTTAGTCATGGAGAGGGTGGAGTCGAGGATGACCCCTAAGTTATGTGCGTGGTCGGTGGGTGTTGGAGCTGTTCCTAGTGAGGTCGGCCACCAGGAGTCATCCCAGGCCGAAGGGGTTGATCCGAAAATGAGGATTTCCGTCTTGTCAAGAGTTCAGCTTCAACCGGCTGTTCCTCATTCATTCAGCGACGGCCTTCATTCCTTTGTGTAGGTTGGTTTTGGCGGTGTCGGGGTCTTTGGTGAGCGAGAGGATAAGCTGGGTGTCATCGGCGTAGGAGATAATGTTGAGGTTGTGCTGTCAGGCGACGTGGGTCGGGAGGTGCCATGTAGATGTTGAACAGTGTTGGGCTGAGGGAAGAGCCCTGGGGTAAGGCGCAGAGGTTCTCGGTGGCTTCGGAGCGGTAGGGGGGGAAGGCGGATGCTCTGTGTTCTGCCTGAGAGGAAGGAGGTGGTCCAGTCCATGACTTTCTCTTGGATCCCGGCGTCATAGAGGCATGTTCGTAGTGTGCAGTGGTAGACCGTGTCAAAGGCGGCGGACAGGTCCAGGAGGATGAGGGCCGCTGTTTCTCCGTTATCCAGCAGGGTCCTGATGACATCGGTGGCAGCGATGAGGGCGGTTTCGGTGCTGTGGTTGCTGGAATCAGGACTGGGACAGGTCCAGGATGCGGTTCTCCACGAGGTAGCGGGTCAGTTACTTGTTGACGGTTTTCTCAATGGACTTCGCCGGGAACGGGAGCAGGGAGATTGGTCGGAAATTCTTGAGGTCCGCCTTGGGTTTCTAGAGTAAGGCGTTGATCTCGGCGTGCTCCCAGCTGTCCGGGAAAGTTGCATCATAGTATCAGTTCAGTTAGAAAAATAAATTAAACTCTACATATCTGAACCAGATTTCAGGATAACCATGAAATTAATAGTTCTCTCACTGGGACGGAGAGAACAGTCCAAGTCCTCATATGTATCACTCTTTCGCCATTAAAAAGGGAGGCCACAAGCTAAAACTAATTTCTTCAAACGACTTAAGATGTTTGACTATATCACACCAATGCCAAGTAACGTCACTGGCTAACCCGCCAGGCCAAATCATCTCAAAACCAGCTGCATACATCCCAGTACCAGCACTCATTTTTTACCTAGTTAACTGAGGCAGTCGGCACCAAAGTAGGAGTAGGAGTCAAGACCTCACCAGATGAAGAAATGTAAGGGAAAAAACAGGCAACAGGGTTTTTCATCTATACAACAAACCAATTACCTTCAGAAAAACACCTACCCATCCTCAAATACAAAAATAACTGAAAAGCAATCTCTTGAAATGAAACACCCACATCTAAAATATTACTTTTTTATTTGTAAATTTGCAACATCAACAACAATAAAAAGAAACACATGGCAACAAATAACATGACACCTTACACTGTAAGAATCATCATGGACCATAAAAGCTGCATAGCAACTACTCCAGTGTGTCCACAATAGCCCCCTCGGTTCCTCCCTGTGCACCCATCGCCAACTTCCTGTATATCGATGCCCAATCATCTAAATCATCAGCCAAATGTTCATGCGTGAGGACCATTTTCATTCTTATTTTCTTCGCCACTGCCCAGTTCATCAAATCCCAGTCCCAGTGCACAGCATCGGTCCGGTCACCTGCACAACACCTATGCGTTCGCCAACACCAACAATGCAAACGGATACAGTATCTTCTTCCCTTTGGGCAACGGGAGGGTGCTAAAACAAAGACGGGGTAAGGGTTGTGAACTTTTCAGCCCAGTAACTAAGCATAAGATCTCTATCCAATCAGTTGAGTAGAGCTGCAGCTTTCCACAGGTCCATGAAGTGTGTAAAAAATCTGCACGGTTTAAGCTGCACCTGGGGCAATCCGAATGCTGGGGTCGGATAAATCCTGGCCAGTCTCAGAGGCTTATAGGAGCTTTGGTGCAAAAAGTGGAAATGGGTTAGCTGTAAGCAGGCATTACTGGAAACCGTCCTGACTTGCTGACAGTCATGACCCCACTCTGCATCCATACAAGGAGTGTCGAGAGCTCTGTCAAACTGCCTGCGGGCAAGCAGACCCGTTTTCAGTCTCTCAGCCTTTAACGCCCTAAAGAATCTGGACACTCCTTGTGATGCTGTACCCTGTACCAGATTCCAGCTGTATTGTAGAAACTGGTGGGAGAGGCGGGAAATCCTGGGCAAAACTCAATCACCGCCTTGGTCAACCGTACGCATTGTAAAAATTGCCCAGTCGCCATACCGAACTGATCCTGCACCTCCGCAAATGGCAGCAATTGCTCTCCCACGAACCAGTACCCCAGCGTTGTGCAACCCCCCGCCCCGCCTGCCAGTGAACCATTGTCATATCTCTTGGTATATTCTGAAACTGTGGTAACCACTTCAGGTCTAATGCTCTGGAAAAAGGGTAACAATGGCACACTCTAAATTTCACCTCACCCCTTTTTTTTGGTGGGGGATCTTATCGCACAAGAGACGTCCGAGGCTGCATTAAATCCATTATCTTCTGAAGCACACAGATTCCATAGCAGCCACCCAACAACAATTTTTCCCAAGCTTCATCCCAATGGTACACTGCAGGTGAGCTGGGTAATAATATAATTTTAAATCACGGAGGCTCAAGCCCCCCTCCTCCCTGTCAGCTTCAAGGTAGTCAGTCCAACGCTGCTGAGTTTGCCTGCCCAGACCAACTTAACCAACAAGAAGTCCAGTTCCCGAAGTGTGTTCCCGGGGATATCACAGGTCATGTTCAGAAGATGACAAATATCTAGGCAACAAAACCATCTTTGCCATTATCGCTGGTTGGATGCGTGGCTCTGGCAGAGTGTTCCAGAAAACAATGGATTTTCTTAGCATCTCAACAATTCTTCCTAGTCAGGGTATACTCCCTCTCCTTCAGATGCTTAACCAGAACGCCCAGATGCCAAAAGTGCTGCAGTTCCCAGTGCAAAGCAAACACAAGGAGAAGATGGACGGAATGCTGAAACTTTTCAGACCCTTACCCCCAGTCACAGATCTGGCTTGAATCCATCATCGTTCTTTAGCTTACTTCGCCGCCCCAGTTTGGATGGACCCAGCCATATGCAAATCAGTCTTGACCCTGTGCCTCATGGGAACAGTTGAGCTCGAACTGCCACGCCAAGTCCTCCCTGGACTGGAAACAAGCATCCTGGGACCGGTTTCGGGGTAACACCACTCATCAGCCAGGCTAGCTACAATCCAGCGGCAAAGTGAGCAAGAGACCCACGTCTGGGCAGTTCCTAGTGCAGCCAGATATTAGGAATGTCATTCATCAGCGACCCAGTGGAAAAACAAGTGACTTCGCTGCAATAACACGCAGCCCTGCAACCCCACCAAACTGCTCCAGCACTACCAACAGGAGTGGAAATTAAACATGCAGGTCCCCCAGTGCTAGAAAACTCATTAGATGTACATGCATTGCTAGCAGCTCTAGCACCAGCACAAACAATAGAGACGACAAAGGGTGTCCCTGCCCGGTCCCACTTTCCACATCCCAAGCCCCCGACACCACCCTCCTCACTCACCTCACTATGGGTTTACCAATCACATTGAATATGCCTCCTTATAGTTCAACTTGTAAACTATATAACTCCTGTGCTAGGGCTTTCTCTTCTGTAAGGCGTACCACTGCTATCCAGCTTGGTTTGCTCTATTCAAATTCCATTATCATCATACATTGCTTATCTTCCAAAATCTCAGAACTGAGATCATAGAAAGTCACGTTGCTGTGCCCACTACTTGCTGATCCCTAGGCACTAAATGTGATCATTACAGTCTTACCATAAGATTTCAGTTTAAAACTATATACTTTTGGCCACCGTCACGGACCATCACACCACAAGAGGGAATTGTTACATGAAGAGGGAAAGAGGTATGTCACAACAGAATGTGGCAAAATGTAGCACAATCACTGGATCAGTTTTACAAATAGTTACGCAAAACAATAGAAGTAATTTAGTATACATCAGTCATAGTCGTAGTCAGACTAGCTTTGGAGTGTGGATGTGGGAAGAATGCCAATTGACAGGGACCTCATTAGAGCTATCTAGATAAATCAAGTATCTCTGCATCTATGGATTCTTTTTAGTTATGACATGATGTTCAATGTGGCACATTATCTCGAGATTCCACTTTGTTTCCCCTTTGTATTTTGTGCTTGCAATCGTTTTGAAAATAACCAAGGTGGCTTTAAATTAGTCTGGTCAAAATAAGACTTCATCCTTGCTTTCTGCAGACCAGATTTGGTCCCATGTTACTAATGAGGCATGTGAGCTATGGATCACATGCTTTGCATAGACTATACAGAAGTCTCCCCGAAGCAGTGGCTATCCTGTAACTGTTGGAGTTGTCTGAAATACCGCTTTAAGTACTGCTTGACCCACATTAGTTTGTTGTCTTGCTAACACATCTACACAATAGCCCTTCCATAAATGCTTTGATGAATGGCACTCGAAATAGCGATAAATGTTGCCTATTTTGAAGGTAAGCTGCTATGGCAGCATGATACAGTCTAATGGATGTATAAGCCAATGCCGACTGCTGCAAATGCAATAGGTAGCACAGTATGTTCTGTATGGAATCATCAAGGGGATTGATGTGATCGTTATTGCAATAGATAACAAAACGCTTCCAATTGGCTGGGTAACAGGGACTTGTGATAGGCTTTCTTGCCTCTCTAATGATGTTCATACAGTCTGGTGGAAGGTTGAGATAATCAAACTCTATGACTTCAGGAGCCAGATCGCAAGGTTCAGCTTTTCAGGATCTGGGTGTTTGATTTCTCCATGGCTCTGTGTGAGGAGACTGGGAGTCAAATGTAATTTTTAGTGTGGTACCAGAAAGAGTTCCAACAGGGTTGTGAACCAAGGTTGACGTGCCCATGTTGGAGCTACCAGTATTAGCATGAGTGATATTTGCCTGAATTTCCGAACAACTGATGGAATCAGTTGGAGAGGCAGAAAAGCGTAAGCAAATATCCCTGACCAGTTCATCCATGGAGCATTGCATTTGGACAAAGGGTGTGGATACCTGTAAATGTAAATGTAAATGTATAGGCATTTATATAGCGCGCTACTTACCCGTAGGGTCCCAAGGCGCTTCGACCGCTGCGAAACCCTTCCTGGCTTCCCTGAGAGATGGTCCCTTAATGGGTATCTCCAGGGTGAGACCAGGCATCCCCGGCGGACTGGTGGGGCCGTTAGTGAAGCTGAGGCAAGCTAATGCCCAGAGTTGCAGAGTGTGATCGCTGATCAGAGTGGGCACCGAGGCGAGAGAATTATCGAGTCCGCTGACCCTGGTCCAGAAACCTGCCGCGCCGGGAATCGAACCCTGGTCCCGGGCCGTCCTCTGCTCTCGGGTCTGCCGCCTCTAACCAGTGAGCCACACTACTTCACTACCTGGAGGGGAAGCTTTGGCATTTTGAGTTTTCTGGTGTTGTGAACAGGTCTATGTGAGGGACTCCACAAGCTTGGAAGTATCGGTGGAGAACTTGAGGGTGAAGTTCTCACTTGTGTATTTGATACCTCTGCCTGCTGAGGAGGTCCGCAATTTGATGGTTGACTCCTGGGAGGTGTTCCGCTAGGAGATAAAGTTGTGGTGAATAGCCCACTTCCAGATGTCCTGGGCTAAGTGGGACAGTTGGAGAGAGTGTGTCCACCCTATTTTTGGATGTAATACATAGCTGTCATGTTTTCGGTTCGGATTAACACAGCTTTGCCAGATAGGTAATCTTGAAAGGCTTTGACAGCTAGAAAGATTACCATGAGCTCTAAGTGATTAATGTAGAGCATCTTCTGCTGGTGACTCGACAGTCATTGCATTGTGTGTTGTTGAAGATGAGCTCCCCAGCCAGTAAGGGAGCGAGGAGTACGGCCGCTTACCAACACTAGATCGGTTAATAGACCTTGAGACTGGTTTCACTGACTGGCTAAACACTCTTTAAGTGGGCGCATGTGTAGCCTGGTGTGGGAAACGATGATGCAAGATGCTATCATTCCCAGCAGTTGCATAAACACTCGAGACAGAAGTGACTGAGTGGGTTGATGTTTGAGAATGAGCGCCTAAATGTTTCGAATTCTGGCTGCATTGGGATACGCTAGAGCCTTCGGAGTATCTAGAGCTCCTAGGTAATCCTGAACTTTGTTTGGCTGAAGATGTGATTTTAACACGGACTGAGAAACCCTAGCTGTTGAAGCAGCTGAATGGTTAGTGAAGTGTGCTTGCGACATTGCTGATATGTGCTGGCTTTGATGAGCCAGTCGTCCAGATAGGGAAAGACATGTATGCTTTGTCTTCTGAGATGCGTAGCTACTACCGCCAGACATTTTTTGAAGACTCTGGGGGCAGTGGCGACTCCGAATGGGAGCACTTTGAATTGGTAGTGTTGACCTGCTACCACAAACCTGAGAAATTTGCAGTGAGACGGATGGATTGGAATATGAAAGTAGGCATCCTTTAAATGTAGAATAGAAAGAAAATTACCCTTTTGCAAAAGAGATAGTATTTGTTGCAGTGTTACCATGTGGAAGTGGACGTATGTAAAGAATGAGTTCAGAGATCCAATATGGGTCTGAGAGAGCCGCCCTTTTTTGGAATTATAAAGTAAAAGGAGTACACGCCTGACCCTTGGTGGTGTGGTGGTACGGGCTCTATGGCTTGTTTTAGTAGCAGGGATTGTACTTCCTGTTTGAGAAGAAGGTCAAGGTGATCCGGCGAAAGTCTGTGCAGCTTTGGGGGAATGTTTGGAGGAGTGTTGATAAACTCCAGTCAGTAACCAGAATGGATAATTTGGAGAACCCATTAGTCTGTTGTTATTGACTGCCACTTTGGTAAAAATTGTGGCAGTCGTCCCCCCCCACAGGTGTTAAGTGGTGGGGGGAGGGGGGGGGGGGGGGGATGGAGGGGGACTATGGGCAAGTCATTGTTTTGTATTGGATGGCGAGGTATGCGTGTTGGAACCTCGACCTCCACCCTTGCCGTTGTTTCCTCTGTAGGTGCCCAGGAAGAAATCCTTGGAACTTGAGGGCTGGTTATTGCCCTTATAGCTGGACGCAGTGTCTGAGGAAGTAGTTTCGGATCCTGCTTGATAAAAGGAGTGACGAGAGGAACCACGCCCTTGTGGAGACTGAAGTGCTCCTGTGGATTTAGCCACTTCAGTATCCTTCATTTCATCCAATGAAGTGTCTACCACCGGCCCAAAAAGGTGTTCTTTGTCAAAGGGTGTGTTTAGTATGGAAGTTTGAACTTCCGGTTTAAACCCGGATATGAGCAGCCAGGGGTGTCCTCTTAAAAGAACACTAGTGTTTACCGCTCTGGCAGATGTAACAGCAGCATCTAGGGAGCATCTTATTTGGTGATTAGAAATTAACTGCCCCTCACAAACAAGGTCTTGCGCTTTTGATTTGTGTTCTTGAGGGAGAAACTGGATGAGTTGTTTCATTTGATCCCAGTGTGTGCGGTCATAGCGTGCTAGCAACGCTGTGTATTGGAAATATGCCAGACGTTAGCAGCCTGGGAGGTTATCCTTTTTCCTGAAGCATCAAGAAGTTTAGACTCCTTATAAGGTGGTGATGCGTCTCCAGTAGTTTGGGAGTTTGCCCTTTTTGCGTGCATTAGAAACTACTAGTAAATCTAATGGTAGTTGACCTTTTATGTAAACTGGATCTGATGGGGCAGGCTTGTATTTTTTATCTACCCTCGGGGTAAGGATACGTGCTCTAACAGGATCCTTAAAATTGTCACCTTCCTCCTCGTCTGATTGAGGTTCGAAGAGGTCCGGAATGGAACCTGCTTTTGTCTCTGCATGTCGCGTCGTCGGGCCCGACGATCGCGAAGAGTCTTTTTGGAGCGGAAAGCTCGGCACGCGTCGCAGTGGTCTTCTCTGTGGTCGGGTGACAAACACAAATTGCCGCTTCGTGTGAGTCAGTGAGCGGGTATTTCGAGTGGCACAGAGGACAGAACTTGAAAGGAATTTGTTCCACCAACTGCGAGTTGAACCAGGGGCTAGGCCCTCCGCGAGCTCTCCGATCAAAATTTTCTTTAGAAATCACGATAGGTGAAGAAAGGAGAACGCGAACGGAAACAATACAGTTGAGTGTGAATGTGATACGCGCCAAGAAGGACCGAAGCATCGAGTTTGAACCGGAGCGCAGCGAGGTACATCCGAACCAGATGGGGGAAAAAACAATCTGAAAATGCAGTCTTTGATGATGTGCACCATCACCTAAGGGAGGAGTCCCCTACCTCGTGAATAGGGAAAACTTCTTCAGAAAAACAAAGTGCAAACATCGAGAACCAAAACTAGATGGCGATCTTATGCAAAGCATGTGATCTACATCTCACATGCCTCAAACATATATTTCAAACTGAATATCTGTGTCCTGTCAATGTCATCCAGAGGTCTGACAGTTTAAGACTACCAAACTTTGATGACAAATGTACAAATTGGTTTATTTGGGAAGTATCAGAATTAGGGATGGACACAATTTTCACAGTAACTTATGGGATCAGTGTGTGCTGCGTTACCAACAAAGCAACATCCCCACAAACATATGACACTTTCAACTGCTTTTGTTGTGCCAATTAACCAGAATGAGGGCATAATTTTATTTCATTAGACCAACATAAATAAGTCATGAAAAAAATCAGCCTTCCTAGGAAGGAAGAAGTAGCCTAACTGACAAAGTAAAATAAGCAAAGAAGCAAAACAAGTTCAAATCAAAAGCCATTAAAGACAACAGACAGAATAAATGGTCATCAACCGAAAAGAAGGAAAACCCTTCAATATGAAATGAATGTCAGATGTACTAGGTGGCAGAGAACCAGATATAATACACAACATAATTCTGCCATTTAAAATGCAGAATGATTTTAGCAGCTAAATACAAGTATGAGTATTAAAGTGGCGAGTGTGGGGAAGGATAATACAATAAATGCATTAAACAGTGTGTAAGAACATTCACATGAAGAAAAAAAGAGTTTTAATATTGTGCAAAAATACAAATTGTATGCAAAAAATAAGTTCTGGAGGTAAAGTGCAATACTTCATAATACACAGACTTATTTATCATAACACAACATGAATACAATAGATGCATGGCAGCTAGATGGTAGTGCTATAGTCCAGCCTCCCAACATCAATGGAACAGCAGAAGCTCATTCTTCCCAAGTCCATTTAAATTGCACGAAAGGCAAAGGAAGTGACCGATTCCACATGTTAACTGACTACAAATTATAGTGAGAACAGCCAAGGACAATCATCCCCACTGGTGACTGCCCGTGTGCGAATGAAGAAGCCTCACTAATTACAAAGGGTGGGAAGACCAACCAATTTGATGTTTGTGGACAGGCAACAGGATATTGAGCATCTCCTACTTGGTTTCAACAGGCAAGGAATGAGTAATTAAATAAAAGTTTGAGGTTTTCATGATTACCTCATCATCGTTGACTAGCTCCTTTTTCACAATTTTCATGGCATATATGCGTTCAGTTTTCTTTAATCGGACCAGAAGTACTTTTGCGTAACTGCCTCTTCCGATTACACGCAGCAAGTCAAAATCTTGGAGACCCAAACTAGAAGGTGCTCGGCCACTTTCCCGGATATTCATTGCCTAAAAATAAAAGTAACTGGAAGGTCACAAATATGGCACCAACTACAACACCCTAACATTTCTAACCATTCTCGAATGCTTAACTCGCAGATGAAGATAATGCCAAGCTGTTCCCATTGATAGCCCGAACAAATTCATATTAAAGCTTGAAAAGAAAAGACAGGGTGAAACAAAGCAGAGATCACCACCACATCAGTTTATAATTATTACTGAAAAACTGTATATAATGTGATAGTGAATTGACATTAATTAAGAACAGTTCACTGTGCAAGGTAAATTGGGTTTATTAGAAAGAGATTTGTGACATTACTACTCAGTGCTTCTGAACATCTTTGAATTCAAGAAAATGACATAAGGTGTGTGATCTAAATGAAAGAAAAAATCTTATAATTTTACTAGTGTGCAAAAATTTCCAACCATGGTGTTTCATTGAGAAGATTAACTGTGGGTCTGAGCGAAAAAACTCTATAGTATGCCTAAATGTGTTCTGACCGGTTACCTATATGCATCCTTTGTGTCAATATGGTATGCAACAGGATACTCACACAACGTGTCAGGTTACCATCAGTAAACCATCCTATACTGCCCTTTCCATCATTTGGGCCACTACACAGAGTGGAGAGTCCTTGTTGTAACCACTTCACTAGAATCTAGATGTGAAGTGTTTGGGACTCACTAGGTTGTTGAATAGGCAAGGATTGGTTACTAGAAACAGTGCATAAAGAAAAGTGAGTGAGAAAAAGTGTTCAGTTAAAATTTGAGAGTGGACGCAAAAATTACTTTATTCTATGGCCGTACACTTCCAATAGATAAAAACATAATTAATGCAAAGGGTCAGTGGGTTCAACAGATAACTACTGACTAGATATTAAGGTCGACATGTTTCTGCAGTTTTACGATCCTCACAAGGTATCTGCTGCTTCATCAGGACCAATTAGAACTCCGCTACTGTTTCAAAAGTATGTGTAAGTGCAGCGAAAAAAATAAGAAGGATATCACCTGATTCGTCCTCTCAGTCCTCCTGTATTAAAGGAAGGTGTCCAGAAAAATCAAGAAGGGAACAAAATTAGCAAAGAGTTCAAAGACTCCATCTTGCTCTCTAAATTGGAAAAATGCAAGAAAGACCTAGCGAAGTTTTCCCTTGAAAAAATCTACCCTTACACAAGTCCAACATATGTTCCAATTCCTTTCAACAGGAATGGGCGTAGAGGGGGTTCTACATACGGCACCTCTATATCAGAAGACCTCTCGAGTGATTCGGATTCATCGAATCAAGGCAATTCAACTAACTACAAATCGATCGAGGGAAGGGTAATTGGAGGAACTGGAGAGGCTTCAACCAAGCTCCAAGCCAATACAACCCATGGTGGGCACCTAACCCATGGGGACAAGGAGTACCACCGTTTTCACAACATATGGGCCCGTATGGCCCTATGCCTTTTCAACAGGGTCAGAATATGCCGCCTTTTTTAGGCTTTGGCCAAGGGAGGTCACGGGTCAGGAGACGGGCCCGCTAGGACAGGTACAGTGGAACCTCCCCCCACAGTCGATGGACCTACGGAGCGGGAAGAAGATACCGCAGGACCAACCAGGGCCGCGCACGGGGACAGCCTCATAGTCAATCTGAGTTCCCGATGCCTAACCCCGAATGAAGAGAAAGTACTAAAATCGGGGGTTAGGCTTTGTTGCAACGACTACTGGGGATCCTTTCCAGACACAGATAGAACTGTCCAAGTTCTTCAGGAAAATACGGCTCCATTTTTTCTTCTCTAAAAACAACGAGGGAGATGAGATGGAACAGAATACAGGCTTGAAAAGACAGTCTTCCTTTACTCCACTAGCTGTCACGATACCCGCTAAAGTGACCACTTTCGAGGAAGCAGTGCAACATGATGTTCAAACACTGTTCCAACAAGGACAAAAACCATTTGTTAACATCCCCAAAGCTGAACAAGAAGCATTGGAAAATCTGAAAAAAGATTCTTCAGTGACAATCAAACCCGCAGACAAGGGTGGGGCTACGGTTTTGATGGACACTACTACCTATAGAGAAGAGTGCCTACGACAACTTGGGGACACTCGATCCTATTGCCAATTGACAAAAGACCCTACCGAGAGATTGTACGTCATCATTGGACACCTTGAAGAAGAAGCCCTAGCGGAGGGATGGATCACTTCGAACGAAGCAGCTTTTTTGCGCACCCCTCATCCGGTGATGCCATATTTTTATGTGCTCCCAAAGATCCATAAAGTACAACGGCCTCCACCGGGGCGCCCTATAATATCGGGCATAGGCTCACTGCTTGAACCACTATCTACCTTGGTCGATATCTTTCTCAGACCTATGGCTAAGCTCATGCCCACATACCTCCAAGATACCAAAGATCTATTGAGAATTCTTCCAGAGATTGAGTTCAATGCCTCAACTGACTTGTTGGTATCGTTTGGCGCCGAGTCGCTTTATACTTCAATACCCCAGAATGAGACCTTGGAGGTAATAGAAGGACTACTTCGGGAGAAAGACTTGGATTCCATCACACCGGTCTCCCTGATTATGAATCTGGCAACTATTGCCATGAAAGAAATTTTTTCCAATTTGAAGAAACTGTTTTCTTACAGGTATCGGGGACCAGTATGGGCAGCGTTTTTGCCCCCAGCTTAGCGAACCTGTACATGCACAAATTCGAGCAAGACTGTGCTACAACCAACAAATCCCTACCATGCATCTGTGCGCATTTGAAATCACTATATTGACGGCATTCTTGTGGTATGGCGTGGCACAACTGTATAACTAATGGCTTTCCACAAGTGGCTGAATGAACAAAACGCCTTCCTTCGCTTCACTGTGGAATTTGATGCACACTCTCTAACCTTCCTTGATCTTTTGATCATAGGATACCCTGATGGCCTGAAGTCTGAGCTCAACAGGAAGCCTATGTCACGCAACTCTTTATTGCAGTATGACAGTTGTCACCCTAAAGCATTGCGTGCCAATTTGCCATTCGGGCAATTTTTACGTATTCAGCGTAACTGTTCCACCAAAGAGACCTTTTCTACTCATGCAAAGATCTTAGAGAAACAACTTAGCCAAAGGAAATACCCTGCTAAACGGATACGTCAGTCGAAGAAAAGAGCGGCAAATAACAACTATGAGTCATTGCTCGAACCTGTTCCTCCAAAACCACAGAACCAGCGCATCACCTGTGTTAATACATTCAGCACTAAGTCCAATGCCATCCAACGGATTGTAAAGAAACACTGGAGCATTCTCAACACCGGTACGGATACCCAGGAACAGCCTCTTTTTGCTTTTAAAAGAGGAACCAGTATCAAAGATTGACTAGTACATACCAGACCACCTACAAAAATGGTCCACCAAGTAGGAACATTATGGGACATGCCACCAGTACAAGGACACCACCTTGCGGTAATTGTACGGCGTGTCCACAAACGACACGGTCCACAAGTATCGACAGTGGAAGTAGCCGGCGGTGGGAACAAAAGCGGTTTACTAACTAACAGCAACAACTTAATTTACATGATTACGTGTCCCTGCCAGCTTAGGTACGTTGGGATGACCACAAGGAAGATCAAGGTCAGAATTTCGGAACATAAAAGCACTATTAGGTGTAAGAAGCAGGCGACTCGCCTCACGAATCACTTCTTAGAAGTAGGGCATAAACTAACTTCACCTGGACTGTACTAGAGCAACCCCACATTCCACCCCATGCTACTGACATTTCCAAACATTTATTTAGGCTGGAACAGAAGTGGGTGTACAAATTAACCTCAGATAAACAGGGGCTCAATGAAGACATACCTTGGATGTCATTATAACTCTGTCTTTATATTCTCCCCTGTGCCTCTACCCGGTATATCACGTAGATAGAACCTACAAACTATTATGTATAAACCTTGGGTAACAACCTTTTGTCCAGTCTCCTGTGATCTGTTGGCAGAACTATAGAGCAATATATAATCTGTAGGTGTTTATATTTCTTATAATAAAACACTACTTACGCTATAATATAATATAATAGTATAGGTGCCCCTAGAACCTGAGCTGTAGCCAGGTGAGGAGAAGCATGTTCCTCTCGCAATTAAGGTGAGCTGGATGAGTACCCACAAGCCTGAGTTGGGTAATGTAGAAATGAGCTATTACATGTGAATAGCTTTATGTGAGATTACGGTACTAATTAATTTACTGTTATCTTTACCCTTGTATGTCTATGTTGTGTCTTTGACCTGATGTCTCCTGCGTCTGGACACCTTCCTTTAATACAAGAGGACTGAGAGGACGAATCAGGGGATATCCTTCTAATTTTTTCCGCTGCACTTACACATACTTTTGAAACAGTAGCAGAGTTCTAATTGGTCCTGATGAAGCAGAAGATACCTTGTGAGGATCATAAAACTCCAGAAACATGTCAACTTTAATATCTAGTCAGTAGTTATTTGTTGAACCCAGTGACCCTTTGCACTAATTATGTTTTTATCTACTGGAAGTGTACGGCCATAGAATAAAGTAATTTTTGCGTCCACTGTCCAATTTTAACTGAGCACTTTTTCTCACTCACTTTTCTTTATGCACTTTTTCTAGTAACCAATCCTTGCCTATTCAACAACCTAGTGAGTCCCAAACACTTCACATCTAGCTTCTAGTGAAGTGGTTACAACAAGGACTCTCCACTCTGTGTAGTGGCCCAAATGATGGAAAGGGCGGTATAGGATGGTTAACTGATGGTAACCTGACACGTTGTGAGAGTATCCTGTTGCATACCATATTGACACATAGGATGCATATAGGTAACAGGTCAGAACACATTTAGGCATACTATAGGGTTTTAGTTACTCTTTTGTAATTATATGTTCTGTTTAGGGGGCTGTAACTGGTGTGGGGTCTATAAAGATTCCCTTGGACCCTCCTTTCAATAAATTCTTTTGTTCTTTATAGTTCCATTGAGAAGACCATCATTGACTGACCACTAAAATTCAGCGTCACTTCAGAACACCAATAAAATCACTAGCTGAAATGCCCATTACATTGCAATCCTCCGAACTCAAGGTTCGAGTGAGAATAACCAGTCTAGTTTAATATCATTTTAGTCTGAAGCATAGTTGGAGTTGAATGAACAAGCTACTTACCTTTGGTAATGCTCCTTCTGGTGGATACTCCACCTAACCTCCGATTCCTCAAATTGGAATACTCCCCAGGCACCAGACTGGATGCAGAAAGCGTTTCCATAGAGGTAATCATAATGCTGCTAGGTGCAATCACATGGCCTTCCACTGACTCTACAATGACTCTACACTAACTTCCCATAAGTGACAGAATGGAGCCTCATAGAAGCACCACCCCTGAGCTCTGACAGCACTTTATTGCGTTTACCCTGTATGCACCTTCCAACAGTGAACAATTGTTGGAAACAGTATGCAAAGTGCTAACAATAGCCTTTTTAACGTGTTAAAAAAAGGCAATACTCAGAATGGGAAGGTGGAAAGGCGGAGAGGAATCTGCAACTAGATGAGTACCTTCCAGAAAGTTATTTACCAAAGGTAGATAACTTTTTTCATTATGGATACTTCTAACCGCTTATTCCTCCCCTTAGAATAGATACCAAAGCAGTATGTACCCAGGTGGAGGATCTGTGGAGTGGGTTCTTGCAGGACAGAGTGGGGAAAATGCCCTTCGTGCCCAACCTGGCTGTGAGCGTATACACGGACAGCCACGTCTCAGCCTGGCAGATGACAAACACAGGCACTCCATTTCCCATCTCTGTGTTAGCAGCCTCTGCCCTAGTGGAATGGGTTCTCAGACGTTCTGGAAGCTGTTTCTTGGCCAATTAGTAGCTCATCTTAATGCAGAGGACTATCCACCTCAACAAGGTAGTCTTCTGCATTGCCTCCCCTTTCTTTGCTTCAGAAAACTCCACAAGAAACATGATCCTTGGAACAATCAATGTAAAACTTAGGACTCTTTTGGGGTCCAAACAATATAGCTCCGCCCCCATTTTTGACAAGTGAAGGGTAGCAAGGAAAGCTGATAGTGTGATGGATTATCCAATGTGGAACAAGTCACAACTTTTGGTAAGAGGGCAACAGTCCTCACTGCAAACCTTTCCATGAAAAAGGTGGTAAAAGTTGCTTTTGAAGTGCCCGAAGTTCACTCATGAGACAAACTGACAGTCCCAATGAGAAAGAGTCTTTAAGATCAGAAGACGCAGCGAGCAGCTATGATTTGGCTGAAGGGCATACACATGAGAAATGCAAGACCAAGTTATGGTCCCTGTGGCTTCACCAACAGGGAGGGAAAATGTGTGTCGAACTTTCAATAAATCGTATCATAACAGGAGGTTTGCACAAGAACGGGTTGTCAAGTGTAGTAATGGCAAAAGGGCCAACAAATACATTTTATAGGGCCTAATGGAAGGCCTTGTTGGCCAAAGATTAAACGAAAGGGCAGCTTGGCAGGGGTCAGTGTGGAAAACTACACATCAGGCTACAAATTTGTTCCAATGCCCAGCATAAAAGGATTTAGTTGGCATGGATGACATTTACCACTTTACGCAAGCAGGTGTAGATTGTGCAGATTAGGGTGGAGAGCCCTGCCCAGTTACTGAGATCAGGCTGACACTTCACAAGGAAGTCCTAGCCTGATCAGAGGACTGCATGTTCATGTTCAGAGGGTCCGGGCATCACACTTTCCTGGACCAATCCAGCCGTTAGGATGACTTGGACCCGGTCCTTCCAGAACTTTTTCATAACTCAGGGTAGATGGGGAAGGGACTGGAAGGCATATGTGATTCCAGGGTTTCAATGTGCAAAACTTCAGACATTGCATGTTCAACGGTGGTGAAAACATCTAGCCTGGGTTCTCTCCACTGCTGGAAGACGCCCTGCACCACCTCAAGATGTAGACACCACTCGTGCTGCCAGATGTCCCCTGCTCAGTTCTTCCCGAAATTCAGGAAACTGCTACATGGTTCACAATCAGGAAAATGCCCCAGCGCTACAACCACCTACAGAGGTGCAGAGCCTCTGGACACAGAACACAAGATCCCACTCAACCCCGCTTGTTGCAGTACCACATGGCAATAGTGTGGTACATGAGAACCTGCATCGCCCTCCCCTTGACTGACGGCAGACGTCAGAGCTTAATGAATGGCTTGAAGTCTGACACATTGATGTGTAGACAGCCCTTTGACAGAGACAAAAGTCCACTGATCTCCACCTTGGCCCGATGACCCCGACCCAGCAGAAACGTGCCAGTCACCACAGTTCGCCCTGAATTGGTAAGGGAAAAAAGCCTGCAACTGGACCAATGAGCCATCTCCTTTGAGACCTGGATGGCATCAGCCAGATGCACACAGTTTGAGCTGAAGTCAGTTCAGTTTCCAACACTGGCATTGGCACTGGGTCATTCTCCGACACCAGTGATTCTAACCCCAGCGTCGATGCAGTGCAGACCGGTGTGGATCTGTGGACTCGATTAGAAGTCTGTACCGGCATCAGTACAGGTCCCAAGAAGGAAGTTGGTGCTGGGGATGGCCCTAGCAACAGTAACCCAAATGGAGGCAGTTGCATGCGTATGAAGGCATGGTGTAAGAAGCTGGAAGCACATTGTATGTTTGTAGCATGACCCCCTTGAGGGTGCGGACGGGGTGAGGAACCGGTTCTGTGGCTACAGACCTCGAAAGTGTGCGACTGACATTGGGACACCCTTGTGCCTCTTATTTGGAATTGGCATAGCAAGATGGGGTGGAGGATGCTTCACTTTCGTATGATTACACTGGACATCAACTTACCAGAGGACTTTGAGCTCGAAATTGCAGGAATATTCTTGGTACTGAGTCTGCCCCACTGACTTGGAGCATGAGTGGGACCTAATAAAGCTGAAACTTCTGCTGGCGATTGGTGACACACCGCTTCACTCTCCAGTCTCTGATCGTGTTAATATGCATGAGGGCACGCTTGGTGAATGACCTAAAGCTGAGCCCAGACACCAAAGACCCAGGTTCCTTGTGTGGGTCCATGCAGAACACATGCTTCCTGCAGTTGTGGCACAGCTTGAAACCTGTTCTATTGGGTGAACACATCATTCCCTAGTACGTTGGCGAAAAAGTTTTACAAGACATCGGAAAACAGAGAGAGTTGGGAGTGTAGCTCCAGAATCATGTCAAAGCACAAAAAGTAAAGAGTCTGGCACATGGGAAGTAATCAAAAGGTGAGGAATCTGCGATTAGAAGTATTCATCAGAAATGTAGGAGTACATTAAACTTTGTCACAACCATATCTGTCAAGTTGTGTGTTTCGAGATAAAAATGTAACTCCACAACCTTAGCTAAATATACTGCATAAAGGGAGAGGGTTTCTGATTAAAACCTATTACAATGTAGTCTTAAGAAGGTAGTATAGGCTAACATGATGGATAGATTACCTCCTTTTCTTCACCAACATGGTCCAGGCTTTCTTGACTTGAAGGGTTATATGGAATAACTAAAATAATAAAGAAAAAAAGCGTCATACATTACACAACTCAAACAATTAAGTCCCAACACCAATTTGACATAAATTTGGTTTTGAATTATGTGCAATCAAAAACTACAAATAAAATAAGTTTTGTTTAATTATGTTATTGTGTATTCTTGCACTTCCGACAATTTGTAAATGGGCAGGAAATATGAAGCTCTTTTAATGGAAACATGTACATGAGAATCAGAAAGTGAACGTCTGGGCCGACGGACGTCATGTTCCACCACTGGGATCTGCCAACATGCATCATGTCACCAATATAAAAAAAAATACAGGGAAATTAAAAAGTTATTTACTGATGACAACTTTGTCTTTCAAATGAAACTGCAAGCCTGGCAACAGGAGGGTGCTAATTAATGTTGAGTGATGAAGTATTGCCTGTGAACTACATAAAGGCTTTGTTTCCTTTCAACTGTGGGAAATTTTGACCTACCTTTTAGCCTATAATCCACTCTCCGGTATCTGTTTCGGGGCCAGAGGTTAGGCGAGGGAGTAGAAGAAAACAGATAGATGCAATTATTTGACCAACGTGCATAGAATATGGCTGATTCAGAAAACAGAAACAGGTGGTCTCCAGCGTCAATCGGAGAGTTGCTCTCCAGGAAGAAATTCTAGACAGAGCCCTCTCTTCCAACATAGAGAGGAACCAAGATGGTAGTGCTGCAGAGGTCAAGCTCCAAATGGTAGGAGGCAAATGTGGTCTTCTGTAGCAGTGAGTCAGCAGGTGAAAGAGGGAAAACAGAGATGGATAGGGTACACACTAGTAAATGTTTGGGCAGTATTCCATCTTTTCTTTCATGGGGTAAAACAAGCACAAAGCTTATATAAGCAAATCACTCTTGGCACCACCACAGCAAAGGACTGTCTGAACAGACCTCACCTGTGTGCCATCTGAACAGAAACAAAGAAACCTTAGAAGCATTTCAGCCTTGCTAGCCTCTTTGAGGAGGTGCAAAATTAAGCACTTGTAGATAGAACTCACTCATGGAACTTATTCTTGGGAAAACGCATGGCATTTGCGGAGACTCCGTTTAAAAAATAAACAAAAAAAGTGAGGATTCAAAACGCTCAACTCAATCTAGACTTCTAATTATTACTCTGGGGAGCAATAAATCAATTTTTAAAGTATTATTTTGTCACAATACAGATGCTTATCCACTGACAACAGAAGTAGCAGCTCCACCAGTTGTAGTTTTATGCATCATAATGTAAAACTATTCTGCTGCAAGAATGATTAAATATCTTTGTAGTGAGCTTCTCTGTGATTTATTTCCAATACTGTTATCACAATATGTTTTCGGTCTTCACACTGCACTATTCTTACCCTTTTTGTTCACCTATGCGCCACAAACTTGCAGCAACTATAATCAAATCTTGTCCCCTTTCCGAAACGGGAAACCTGAATCAACTGACCTGTGACGGGGGTCACGCGGACGGTGTCAAAAGAGACTATGACCACTTGTCTTTCTCCAAACATCAGACCGGAAACTGGAAGGTAGACGAGGTTGTCACACCAGGCCTCGAGTACAACCACCATGAAGAACACTGTTACTTTAATTGGGCGGATCCCGGGGCAGGCCCCGTATACAAACACAAGGTAAAAACCTGCAAAGACCACACACAGGGGTGTTCATCACCAGGAGGCGGAGGAGGAGATTGGAGAAACGAGGAGTGTGACGAAGAGGAGTGGAGGTCTGGAGATTTGAAAAGTGAGGAGAGGGACGGCGAGGAGCGGAGGAGAGGAAAGGAGAACATCGGAGGCGAGCCAGGAGCCACGGCAGGAGGAGGAAGATCGGAGGCGGAGAGAGAGGACGGCGGAGTTGCCCAGACCATTGAGGAGAGGGAGGAGTGGACCGGAGTTCAGACCGGAGGGAGAGCAGACTACTGCAGCGACAAACCAGGAGGCCAACGAGAAGGCGCTTCGCCCAGCCACACTTCAAGGGAAGTGTGGCTCTCGCAGGTACGGTCACGCTTTGCGGGCTGGGCGGGACGTAAGTGGGCTAAACCTCCTTGAGGCGTTCACACGGCTTTCCAGTGCACTACCCTTTCGTCCTCACCGCATCACCGTTCATATTCCGGGTAGAGGGCTGTTGCTGCGCACGTGTGTCCCTCACTCCCTTTCCCTGAATCACTGTCCAGTCTGTTGACAACCGGACTAAGACCTGTCCCGTTTCTTTCCCTTTATGTTCTCTACCTGAACAGCGAGCTGGAAGAAGACGCGCATCCCTTCCGGACTACAAGTCCCAGAAGACCCCGGGAAAGAAGAGGAACCGGAGCCGAATCGGACAGTGACCTCCCCCTTCCTTATTACAGAAGAGTAATACAACGTAGACGAGTGTTTAAATCAATAAAACCCTCGTTACCCACAAGTCCTGTTTCAGTGAGTCTGTTCCCATCCCCACATGACCATACACCGGTCTCATTTTTACCCACGGATGGGCCCTACGCTAGAAGTTTGGCTTGAATGCACTTCCTAGGGAACTGCTAATACTGTTCTCCGAGGGTTGATTCTCATCTTTATTGACACAGACTTTCAAAACAATGACCTACTTGATTCCAAAGTGGTATGCTACCACCTTTTAGCCAGCCCTAATTCAGAAATGTTTGAGTGATCCTACTGCTTTCTGCAGCACTGCGACGTCCTTACCCCCTGCCTTAGTACAACTACTAATAATCAAGAAATAAACAGACTTCTGATTTGCCAATAAGAGTCTTAAGGCGGGTCTTGTCACGGTGTTGCCACTCTCGCTGTTTAAACTCACACTCGCCTCATGTGATTTCTACAGACCTCACCTGGCTGTTAGACATCCCGGGCTACGAGGAAGCTAGAAGGTGAAGCAACAGGCTGCCTCAGCAACAACTTATTTATTCACTGCTGCGGAACAGGTAGACAGTAATAAGGAGGCTGAAAACAGGCACAACTTATGGTACTAAGAGACAGAGGAAGAAAAGTACGGGAAAAAGGCAGGATAAACCAACTACATGGTCAGTTAACAGAAAAAAATAGTAAATCGCTAGGCTGGATAAGGTTGGCAGTCCTCATCTGCCGCCACGTTTCTGTGATCTGTGGTATCTCTATTCTATTAGACTAGCTCTACAAGCTCCACATCATCTGTACTAAGCAAGGATTTTATGCGAGGTCATGGCTAGTATTAACTTGTGGAGGCACTTAGGGAAGAACCTAAAGGAGGTGTTCTCCATGTCACACTATTTTTCCCACCCTTCAGTTGTATATTCTCTGCCCGCACGATTGGGTCGCCCACGAGACCAACAGTTTTTTAGTGCTTTCACTTTTTCTCAGATGTGCCGGTCAATGGTGTCTGCGCCTACCAGGTATTTGGTTGCTTTCTTGTTCTTTCTGTCAAGTGAGATCTGAGCGTCAAGTGAGATCTGAGCATCAAACTCAGCCTCGAAGTCCACGTTGGATTCAAGTCAAGTCAAGTCATATAATTTGTATAGCGCACTACGTACCCAGAGGGTTTCAAGGCGCTTAGGAAGGGGAGGAGGATAACTTGTCAAATATCCACGTTTTAAGTTGCTTTCTGAATGCTAGGTGGTTCTGGGTAAGGCGAAGGTAAGCGGGGAGTGAGTTCCATGTTTTAGCAGCCAGGTATGAAAAGGATCTGCCTCCCATGGTGGGTCTGTTGATGCGAGGTACAGTGGCGAGGGCTTGGCTGGAAGACCGTAGTCGGCGGGAGGGGGTGTAGAAGGACAGTCGTGAGTTGAGGCAGTCTGGTCCGATGTCGTAGAGTGATTTGTGTGCGTGGGTAAGCAGTCGGAAGGTGATCCTCTTATTGACGGGTAGCCAGTGGAGGTCTTTAAGGTGACCAGAGATGTGTTCGTTGCGCGGGATGTCTAATATGATCCTGGCTGAGGCGTTTTGGATTCGTTGGAGTTTTGCGGTAGTACCTGCGTAGAGGGTGTTTCCGTAGTCCAGTCGGCTCGTGACCAGAGCGTGGGTGACTGTTTTCCTTGTATCGGTGGGGATCCAGCGAAATGTTTTTCTGAGCATGCGAAGAATGTTGAAGCAGGAAGAGGATACGGCGCTGACTTGTCTGTTCATTGAGAGTGAAGAGTCCAGGATAACGCCTAGGTTACGTGCGTGGTCTGTCGGGATGGGTGCTTTTCCGAGGGCTTCCGGCCACCAGGAGTCGTCCCATGCAGAGGGGGATGTACCTAAGATGAGGACTTCTGTTTTGTCTGAGTTCAGTTTCAGACGGCTTTGTTTCATCCATTCGGCAACTTCTTTCATTCCTTCGTGTAGGTTAGTTTTGGCGGTGCTGGGGTCATTGGTGAGAGAAAGGATCAGTTGAGTGTCGTCCGCGTAAGAGATGATGTTGAGGTTGTGTTGGCGTGCGATGGCCGCGAGGGGGCTCATGTATACGTTGAAGAGGGTGGGACTGAGTGAGGATCCTTGTGGTACGCCGCAGATGACTTCAGAGGCCTCGGACTTGAATGGAGGAAGGCGGACTCTCTGGGTTCTTCGGGTGAGGAACGAGGTGATCCATTCAAGTGCTTTTCCTTGGATTCCGATGTTGTTGAGGCGTTGTAAAAGGGTGCTGTGGCAGACTGTGTCGAAAGCTGCAGAGAGGTCAAGGAGGATGAGGGCGACTGTGTCTCCATTGTCCAGTAGAGTTCGAATGTCGTCTGTTGCTGCGATGAGGGCGGTCTCAGTGCTGTGTTTTGCTCGGAAGCCAGACTGTGAGGAGTCGAGGGATTTGTTGGCTTCGAGGAATGCGGCGAGCTGGTTGTTGACAGCTTTCTCGATGACTTTGGCCGGGAATGGAAGAAGCGAGATGGGGCGGTAATTTTTGAGTTCGGTGGGGTCCGCTGTTGGTTTTTTCAGAAGGGCGGTGAGTTCAGCGTGTTTCCAGTCTTCCGGGAAGGTGGCGGAGTTGAAGGAGCAGTTGATGACGTCTCGGAGGTGCGGTGCTATGACGGAGTCTGCTTTGTTGAAGATGTGGTGAGGACATGGGTCTGTGGGGGATCCTGAGTGGATGGAATTCATCAGGCGGATGGTGTCCTCAGTGGAGATTGGGTTCCAGTCGTTAAGGGTGTTCACGGGGGGAAGATGATCAGCAAGTGGTAGGGTGGGTTGGTTTCCGGGTTGGTTGTCAAAGCTGTTGTGGATGTCTGCAATCTTGTTGTGGAAAAATGAGGCTAGGGAGTCGCAGAGGGTTTGAGAGGGGGTGATGTCGTTGGAGTTGGCCGAGGGATTGGAAAATTCCTTGACGATGTTGTTATGTTATGTTATGTGGTTTTTATTTGGCGCACAGATGCTCCAGCTAAGGAGCGTCCTGGCGCCCGAATGTTGAAAAGTTCCTTGCTGTTGTGGGCGTTGTTGTCAAGTCGATCCTTGAATGCTGTTTTCTTGGCTTTTCGGATCAGTTGGTGGTGAGTGCGGGTGGCGCTTTTGAAGGCGTCCTTGGTGCTGGTGGTTGGGTCTTTTTTTCAGGCCTTTTCAAGGGAGCGGCAGAGTTTCTTGGACTTCTTGAGATCATCGTTGAACCATGAGGCTTTCTTGCTGCCAGGTTTGCTTTGACGTTTTTTCAGTGGAGCTAAGGTGTCGGCGGTGTTGGATAACCATAGGGTGAGGTTGGCGGCGGCTTCGTTAGCGTTAGAAGAGAGGGCTGGGGAGTTTCGAAGGAGAGATGCGGAGATTTGGTCCGTGGTGATTTTGTTCCAGTTTCTTTGCAGGGTAGGTTGGAGGTGGATGTTGGGTTTTGGTTTGTTGTAGGTGAAGTGAACGCAGCTGTGGTCAGTCCAGAGGAGATCCGTAGTGTGGCTGAAGGAGACATGATTGCTGGAGGTGAAGATGGGGTCGAGTGTGTGACCTGCGATGTGGGTGGGGGAAGTGACTAGTTGTTTAAGTCTGAGGTTGGCGAGGTTGTCCAAGAGGGTGGTGGTGTTGCGGTCGTTGATCTTTTCAAGGTGAAAGTTGAGGTCTCCCAAAAGGATGTAGTCTTTGGAGGGGAGTGCGTGTGGAGTGATGAAGTCCGTGATGTCTTCACTGAATTTTGCGCGGGGTCCTGGTGGTCTGTAGAGGAGGGTGCCTCTGAGTGTGGTTTTGGGGTCGATGTGGATCTGGAAGTGGAGGTGTTCGGAGTTGGCGAGGTTGGCGTCAGAGCTGGTTGAGATGCGGATTGATTTCTTATGGACGATAGCGATTCCTCCTCCTGTGTGGCTGGTACGGTCTTTGCGAGTGATCTTATAGTCTTCAGGGATGGCAATGGTGATGTCTGGTGCGGAGGAAGCATTCATCCATGTTTCCGTCAGGAAGGCGATGTCCGGAGAAATGGTGTCTAGTAGCTTCCATAGGTCAATGGCGTGCCTGTGGACTGATCGGGTGTTGAGAAGGATGCATTGAAGGTGATTGGGGTCGGGGATCTGTGGTGTGGTCGTAGCGGAGATGTTGACAGTGCCGAGGAATTTGCAGGAGTGGCAAGAGAAAGGACCATGGGTGTGTCCAGGAGCGGCTTGGACGCAGTTGGGGGCGCTTCCGGGGTTAAGGGCTAGGAGGGTGGCGGCATCGTAGGTAATGCGGGAGGGCTGGGCAGCGCGAGGGGCAGGGGGTCTGGCGCTGGGCGCGGTCCAGGCGCGGACGGGCGTAGACGGGCTTACCTTTGGCGCACCTTCGGCGCGGCTGGGGCACGGTCGCTGCGCGTGAACGCAGCGCGCGGGAACAGCTGTCATATGTGGAGGGGGAGGGGCGAGGGCGGCTCAGCTGGGAGGCGTGGCGGGCTCAAGGGACGGAGCACAACAACAAGAAGCTCAAAATGGAGGGGAGGGCAGAGCAGGGCGCCGGGGGATCTCACAAATAATGCACCGGTCTACTTGAAATGAGCGAGTAATGGCAAGTAAATGCACACGCTTTCAAATCGCCAAACAGTGCAGCTTATAAATGTAAATGTGGGATACTTGTATAGCGCACAGTTACTCTACCCGAGTGTCCCGGCGCTGTAGACTGCTGGGGAACCCGTCCTGGTTTTCCCTGTGAGATGGTCCCTTTTTGGGTATCTCCAGGGTGAAACCAGGCATCCCTGGCGTCTGTGGGGGCCGTTGTAGAGATGAGGCAAGCTAATGCCCAGAGTTGCCGAGTGTGCTCCCTGGTCGGAGTGGGCACCGATGCGAGAATTATCAGTCCGCTGATCCTGGTCCAAGACCCTGCCGCGTCGAGAATCGAACCCTGGTCCCGGGCCGTTCTCTGCACTCGGGTCTGCCGCCTCTAACCAGTGAGCCACACCTCTCCAAATAATAATGCGCAGGTCTACTTGAAATGAGCGAGTAATGGCAGGTAAATGCACACGCTTTCAAATCGCCAAACAGTGCAGCTTATAAATAATAATGCGCAGGTCTACTTGAAATGAGCGAGTAATGGCAGGTAAATGCACACGCTTTCAAATCGCCAAACAGTGCAGCTTATAAATAACGATACCACGTATCACACAGAGCGCAGGCAGGGGAGCGATCTCTCGAGGAGGAAGCGACGAGAGAATCACAGCGCTGCGTGGTCAGAGGACGCGTTATAATGCTAGTGGGAGGGCGGCTCAGCTGGGAGGCGTGGCGGGCTCAAGGGACGGAGCACAACAACAACAACAACAAGCTCAAAATGGAGGGGAGGGCAGAGCAGGGCGCCGGGGGATCTCACAAATAATGCACCGGTCTACTTGAAATGAGCGAGTAATGGCAAGTAAATGCACACGCTTTCAAATCGCCAAACAGTGCAGCTTATAATGCGCAGGTCTACTTGAAATGAGCGAGTAATGGCAGGTAAATGCACACGCTTTCAAATCGCCAAACAGTGCAGCTTATAAATAATAATGCGCAGGTCTACTTGAAATGAGCGAGTAATGGCAGGTAAATGCACACGCTTTCAAATCGCCAAACATTGCAGCTTATAAATAACGATACCACGTATCACACAGAGCGCAGGCAGGGGAGCGATCTCTCGAGGAGGAAGCGACGAGAATTACTAAACCAGAAAATAAACAGAGGAAGTGCAAAAAAATCCCAGATGAAAGATCAATCCTGTGGAATCTGCCAAAGTCCTTAGTGGGGAAAACGAGAATGTCCTTGTTCCTAGAGGGACAGTGATGAAGAAGAGGTGCGCAAACGAGTAAAACAAGAAGGGTAGAAAATTCACTTAATTCATATTTATCACCACTCAAAGTAGCTACCAACATGAATAAGCATGTTCAACACAAAAATGTCTGTTCTGTTGAGGGCTGCACTTAGACTTTCAGCAAGAATGGAAACAGCAGCATAATGGCAGTAAGTCTGGGAAAAGGAAGAAATGGGCACAGAACTAGGTCTGGGATATGCAGGATGCATTGCAAAGAAATGCCAATAAAGGGAGAATAAAATTAATTTACATGCAGAAGCTACAACGGAAAATGGATTCTATATTAAGTCATTGGAACACAACTAGCTCAGAGGAAAACTTCATATGGTTCCTTTAAGAATTGCTCAAAGGGTATAGGTGGCAGTTGCAAAACCAAATAAAACGTTTTCCCCATAACACTCCACCATGAACAGGTAGGGGATTACATTTTAATTTTAACATAAATAAATACAGAAAATTACAAGGAGCATTCTAGCTCTTCCTTTCCTGTTTAAAATGGTTAAAAGTTTTAAACAGTTTGGAAACAAAATAGAAATTCTTTAATGGAGCTAACAGCAAGCACTGTGAGCAGAACAATCAGAATGCATTGTTTCCATTTGGTAGTCTCAGGATCAACAGTGGCTGACATACCTGCCAATTCTACAGATTTAGGTAGCACTACAGATATAGGTGGTAAGCTACCACGTTCGAGCAATGTCTACCGATTTTGCACCATGCCCCTAGGGCTTTTATAGCCTGCCTCTGCACATGCTGCTGAGTCCTTCTCTTATTAATTAAGCCAAAAAGACAGGTCAAGGGTGGGACTCGCCTAGCTAACTAACAGTACCAGATTTATTGTTCACCAGCTGGCTCTGTGCCCAATGCCAGCATTCTGCCTCTTGAGCAAAGAGGTCATGTCTATGGGATACTTAATTATATCACAATGACCGCAACACATCAGTTCTCTGTTGGCCTGTGTACCCACAGGCCTGTCCTAAAAATATTAAAGCATGTGAGCACTGTTAATGTGTACAGCATTGTGGTGTGCAATGAGTACAAATTAGTGACACTGGCAAGACATGCTGCACTGCAGTTTTATAATTAGATTTACTGTGAGAAATAAAATAAATAAAGATGTTTCCGAAATTACATTTATCCTCTTTGTTTTTAACATAAAACATTTTTTTTCAATTACTGCCTAGTCTAAAAAAAAAAGAGCAAGCTAAAGTCTATATTGTGTATTTTCAGTAAAATCATGAATATGCTAATTTGTCAATTTAAAACCACTACCTCATTTTCTGCACAGAATTCTAAAATGTTGGCAAGTATGGGAAGAGGTTTCATTTTGATTCTTTGTATTGAACTGTTAATTGATATTTCAATGTTAAGATGTCTATTAGGCCAAACAATATGATATGAAAATCGCAGTTCAATTTACTAGACTCCTGTAGTATATACCCATGCACAGATTAGCACTATATCGCATATACAGCTAATCATTAATTACATCACATATCGTAGTCATAAACTATTTGCTCCAACTATGAATTTTTAATGTTGTGTTTGACAAACATATACATATCTATGGTTGGTCTTTTGTCCAGATCGAGAAAACAAAAAAGACAGCTTGAAAGCTGGTAGGTTTGGGCATGATGTGGCCAAAAGACAGATAGCAATTAGATGGAATAAAGATAAGGCTACCTTAACTGCGGGATGGCTATCAGAACAGTGTAAAACGGTGGTGCAAATCACTACTCTAGCAGTACTGGCCAGTGAACACAATCTAGGAAGCGATGTGATCAGCGGAATGTATATTTAATCAAGGTTTAGGAAAAAAAATTACACTAGACCTCTGCAAGTTAAAATGATTTAACTAGAGTATAGGCTAAATGCAAAAAAACACAATGGATGATGGAGGGTAATGATATTGTAGAGGTGTATACCTTGATCATTGTAAAAGCACTGCCATTTAATCCTGAAAATAGAAGCACTTTGCTCTGTGCTAAGACCTGTATGTTAAAACAGTGCACCCCCAGCAACCATTTTGTGTTCACAAGCCAGTGAAACCAGCCCCCCTGCCTCACCCCCCCCCCTCCCAGCAACAGGGATATTCTACATCAGAGGGTGCTTCTGTGAGCGGTTTAAACTGTGTTTACTAGGGACTGTGCACTTCGTTTTTTGGCCAGTAGAGGGAGTAAAGTTGTATTCAAACAGTATTGTTAGATTTCAAGTTAGTGAGACCTTTACCTGCAGAAGTCCAAAGTGTGGATTGAGCCGGTCTGTCTCCTAGGAGATTCTGAACAGGAAAAGCAGCTTCCAACTCCCTGGCCAGCAAACCTGGTCTAAGGTCGCTGGGACCTTATATGGTCTGATATTGTTTGGTACATTTGTACAATGATTGGTGGTTGTATCTGATGTTTCTATTGGATTAGGGTTAGGGTTAGTGTCCTCATTGGTTGGGTATTTGAGTGTTCTGATTGGTTTCTGAGTCAGTGATTCAATCAATGTAGGGGTGGGACTAGGCCTAGGGTTAGGACTTCTATTGAAGTAGGGACTAAGGTTTCCTGTGTTATTGTTTGTTGAGACTAGGATGGGACTAGGGCTAGACTTTTAATTGGAAGTAACGATTAGGGCTTCTGGTGTTATTGGTTGCTGGACTGGTTGTGGGACTAAGAGTAGGGTTAGGCTTTCTATTGGAAGTAGGGACAAGGGCTTCCTGTGCCATTGGATGCTTGGACTTAGGGTGGGACTACTGGTAGGGCTAGGGCCTCTATTGTACATAGAGATTCGGGTTTTTGAACAGATTGGGTGCTTGGACTAGGGCTAAGATTGGCTGTAAGGCCCTGGTCTCCTATTGGTTCTAGATTTTAGGGCTAGTGTTGTGATTGGATAGTGTTCGGGGTAGGGTCCCCATTGGCTGAAGGGGTCGCCGATTACTAGGGCTATAAAAGGCCAGGGTTAGGGCGTCTGGGCCCCGGCAGTTGCCTGTTTGAGCCTGTTCAAGACTGACCAGGGCCAGGGCCAGAAATGCTGCCTAATATACTTACATCCTTTATGCATCTATATACTTTCAATGTCATTAGGCATCTATATATTTATCACTTTCTTCTAATTTAGCATTTCCAATGCACTTCCCTATTTCTCAGCCTATACTTTGCTCAAAAAATCCTCTACATCCACTCTCTCATTTAACCCCCAAACCCCATACCACTACTATGATCCCCAAAATAACCCTTTCTACACTCTCTCCTTCCTTACCCCTCCTTGCATCATCTTACACCTCTTTTACTATACCTATCCCCCAAACAAACCATTCTAAACTTTTCCCTCTTTTCTACCCCCTCCCCAACCCTTCTCAACTCAAATAACTGACTAACATAGTAGCGTGCTACTTGCGCTTCAAAACCGCATCAGGGGTAGCAAGCGCTATATAAATACAAACCTCTTTCCCTTCACTATCCCGCCACCTACCCTTCTCTACCCAAATAACTGAATAAAATATTCGCTACTCAAATTACTTCATATTTTACTATGCTAATTTTCAACACTAATCCTTTATGAGTGGCGTGCTACTCGCCAGAAAAGCGCTTCAACATCCATCAGGGGTAACTAGTGCGATATGAATGCAAACCTTTCTTCCCTTTTTATCCCTACGCTATCACTCCAAATAATTGACTAATATCACCACTGAAATTACTTTGATATTTCACCATATTAATTCACCACTAATCCTTTATGGGCTTCCTGAATAGCATGTTTCAACACCCCATCAGGGGTAACAAGCGCTATATAAATACAAACTTTTTTTTCCTCCTCTATCCTTCTGCTATCATTCAAAATCCGAATTCCAAATCCAAATAACTGACTAACCTATCCTCCACTTAAAATGTACTTGCATGTTTAACTATACTAATTCAACACTAATCCTCTATGGGTCCCGGAGTAGCGTGCTACCCGCCGAAAAAGCGCTTTGACGCCTCGTCAGGGGTAGTAAGTGATATATAAATGCAATTACAATACAATACTGCTGTGATAACGCATCTGATGATGCATAACAGACGTAGTTACATTTCTTTGTACGAACAAGTTACCTACGTGCATGTTTGTTTATGGTTTTATTTGTACACTCATGATAATTAAAATAACCAATGGTTTTTTTTTTTTTAAACACACATTGTAAACAAGAGAAGTAGGTAGCACTACAATCATCACAGTGGTCTGCTGTTCAAGGGTTATTCCAAAATGTCCAGATTTACTTTCCATACATCAAGTCCAGGTTCTATACTCTGTGCACTAAGTTGCAATTTTCTCACTTCAAACACAAAAAGTGATTGAAGGAATGCTTGCAAATAGTCTAACCATTGGTAATTGCTCAGGGTACCACATGTGGGCTCCTTGCTCACTATGCAACTGCAGATGTGGTTCCCTTGCTCACTATGCAAGGAGAACCAAGCTACAACAGACTGTAGAGGTCCAATCAACTAGCTTGGTAGTTCAGGCTGGACTGTTCCTATCACAGCAGGACCAAGACTGATTTACCCATGGCTGGGACTTATTTGGGGTGGCATTGTAGGTCAAAGAATGATAGGTTGGGATGCTACCCTGAATGATGCCAGTGGTTACACTTATTGCAAGTATGTGTGTTTGATGTAACATGCTAAGTGTCCATGGAATTGCACAGACATGGGTCCCTTGCTCACTGTGTCACAGGAAGCAAGCTACGCCTGCCTAAAGAGGTCCAGTCAGGCTGAAACCGGCCTTGGGTTGCTTGTGGCCCGTTCAGAGAGGACCTAGCTTGGCAGGACTGATTCTGTTCGAGTCGGGCGGAGACTGATTAAAATATGGCTGAATCTAATGTGAGTTGGCATTGTGGGCAAGAGAATGATGGGCTGGAATGCTACCCTGAGTGACTGCCAATGGTTAAACCTATTGCAAGCATTCCTCTAGTCATCTTTTGTGTGTTTCATGGCTATTAACAGACAATCTTACCACACTGACCCCAACAAATTACTTCATTTGTTTGAACGCGGAGTCACATCAAGAAACACAACACTAAGCATGTGATTTTAAATAGTTGTTTTTTGTACATTTTATTTAAATTTTAAAAGAATTATAGGGACAGGTTGTGAAGGTTGCAATTAAAGCAGTGGGTTTGAGGGTAAACTATACTGATCAGACTCTGGAAAATGAGAGCAAGCTTGAGCTTGATTATGCTGCGATTGGCCACTGAGTGTTAGAAGGTGGAGTTCACTGCTTGCTAACTCTATGTGAATTCGAAGACGTACATACTCTGGAAATGAAAGAGTCTATAGTTTATGCACCAATCGTGGGTCTAATAGTTTGGGTTAAGGACTGCACGGAAGGGCAGCAATAACTAGAACATCACCAAGTCCAATCCACTGCTTGATCGGATTCATAATTTATGAATCCCTCTAATTCCCCATCAGTGAACTAAGCACCCAGAGGAGTGACCATTTACACTTCTTGCAGGTGTATGCCAGAAGTGCAAGCCAGAGAGACAAACCATTTGATACTAATGCATTCTAGCTGTGCAGTCCTTGCTGTAAAAAGCATTTTCACTAAAGTCTCTAGTTTTTGCTTTTTTACCACAACACATTGAGACTAAGATTGGAACCCACAAAGTACATTCAGGGTACTTTCACTCCAATGTAGAAATGATATTTTCCTTGACCCTAGGTTTTACCTTATAAAGAAAACAATGTGTCAAGTTCCTTAGCAGGATTAACGCCGACAACATAACTAGACAATTAACGGATCTTACCAGTTTCATTGTTTTCAGGATGCAATGATGTTTGGTCCATTGATGGTAAGGGTTCCTGTAATTGGTCAGAATGAAAATACAGACAAATTAGAAAAATGAAGCATCTAAAAATTAAGGACAAAAATCTATTAAAATTAGAATACTGACCATGTACGAAAAGTTTAATTTATTTTATTAAAAGCGGGTGCATGTTAAAAAACCCCATATATTACGCTCAAATTCAGCAGACTCAATGGCCAATTTACCATTATTAGAGTGGCAAAAGTCTGGTTCTTGGATTGCTTACTAGGCCTTGAGATGAAAACCATGTAAAAGTACAGTCATTATTTATTTGTAGTGAGGAAACGATCTTATTCTTTACTTTGTTTCCTATGAGTTGCATTTAAAATTGTGTGGTAGACAGTAAAGATTACTATGCAGCAAATGTGGAGAAGTGGTATTTTGGACGTTTACTACACAAATTAAGCTACACTCACATTAGTGCCCTTGTTTTGCATTTCTGTGACTTCCACAGAGACAATGCTGCAGTAATTGTCGCTGAGGGGAGTGAAACGATCTCGTGAACACCCTCAGATTAAACGTAATGTTCTTTACTACATAGCCATTGCTTTTTTACATGTTGGTATGCAACAGGGGCCACTACTAGTTCACTGGCTCAGGAAGCCATATTAAAGCATACATAATGAGTTTCTAGTTGGGTTTATCTTAATAATAATCTCCAATTTCTATCTATTGATTGAGGTGGTGTAGCTTTTGTTCCAAATTCAGATATGTTTCAGAGACAGCCCCTAATCATTATTACATACAGACTTTGTCTTTACTACGTCAAATCTGCATTTTTGAGATATTTCTGTAGGTCTGACCTCCTGATATCAGTCAGTGGAAAATAGTTTACTACCGATCTCAGGATTTGAATCTATATATCAAGTTTGTTGCCACAGGTTGTCTCGAGAAGTCGTGATGTACTCATGGTATACCCTTTTACTCCAGCCAAAGTTATTACTCAATCCGGAATGTGTAGATGTAGCCTTGCCCTGCACTTGGTGCAGACGAATCCGCCAGTGTTATAATATGCCGACCTGACTAGTTTTTGATGTTACAATTTGTTTTGTTTGTATGTTTGACTTGTACACCTCGCAAGCACTGATTCGAAATATGTGATTGTATAGGTCTTCTTTGTTTTGCAAATGCTAATAAAAACAATTTGAAAAATAAAGAAAAAAATAAGTTTGTTGCCACAAAATCAATGTATTTCTATATACTGAATCAGGTTCTATGCAATATTTTAGGACTTATTCCTTTTCCAGGTGCAGAAGGATGGTTTCATCATCCACATACGTTTGGAACTAGATTTTAAGCTAGTTGTTAACCCAAACCAAAAGTTGAGTTATTGCAGCAAACAAAGAAAATTATATCACTAAGCCTTGTGTTACAACACAGGCCACTATTACTGATGATATGATGCTGCTGATGATACGGTTTGCCTTATTGTAGGTAAACAACAGGATAGGATATGTCTCAGAGGATGTCTTGTTATAATTTCAGTCAATGCAGGAGAATAGGCTGAGAAAGCATGTCTTTGCTGGAGGTCAGCAGTAGTAGCCAAATATTGTTGCCCCTGGAAGGCCTAGACATGAACTGAAAGAGGCTGGATGCCTTTCAGTACATGGTGAGGACGCTTAAACAAGTCCTTGCATTTTTTCCAGCTTAGGGAATAATCCAAGGAGGAGGTACAGACATCAAAAATAATGCAAGCAGAGTTGAAATACAGTGCTTAGTAAAGGTTGTTGGGCAGGTAGCGCTGAAAGTTCGAAGCTTTCATTCAGCTTATGATTTACATACTTTCAGCACGCTCACAAGTTTAAAGATACTAAGAAGCTATGTGATGAGAAAGCTAATTGGCAGATGGAGTGATGAATATGGGTTTGCGCAAACTAGGTCTTTGATCCAAGCAATCATCGTATCAAAGAACCTGGTTAGGTCTTTATAGTGTTCAGCTGTGGCGCAAAGTTCTGTCTTGGCTCCAGGTAGATTTTGATATGTTCACCCACTTAGTTCTAAACCTCTCTGAACTGAATGTCTTTGTCTTCAGAACTGCTCTATGAGAGTCTCTCATTAGCAGGCAGTAGCACTGTTTCTCCTCTTACATCACTGTTGTCCTTTTGTGTTCGAAAAGAAGCTCTGGCCTTTAAAGCATTGCATGATTCATGATAAAATGGATCATCCTTGTGATGGTTTATGGTTTTGCTTTTAATAATTCTAAGGGAGAAAAGGAGTCCACGGCCATCTTTTACAGATGCTCACAGATTTCCAGACCTTTCCCATGAGTAATGGAATGGATCAGGTTGAGGGAGAAAAGGAGTCCACGGCCATCTTTTACAGATGCTCACAGATTTCCAGACCTTTCCCATGAGTAATGGAATGGATCAGGTTGACAGGAAAACAGTCAGCTATAAGGGTAAACCACAAATGCAAACAAAAAGTGAATAGTTTTTATCTAAAACTTTCTCACAAAATAAAAAATAATTTCCCAACACTGGTCTGCTCAGCAGGAATCCATGAGGATGCAAAGATCAAAAAGACTGAAAAACTAGAGAGGTTCAGCTAGCAGTCTAGTCAGTGTGGCAAATAAAGATCTTCTAGTATCTAATGTGCAGCACCGCTGGAGGAATAATGTTGCTCCCCAAGTGGTCACTGTGACCAAACTTTCAAGAACTCAAAGTGTTCCTAGCTAGCAATGAAAAGGTAAAGAAAGGTAAGCAAGGGTTTAAAGGAAAAGCAAAATTCTGAAAGAAACACCGCTTACACAACAGGTCTCAAATTTCATGCACCATTGGACTACAGCAATACATTGCTCTTGATTGAATCTCAACACAGAAATTGTGAAATTATTTCTAAGCAAAGGGTCACTTACGTGCAATGTATGACGTCCACATTCTATAGTGACAAGCTTGTGACACTTTTTGTGAACAAGGAGCTTACAGTTGATACATTTATATCCTTGCCGGCCCAGCCCCCAAATTCGGTCAGTGCAGATGGCGCAGTGTGCTCGCTGAAAGAGCAATACAAAAAGGTAGTATTATACAAACGAAATAAAAGTTTACTTGAACATTTTTTATACCATTGGAATGTTGGCAGTTCCACTGAAAGTAATGCAGTGGCTGAGAGTTTACAATGGCTAACGTAAGCCTTCGGCCCCCTCACTCACAGGGGGTTATCCCTGTTCCAATTAGAACACACTTTTCTCAATATGTTGGGTGTTCAATAACACACCTCACAAGGCTTGAACACAGAAAATAGGACACCCACAAACAGATTATGGGCCACATGCATCAAAGAATGGAATTGAGATTGCTAAATAGCGATTTTTAGGGACTCGCTATTTAGGAATCACAATTCCTTATGCCTGTAGGAATCACACAAAAAAAATTGTGATTCCTACAAATTCCTTAATAGCGACTCACAAATTGTGACTCGATATTAAAGAATGCCTTTCCATTAATTCCTATTGGCCTAGAGGCCCCTAGGAATTAATAGGAAGCCACTCGCAATTTGAGAGTACCAAATAGGTACTCGCAAATTGCAAATGCTATTTGAAGGGACCTAGGGGGCCAAAAGACCACCCTGATGCACCCCCAAAATTGGCAAGTGTGCACATGTGGCACACACATATGTACGCGCCACATGGCACTCAGAAAATGCACATTTTAAGCATTTTTCCAAGAAATTACAAATTACCATGAACTTGAAATTGATGGTAATTTGCAATTCATATTGCAAAAACGCAATTTGTGAATGCATGATGCATCGCATTTAGGGAATCATAATTTGCGATTCCCTAACTGCATTCGCAGTTAAGGAAAAATAAAAAAAATAGCGATTTCCTTCATTGCGGGTGCCTTTGGGCTTGATGCATCGGAAATAGCATTTTACCAGTTGCAAATGGGTCGATTTGCAAAACGAGCTCGTCTGCGACCGGTAAAATGCCTGATGCATGTGCCCCTCAGTCCTCTATTTTGGACTGGATGCCATTAACATTCTCACCTATGCACCTACAAAAACTGGCATAACTGCAGCTGCCCCACAGCATGATGTGACTTTTACACATTCCAGCTTTTGTCAAAGGGTGCTTATTGCCACATGCAAACCCGTTTAGGTTGAGTGTTTGCATATGTGATGACTGATCAGAATGGTTAGTTAACTTTGAATGTAAGGTCTGCAATTAACCTTAAGTATGGTTTTTGTTCATTATGTTTTGAAAGGACAGACTAGTGCTTTGAGTGGCTATGTAAGCTGGAATGAACACAAAGTGAATGTGAAGTGATGGCAGCAAGAGCATTCTGCCTGGTGGCTGCATCATGTTCCCTTGTTTTGTCTGTTAACTTACTAAAATTCTCTACTTTCTAGCCCCACCTTTCTACAGCACTCAGAGGCTTAGTAGCTAGCTATACACATAACCATGGTCATATTTCATAGAAAGCTGTGGGAACACTGGAGGGAAATGCCTCACAGCATGAGCCAGTTCTATTGAAAAACTGGTTCTCAGGAGGAGACCCATCAACCCAGCCAGCACTAAAAGGAAGAAATTCAGACTTTCTGAGAACTGATTAAATAGTATAGGGAAAGGTGCTCAGCTCAAGACTGCTGCACAGTGCCACGCCACTATGAAATGGGAAGAGGATGGGAGGTAAAATGTGAAATGGATCCCAGTGGAAGCCATGCTTCCATCATGTTCCAGATAACCTACTAAAGAGAGACTGAACCTTGACAGCTGACCGATCAACATGGACTGTGGTAAGCAGAGAGTGGTAGAATGATTAAAAGAATGCTAGTTTGTCTAAGGGCGACTGAAAGTATTCTGTGAAACGCAGAGATATTTTGTAGTCTATGAAATCAATTGTCTTACTATTCAATCATTGTGGTGCTAGTGCCAGATTAGCTTGTGTTTGGGACTTTGCCGCTGTGAGGTTACCTCTTCCCGTCAGTCATCAGATTTGCCATGGTAAGAAACATATAAGCCCCATTACCACACAATACATGAAGCACATTTGCCAATCCTTTATGCCAGTATTCAACATTACGAAACATCAGAGTTTTTGAAGTAAGAAATGTACTGAGGAGACACTAGTGTTGGCGATGCTCGTACGCTGTTATCACACAATCTACATAACTGACTAGCCAATGGAAAATGGTAAATCATTGATTATTCACTTTGTAAACAGCATTAACTATTCAGTGGGCAATACAAAGGAGGATTTTGTTTGTTATTATAAAACAGTTAATAAGCACACTTCAGAGCCCCAACTTCTGGGCGTTCTTACATGCATTTCAAAGAGCACTGGGCACTTTTTTCAAATTTACCCTTTATTAATTTGTATAAAATTCAACCTACAATAAACGTGGATATTTCTATTGAGCTGCCGATGAAGCATTATATTACATGGCCAATAGTTTATCTAACAACACGTACATGTAAATGAAATTAATTTGTTAGGGAACTGTGGTTTTAATTTATATATGCATTTACCCAGGTTCCTCTTGAATGATTTAGGTAGTTCTTGTTAATCGTTACCAGTTCGTTCAACAGTCGGCAGTATCCTTGCATTAACAAAACAAAAAACCCAACTGCTGCTGCTCATGTCACTAATTCCCATTTTTGTCTTTCTGGCATCCTTTTACTCATTCAATACTATCTGTTTGAAGCCTGTTGATATATGGATTACTGGTCCTTTTCCAACTACCGCTGCCGTCTATATGCTACATTGGTGCAATGCAGCTGCCTATATGTTGCGCTGTGCCCCACAACACAATAACCACACATCCCTGGTCATCAAACACAAGAAAACCAGTTCCTACATAAGCTAAAAACAAACATGCTACTCTTCTAATCACACTTCCTTCACTGTGAAGCTTCCTATACCTGTGTATAAACACTTCACATCCCGCACACAGGGAAGTATCCACTATATAAATTCTACGATACTATAAGTTATATAAACAGAAAAGGGGTCTTAATTTGCTATCACAGTAGTAACAGAACCTATGTTGTGTACGAAAGTACTAAGGAGGGGAGCTCCTTTTCTTAACTAAAATACAACTTATAGAGAGGTCAGAAGAGTGAAACAGTTTCCATGATAGTCCTAAATCACATTTAAGAAACTGATCAGCCAAACTTACCCTATTAAATCTTTTTGCCTGGAAAGTGTGTCCATTCGCACAGTAAAGCTTTCTCCATCTCCGCGCACCTCGCCTATAAATGGACTCTAAAAAGAAAAAAAAACTGCATGCATCAAAGTCACCGAAAGGTGAGAACATTTTCTGAGGAGAACGCTTTTTAATAAACGAATGATAATACTAAAACAACGAGCTGGCGATTTACAGCCTAGCAGGAGTTCTGCTAGACACCCACTCCCACCTAACCCATTACCTTAAGGAGTGTCAGCTTTTTTCCTGTCAAGGATCGTCTAGATACAAACTGTGCAATATTGTTATTAAACGCAGATTTGCATCTTCTAAATTGCTACTGAATACCACTAATATTTCTGGGGAAGGCCTCCTAACCAACAAGAAACATTTCATAACTATATGCTAAGGAGAAATCCCTAAATACATCTAACGAGTGTTCAATTTTTTGTACCACTGGAGAATACATTAAGTGCATAAAATGGATTTTCCTTTTCAAATTGATAGCGATCAGATGTTAATGGATTTTGGTCAAAGGATAACATCTTCTATGGACGTAGGTAACGAACAATGGAAAACACGATAACAAAAGGACAAGTCAATTAATCATATGTAACTTTCTACGGTATGTATTGTTGAAGATAATCTATTACAGAGAAGTAATGCTTACTATCTTCTCCGGGACAAGGCATACCAGGCCTTTCAGGCACACAGGAGAACACTGCAAACAGAAAAACAAAGACGGTATCAGCTCTGAAATCATCAAAACGCCATAGACTTGAAAGCACTTGCTCTGCATGAAACTTCAACAAGAATGACTTTCCGTAACCTTCAATATTTTATGTATTAATCTTCAAGCACTTTACTGTGGATCAAAAACCCAATACAATAAAAATGTAATTACATAACTTTCTTAAAAATAAAGTAACTCGTTAAAAAACTGATTTCTAGCTTTTCTGTGCGTACGGAGTTCATTCAGCCTTGGGCCTCAGTGCAGAAAGCTTTCATCAAGTGCTTTAAGGCTCTACTTAGAAATCTGTATCACTCAATATGACAACATCCCACACCTCCATTTACCTGGCAGCTATTTTTAACCGGTTAAATAAACTAATTTCAACCGCACCCAAAATAGTCAACTTAACTGTAGTGTAGAAAAAAAGAGTGCATTAGTGTCTCAACGATGCAGTGCTTCTGTATGCATTTCATTTCTTTCAGTGGCTTTTTATCGGTCACAAGCCCAGAGTGCCTGTCTTATGGGATTCTCAATGAAGCACAATGTCACAGCTGGAAAGGGGGGGGCGGGGTGTAACCTAGGATTATTAGTTACTCCCATTCCAATTTCTGCTCAAAATAAAGGATTGCCTGGAATTACGAGTCTCCATTTTCTGTACAAACATCAGATTTCACGCCCCTGTAGACAGTTTTCACTTGTTACCTGGACTGCAGAATCTCGAACTCAGGAGAAGCTGAACACCACGGTTCTTTAAGGGCAGCCAAAAGGCGAATGTGCCTGTTCATGCCGAATGACGGAAAGTGGAATTTTGTTGCTGTTTGCGTCACACTTTTTGCCCCTTTAGAATCACCAGATGCTGGTTTTCAACTCACAGTGCACCTCAGTGCCAGTACTCTTTCCCCTAAAACAAGTAGAGTCTAGCTGTAACCCAACTGGCATGGACTTTAGCTCCTCTCTACGCCCCTAGTAAATGGTACCCTTGGTACTTCGAGAATGTGTACTAAAGAGGGTTCCTAAATGCTGCAGCATGTTTTATGCCACCCTAAGAGACCCCCACACAAATTGCATGCAGGATGCCATTGCTGACCGCGTGCCATGGTGCAAACCACGAGTGAAAACACGACATGGCACACTCACTGTGTGCCATGCCAAAGTAACCTCATGTATATGTTAGTCACCCTTACAGCAGACGTTGTATCCTTCGGGTAGGGTGCTTATATTACATGTGAGGATATACCTGCATGAGCAGATCTACCCTGTACTGTCTAGTCCAATTACTAGGTGGTAAAAGTGAACAGGGAAGCCATCTGACATTTTTGTACTGGGGACTGGGCATTACGAGTTTCCCAGCTACATGATGGCTTCACTGAAAATACTGGTGTTTGGTATCAAACACCTTGTCTTAATAAATCTGTACTGATGCCAGAACTAGATTTAATAGGACATACACCCAGAGGGCACTTTGAAGGTGCCCCCTGAGACCTTACCAGTCTTCTAGTGTGCTGGCGTGCTGGATCCTTCCAGCCTGCACCCACACAACACATTTCTGACCCCCTGCAGTTGAGAGCCCACGCTCTCCGGAACAATGCCTGCTCTGGCAGGAGGTGTTATCACCTCCTCCACCGACCGCAATGTCTGATTCACTTTACTGCTGACCACCAGGTCCACTGACGCATGAGCAGCCCAGGAGGTGGTCACCGTGCTCCTAGAGGTCAGATCTGTCTCCCGACCAAGTTTGAAGACGCCAAGATCCCAGGAGCCGCCCTGCACCAATACCTGGGTTGCCGGACCCCCTGCAGTAACCAAAGCTTGTTTGAAGCCCAATCCAGTCTCCAATACCGCAAAAACCGACCAGCAGATGAGGGACGTCCACATCGCAGAGGCCAGCACAGGGAGTGGCCCAGCTGTCCTATTTTGTCCACCTCTGCAGGCCTTAGTGAGACCTGCGAGTGCCTACAACACACAGGAACAGCTGAACAAAACTTTCTGCACCCAAGCGCCCCGGGCCGGATTCACAAACAGACGGTGCTCCCCTGCTTCCAAGACCCTCAAAAACAGGTAAACCCACTGGGAGCTCCCGGACTTATCCCAAAGTCCCCCTCTGCAGCCTGTTTCTAGGTACCCCACCTTGTCAATGACGTAGCGTGTAAGGATACCAACTCATCCATCATCTCTGCACCCAAACACTCCAGGGCAGGTAAACTTGAACTGCTGGTGGATCTTGTGACCTTGACCCCCTAGCACCTTAAGTCCAAGGGGGACCCACGAAATACGATTGCAAATACTTGTATGCAGTATATGTTACTTCTCCATAGATTTTTTTGATTTTTTTTCAAACTTATTTTTATTGGCACTTCTTGTATTACATTTCAATACACAGGCACTGAATACATCTACAGACAGCATCCATCTATTAAATCAACATATTCCTACAAACTATACCATCTCAGGAGAGCTCTGGTCAATGGCTCACATGTTTATCACCGTACTACATTTCAATAATCAGGTGGATGGCGTCCTCAAAATCGCAATATACTATGACAATGTCTAGTATTAAATGTGCATTTCGTATGAGTCTTTCACATTGGTGGTCGGTAGTGTTGCATTAGGGTATGTCAAAATAACTGGGCACCAATAAGTTTACTTATTTAAAAAAAAAAAAAAAAAAGGAAAAAAACATACAATTTCTGTAACAAACTCAAACTTGAGCAGTGGAGTGGTATGAATTAGAAAGCAGCTATTCGTATCTGGAGCGATCTGAGCTTAAAGGTAAAGGGCCCGCCAGGGCATAGATGTTACTTCTCCATAGAAAAGCATTTTCGCATAAAGGCGCATCAGTGTGACATTTCTGTAGAACTGAAAAAATATATAACTCAAAAAGTACTTAACTGACAACAAAGCTTTTGGTGCTAAACTATATCAAAACACCAGTTATTTTTCTAAATTGGTCACAAATCTCTTCTTGAACGTGTATATCATTTATTGACTGTGTGTGTACAACACATGCTTAAAGCTACACTCTGATAAGCCTAACCTGCTTGGCCACGCTACCATAAAAGAGAGCATTCAGGATTATTAATTTCAAACCTCTAAGCCAATAAGGGTTGTCTGGACTTAGTACATAGTGTACCTCTTTTTGGTAAACTACATAAAAAGCACAAACAGGCTTAGGAGTCATGGGGATTTAACTAATGCCTCAACCTATAAAGCTAAATGTAAGCTACCTACCTGTTACCCTACTAGGTGAAAAGCCATCTTCATCCTGAAAATAGAGAGCGAAGGTTTTGAAGGACACCCAGTATTTTCATTGCTACGGGGACTTTATCTGCCCTATATTAAGCGGCTAATCGTATTGGAATTATAAACCTATTAGAGATCTTTCAAAGAACCAGTACAATTGACATTTCGAGCATTGTCTCAATCATCACTAATCGCTATCTCTGAAGAAAAATGATTTTCTTCACATTTAACTCCAAAGAAATCCATAGAAAAAAACACATGCAGGTCAACTGCACCCAGGACAATGCCATCTCCTTACCTTCAATGCTAACCCACCATCAAAATCATGGAATTTAACAAGCTTTGTAACAAAGCACTCTATGCATATGTAAACCTATATTTTCTTTTGTATTGCATAAAAGCATTGTGGAGTCAGTGCAAGAAGCATCACAACATTTTTAAAGAACTACCCTTCCCCATCTAAATTAGGAAAGAGCAGTGGAGCCCCAGTGAATGCAAGAAGAGAGCATATATTTAGAGAAAGAAAAGAAGTGCTGAACGGAGTCTTGTCATAAAGTAGCCCAGAAGAGAGGATCAAAAGAACTGGAAACAGCTGAGCTGCAGTATCACAAGTCATACCACGATCAAGTGTTAAAAAAGTGATGTCCTACGTTGTGTCCCACCAATGCCCCACTACAATCTTCAATGATGTAGCCATCTTCTCCCGGCTGGGTTTCTGGTTTAAGTTGGCCCAGATCAGCATTAAGGCTATTTGAAAGCCCCCTTTTCTGGCACCCTTCCCTCTAGTGGACAACCCGTTTCCCACTCATGTGGTTTCTTTCTGTAGCAACTGCGGGTGTTCAGGTACTCTCAGAGTCTTAGCTCCTTACAAATACTCTTGGTCTGTGTCACATAGCATGGTTCTGCAATTAATTTGCCCCTAAACTTTATTTTTATAACTTCTATTTGTCATCCTTTCTCCATGCATCGTCAGCCTCACTTTCTTTATTCTTTTATGCTTTCTTTACATTTTCTTTATATGTATTTAAAGGTAGGAGGAGGATGACCAGGTCCCAAGATGGCTGCACTGAAAGGGAGATCGGGGTTAGATTTTCATTCTTCTGCAGGTCTGCCTGTCTTTGGGAGTGGGAGTCCCACCACAATCTTGGGAGAGTGGAAGCTAAACAGAACACTCCTAGGAACATTGTAGGAGAGTAGGGTCTGCTTCCTATGGTCACCCCCACTTTTTGCTCTGATGTACTGGTTTCTCGACTTTGGTGTGGCTGTGGGCCTGCTAATTAGACCCACAGCCCAGCTGTTCTCTCTCTAAATTCATACCATGTACTTTAGGTACATACCTAATTGGGTATTGGGTCACCTTTGTGAGCCCCTGTATAGTGTACCATAGGTACCCAGGGCATAGGTGCATCCAAGGCTTACCAGGGGCTGCAGTACGTATTATTCTGGCCATCCACATTGACACAACTGGCTGATCACTCAGCTGGGGCAAGGTCGTGTAATCACCCCTTGCTGGTATAGTATCCCTATACCTACCATTACATATAGACACCTATACGACGCAGCCGCGTCGGACGACTTCGTCTTCGGCACCGACCCTGAGGCCTCTGGGTCGGCCATCTTGGCGGGACTGTCCATGTCGGCCATTTTGAATTTCTTTGATTTTGACGCCTCCAGAGCCTTCAACACTGCTTTCACTTTCGGTTTCGAGACCGAAGATGTTGAACCCGAAGGCTTCACTTTCGTTTTTGGCAATGTGAGTGGCACCTCCAAAATGTCCGTGGCCGGGCCCGTAGGCGGGGCTGCTGGACTAATAACATGGTCTTGGGTAAGGCCCGAAGGCGATCCCTCGACCTGGGCCGCAGGAAGGGGGTCGACCCCTGAGTCAGTCCGGGGATGCTCTTCCTCCGAGCTATCCCCCACGGTGGCAATGGCCGTATCGTCGTCCCCTACCTCGTCGCCGGCTTCGTCAAACTCCTCGTCTCCTGCGTCGTAGGCCTCCCCCTCGGACGCAGGGCTAGAGTCCGAAACCTGTTGGACATTGTCGCTTCCGACGTCTTCTTCGAAGATGTCGTCCGGCGGGGGCGCAGACAGTTTGGCCTGGAGTCTCGCAGCCCGACGAATCTTGAGGGTCTTCTTGCACCGGAACTTCGAGCAGGCCATACACCTGGCCTCGTCGTGGTCCGGCGACAGACAAGTGTTGCACACTGGGTGCACGTCGAGGTGCGAGTATTTCGCGTTGCACACCGGGCACCGTTTAAACGGAGTCCGTTCCATGTCTGGAGCGTCGTGTAGGCCCGTCCGCGCCGACAGCACGCGGAAGGGCAGCGAGAGTTCGGAGCTGAAGAAACAGTAAACCCGAACGAAAACGATACCGGCGCCAAGCCTGAAGACCTTTTGGTCTCGAGTTAAAAGAGTTAACAACTATCGGTTCCGACAGAGGGAACCGACACACATCCGAACCCAATGGCGGAAAAAAACAATCTGGGGATGGAGGCGATGCCCATGCGCACTGTAGTCCAGGGGAGGAGCCACCTATCTCGTGATACTTCGAAGACTCTTCCAGGACAACAATGTGCAATCATCCGGACCCAACACTAGGCGGCGATCTATGCACAGATATGAATTCAGCAGCCCACATGCCTCGAACATACCTATCATCACTCCTATGGCAGGCCTTGACAATCCTGAAGGCAGAGTGCTTGGTTTTATGTGAGATGGTGTTCTAGCATGAGCTAAGCCTGTCTGCAGCTTTCGGAACCATGTCCTTATAGCTGTTCTATGATATAGCCATACCATATACTCTTAAGTGCATTATAATCCTCGCGGTTAATGCTAACTTTGGTTTGGCTTTATCAAAACATGTCGTATAAGGTGTCATACACTCTGGAATACTACCCTCTCACCAGTTCTGGCGACGGGGGTAGCATTCCACCATTCTACAGGGAGAAGACATAGTTGTAGCTTTACCCGGTTCAAGTTAAACAGAGCCTCAGCATCACAAAATGGATGCTGCTGCCACAGACACAAGCCTGACCTCCTGCAGCTGGGAGCACTTCCAGCGAGGGAGGCCTGGAAAATAGATGTCCTGCCTTGGGAGGTGCTAGCACCTCCCCAGACAGGCTACAGTGTATTGGGGCAGGGTGGGTTGGAATAAATGAGACACTGCCTGGGGCACACAAGGTGCTCCATGCATAGCCCGGTTCAAACCCGGTGCTGGGGCACTCCAGCCCCAGCTCTGGCACGAAACTGGACAAAGGGAAAGGGGTGTTACCATCCCCTTCCCAGGTTCCACCCATAGGAGGGACCTAGAAGGTAATCCAGCCCCTTAGATTAGTATAAAGCTAAGTCTAGAGACTTTAGATTATCCTGAACTGAAACTCTGAAACGAAACTCTGGACCTTCGACATTCTACTGCAACTAGAAGACTGAAGAATCTCCTTTATGGTCAAGGAGTGACCACCCTGTGCAAACAGGCACCATCAGTGACTTGCCGGTTTGCTTTGTCGACGCTACGGCCGGAGTCCGAAGACTTAGCGACGCAGCCTCTGGACTTCCAGACCTCTCTGACCCCGACTCCCATCCAAAGCGGAGACCTGTGGCGGACATGAGAGACGTGGGACCGGACGACCTGCAGTACCTGCTTTTTGCTAACTGTGCAGCTTCTGAGGCCTCCTCGAAGTTGTGCATTGGGACTTGAGAAGCCTTAAGTGCACCGAAGCTCAGCCCTCCACGAGTGTCGCGTGGGGCCTGCGCCTGCATTTCTCCTAGACGCGTCTTCGCGGTTGCTAGCCCGTTGGCTAGTGGCCCTCCTGAAGAAATCTTTTCGAATCAACACAGCTTGCCTGGTTGCTCCGGGCTTGCTCCTGCTTTCCTGTAAAGGGGAAGCTCTCCAGACCTTGGTCTGAACAGAAGCCGATCTTCCCTTCCTGCGTGTGTTGCCTTTGCCATGGCTTGTTGACTCCAATCCAGAAGCATACACCGCCAACAGCGAGATCCTTCGTGGGACAGTCTGTATCCAGCTCCTGGTCGGAGTCGACGCCTCCTGGTCCACGTGGCTGCAGAGACCAGCTTCACTTCTTCACCTGTTTGCAGCTCAACATCGCCTGTTTCCTTCCTGGTCACTGGCTAGTGACCCAGACTCTGTCCCCTCCGATTTCAGGTTCTTCACTGCTCCAATCCACTCTTGGATCCAAACAGACATCTTCCTCCTGATCGCCTGCAGCATCCTTGTGCAGCTCTCCATATGATTCGACGACGAAACCAGACACAAAAGAACACCTATGCACCCTGGGTGAGGTTACTAGAGTACCCCGGTGCTTCTGTGTGTAATAACTATCCAAGTGTCCTAGTTTAACTGGGTTTCCCCATAGTCCATCCGGAAGTGTCCGAAATAAACTACTTTAAAAACTGTACGTTCCAATTGAAAGTCTTTGATGATGAATCCCAAATGCAAAAATTGCACTCGCAAAGGGCCAGATTCTCAGAATCTGGCCCTTTGCGAGCGCAATTTCGCTTGATGAATCGGGCTGAAAGTCCCTGGCCACCAAATACACCTCAGACATCATGGTCAGATTGAATCACCTTATACCAAGGGTTCCAAGCTTGCCTGACCAAGGCCCTCGAGAGAATGGTCACCATGAGGCACAATAGACAGCTTGGGTCACACTATTTTCAGGTCAAAATCAACATTCTGTGAAGAGAAAAAAAGTCTCAAAATTAACACCAGGGAGGAACTACTAGCCTCCATGCACCAAGGCCACCTATGCCTGCTAATGCCCACTGACCTCTGCGGTATCCATTCTAAGGAACGAAATAGTGCTCTGTAATCGCCTGTCTGATTTAATTTTGCTTACTTGCTACATTTCTGGGGGACAAGGCAAAACAAATGAAGTTTAAACCTTTCCTTTCCAAAACTACCTCCATCCTGTTTGGGAAGCAGGAACAATAAGTACTTTTCCACAACTTACTCAATGTATGCACAGTCCCTATGACCCAGGTGATCATTAACTACATTGAATATATGTACATTGTAGATAGCCAACTATCTGAAAATACATAACGGATCGAGATACTAACAGCTAATGGGATCCTGGTGGGCGAGGATGCAGGTATCGATTCACCAGCAAAATATCTGCCTCAATGCTACCAAATAAGTGTGAAACCTCGAAGTAAGGGAAGTGTCAAACCTGGCCTTTATAGGTCAAGTTAACATAGTCCTAAAAGTCTTTCAAAACGTATGCCAACTAAGGGTTATCTTACTCCTGCTGACCTTTTTAAACTGTGTCATAGATGGAACATCCAGGCTGGCCTACTGCAATGCCATCCACAGCAATCTAACAGCCAAAAATATTGCCAAACTGCAAAAGGCTCAGAATCATATCATGTCCTCTACTTAAGCCAGCGCTCATACACCACCATCATCATGCAAAATACAGAGGGCTATCAATATAAATGATTAAACAGGCCAAATCCTTGTGAACTGTCTGTATGCCTCAACATAGAAGGCAGCAGTCCACCTCAAATACATGTTGCAGACATACCAGTCAAAAAGATGCCCAGGATTGAGGTTCTTAAATTTACTTGCCACTTAACAGGACAATTTTATGTAAAAAGTTCTCAAATCACAATACTTGCTTACCTCCCACCTATGCTTTCTAAAGACTTGAAGAACCCCCAGAACTGATGAAAGAATTGAAAACCTACTTATTTCAGTAGACCTTTGAGTAAAGGGGTCGTAAAACCAGTCAGAATATGCTTCCGCCTGTACCTTCATCATCTCTGGCTGTTTGATTGTAGAACACACACTAGCTGCCTCTGGAACAGTCATTGTTGACAACACACCAAGTAACTGGAGTAAGGGACTCGTCCTACTATGGCTCTGCAAACTGTCCACACGTCAAGCAATCAAAGCATCTCATGGAGGTAGCATGCAGAGGAGCTCAGAACTCAGTAAACCAACAGATACAATAGCGTACTGATCAGCCCAGTGCTCATCTTTTAATTAAAAGAAATACTTTAATCTTACAACAAAATACTACCAAGTTCAATTGGAGTCTCAGGGACATGGTTGTAATCTTACTTACGATCTTTAATGAGATTTTACATCCCTTACAGTACCCTGTCCACACTACAGATATTTTCTAACCAGGTATACAACAGTTAGCACCAGACTGGCTTGATGTGCAAATCAGTTTGAACAGCTTTATATCAATTGGAGTTCATCCGGCAATAGTCTTACGTTTGTAGGGCAGAAACGTCTTGTTCTACTCAAAGTTAGACTGCTGTTCTACCTGCTCAGATGTAGATGAGGTTGTTGACATGGTGGGTGCTCTTGCAACAGCTACCCTGCAACAGCAGGGGCTGAGGTAGTGACCTCCTGCAGAAAACACCTCTGGGAAGAATCAGTGTGGCAGATTCACATAGTGATTTGTTTACAGCAGGACAAGTGCACTTGAATACGGCATGTGAAGCCTCCATGCCGGGTCACAGCATGTGGGTGTCTGCAGCAGTTGAAGTCTTTAGGTGGGTTAGGGCTTCTGCATCAGTGGTGACAAAGGATCTCAGACACCAGCAGCACCAGTCTCTTGGAAACATGGCAGAATGCACGACAACATAATGCTTAAAAGATTGAGTGCATTTCACAACCACCACCACCACTCTGGAAGACCCCTCCTGGCATCTCGCCCTTGACGCAGTCAGCCTCCTCTGGCAGAGCTAACATGCCCGGCTTCTTCTACTGGACAGTTGGACAGTCCATTTTCCTGCAGGGCAAGGCACACTCCTTACCTTCAGCTACAGACAAGCAGGCACGATCCTAAGCAGACCCTCAACACCTCAACCATGAAGTGCAGATTTTAGGTGATGTCTCCTTAATTTTGGGAGGTAAACACAAGCGCAAGTCATATAGGAGTCCTACAAGTACTGTGCAGAACACTTCTTTTCTTAGTCAAGTAGAACTAGGAACTGTAACAAAGGGGGGCTGGGGAGGGACAAGAGGGACTTTGGAACCCACTTTTATACACTTTCCAGAGAGGAAATGAGGACCACTGTCTAAGATTATATAACTGTTCTGGGTTGGTTCTCTTTCTAATGCCATTTTCTTGCTGCCCCTCAGACACAGCCTTATGTAAGGTGATGGCTCTTACAGCAGGGATGATGGCTTTAAGTAGGACTAATACAAATAAACACAATGAAGGGCGAGACTTCTGGACCTGGCTGTCATCAGCCTTCCTGAAGCAGTAATCAGAGACAAACAGAAGGGCAGCCCTGCCTAAAATCTTTCTCACCTTGAATAGTAACTGCAGTTTCACCCCTCACCCCTACCATCCATCATTTATCAAATGGAAGTGCTCTGGAGGAACTAATCAACAGCTCTCTACTAACATTCAATTTTTAGGGGTAGCCCAGTCTCCACACTCCCTTTTTTTCAGTGTCTTGGTCTGCATCCTAGAGCAACAGGAGGCCAGTCAATGCACTGCCTCTGTCTGAGGAATCTGTGTTTACCCTCCATCTTGTGGCATGCTAAACCAGGGGCCATCAACATGGATTGTACTGGTCTCTGTACTCCTACTTACCACACAGATTCAATACGATACTCAAGTTACACATCAAATGCCTGGACTAAACAATGTCTGCGTATCATATTAAATGAAAGGAGTGAGAACACCTGCATTTCTGCTGACAGAAAGAGAAAGGGCTGCTCATACTAAAGATTCACAGAACTCTGCAAGCTGCCACCACCGTTTTATGTTGCTAACCCAGGGCATGGACAGTAGTTCTATCCCTACTTGTAGGGCCAGATTTGGAGAGTCTCTCCAGATCAGATATCCGGTTCTGTGACTTGAATTACTAGGGAAAAGCCTAGGCTTCTGCACATATGCTAGATTAGTGTGATGTCAGGGTCAAACAAAAAGTCAGAACACCAGTTTCACATTTGGTTGGGCATTCAGGTCAGGGGTACAAGCAACGTTACCATGCAGGGGGTATTCCTGTGCCAATAATGTCTACACTCCACAAATGAAAATTAAATTGCTTTCCTGAAGCATCCTTCGATTGCAACCAAAATTTACCAATACTGTTAAGCACAATAATTTGTGTCCAGCAACAGTATGTAAAACAGATTCAATGTTCTTAGACATACAAGGTCAGGAGAACAAAGGGCGACAAATCTAACTTAATTGCGGTCCTATAGTAGTCAAAACAGGAGTGTTATTTTTCATGCCAAACATATACGACAATTTGGAGTAACAACCCTAGACTGGTGGGTGTGAGGTGATTCCATTTAGTCACAATAGCTTGTTTTAGCAATTATGTCAGAGTTCCCTTGGCCACTGCACCTCCGACAAACATTCTATGTGGACTTTGACTGCAACAATAGCCCACTGCAATCTGTTCTATGATAGCAAGGACCTTTATACATAGGTTAGGCAATATTGTACAACCCCAAACAATATGCAAAGATACGCCCCTGTAGTCACAAAGCCTGAAGCTTTTTTCTCATCTCTCATAATTAATAGTGAGTAGACGTGATATGCCAATAAAACATGAGTTTAAAACTGGCTGTAATGCCATTGGCACGAGTAACTCCTCAACCCAAATTACGAATAACTATCCCTATTGGACATCAGTAAGCTGCATCCTAAAAAACTCCTCCCCTGTCAATTGGAAGTGCCATAGCTATATGGGTTTCACTTTTAAAAAGATTTGGTGCCTACAAACCATTTGGTATTTGTGTGCAAAAATTAAATAAAGTAGTTTATTTTTTTCCAAGTGTTAAAGTCCCTAATGGCGCACTGTTCCATAATGGGGTGGAGAACGCAATGTCCAACCTTGACGTAGCAAAATATTACAGAATCACCTAAACATTACTCCTAAATTAACAATGAGGTAAACTGAAGTGGGGAAATAGTCAACCCCATTCTTAAGTTTCAATGTGTCCCAAACTAAAAGTGTGTGACTGAAGAAGAGCAGACCTATTATTCCTATTCAGTCTTCGTACCACCCAAAGTAGGTGTCTGCCAAAGTTTGATCATTCAAGAAACAGTGACATTCAGTCCCCACACCTGGACCATTCTAGCAAGAACTGCAGCAGAGCAGTCCGAGATTACGCTGTCAAATCAGGGGTCCCAAGCCCAATTCCTTAGTAGGTCAGACTTCCTGCAGCAAATCTATTCCAACCTATTACATTAGAGCAGAAAAACTGCACTTTATGTAATGTGGATTAGCAAAAACTATGGGCAAGGTCTAAAAGAAAACAGAACACTAGGGAAAATTGGCATTGTAAGTACATTGCACCAACAGTTCTAAATAAACTGAAATGAGGAGAGAGTGAGCACGACTACTTCATGCCCCTCTGGATTATTACCCTATGGGACTGGCTCTGCTGGATTAACACAATTTATAAGACCATTTCCTTTTACCATCAAGGCCTCTCACAAGGGCCATGCTACCCAATCAAATACTTTTTTGGTATTAAATGATACAAGTACCACCACTGCCACTCCTCTCAGCTATGTGTAGATGATCCTGTAATTTCTCCTACCTGCCTTTTATTTTTAACACAACCTGATATGTAGGAACCAAATGGAGTAGGTCACTAGACATAGCGTCAAAATCTTTGAGAAGATTTTCTGGTTTACATTTAATAAAGAGGATGGTCTGTATGATCCACACAGTCTTTCATAGGCTAATGAATGAGGGTGAAACTAACCTCAACCATGGATAGATTTACCTGTGCCGTAGTGGCAAAACTGCTAAGAAGCCTGGCCGTTATCCCTAGCATGAAGTCAGCTTGGGGTAGGAGGCTCAAGGATTTAATGCTTCTAATTGCACAAATTTTCAGCTCCTTTGCCAAAGCTTATTACAACTGGACACTGTTTAGTTGATAGAGAGGACTTTCGAGGCTGTTAAGTAATGCTGAATCGTGTTAAAATGTGAGCCCTGCAGATCAGTGGATTTGGTCAGTTTGAGACATAGTTTGACTAATTGCTTCCACTCACTGCAACATATGACCCAGGCTAATGTGATAGTAGTTTCTGTCAGAAGTGCCTTTACTTTCTTGCCCTAGTCATAGATTTTCATCCTAGCCATACACGTTGCCATGTTTTATTCTAGGAGCCACAGCTGCCCCTCTCAAGGTCAGAACAATGCGCCATATTTTCGGAGACTGACATTGTATGTATAAGGGCCATAAAAAGAGCTCCCTTGTTGTTGGAACCCATTCAGACTGGAACAAAGTCTGCTCCAAATGATGAGGAAGGCCAAATGATGAAGCATACCACCGGTGGAGAATGAGGGTGCCAGTCCTAAATAAGGATAGTCAGGAGTAGATTCTGAAACTTGGTTTGCCCGAGTACAGGTTTGCTTTACTACCTGCATGTGTTTATATGCGTTAGAGGTTTTATTGCAAACATTTTACTCTTCCACTCCTAAGTTGTGGACCATATAATGATAAATTCCCACAGCAGGTGTAATCAGGTCTCCTCTCAACTGGGGCCCAATTTAAGGTGGAGGGTCCCAAGCAGCTAAGGAGAGCTCCACGGTGAGAAAAAAAGGACAGTGACAATCAGAGTGACTAATGTATTGTATTGTAATTGCATTTATATAGCGCTTACTACCCCTGACGAGGCGTCAAAGCGCTTTTTTGGCGAGTAGCACGCTACTCCGGAACCCATAAAGGATTAGTGTTGAGTTAGTATAGTAAAATATAAAAGTAATTTGAGTGGTGGATAGGTTAGTCGGTTATTTGGATTCAGAAGGATAGCAGAGGGATAGAAGAGGGAAACAGGTTAGCATTTAAATAGCGCTTGTTACCCCTGAAGGGGTGCTCAAGAGTTTTTTCGTTTTTTTGCCAAGAACCTACTCCGGAGTTCTCATCTCCACAAGGTACTTACATCAACACTCTTCCCTGGGGTGCCAGGAAGAGAGTAGTCAAATGGAATCCTAAGCCGCATATCAGCATTAAAGGTTGGGGCAAGCCTTAACTCGTGGCCAGTATACAAAAGAGCTATGGTCCTCCAATACACCTGCAACCATTTCCTTTGTCTTGATAGATTCAAATTTCGACAACTGCAGTTCATTCAATCAAGAATGGGCAACATGCATGGGAACGAAATTGATAGACAAGACCTATTTCTCAATTTAACCAGAAGAAAACATATTGGTAGCCACCACACATGTAGAAAATGTGTCACAGGACAGGAGAGACCTTTCCTGTAATGTGCATTTGAAAGTGGAGGCAACGCAGCAAACTGAAATGTAAGGAAAAAGAAATGGCCCACGATAAACAATACTTGCATAGGCCTACCTATAACATGGCACAGAAGTAAGGCATGGGCAGTCGTAAATGGGGCAGATCGACCAGAAAGAACTAAAGCGGACATGGGCAACATTCAGAAGTACAAAACACAAGAGTCTGCGGGTCTAATTGGAAGCACAATCAGTACAAACAACTCTTCAAATGTGGAAAAGCATGGGGGTCAGCCCTCCTTCTCACTGGCCAAATCACTGAGGAGGCACATTTTTTTTAGTAGGTGTGTGGTTTTCCAGGGCAGCCCCCAGCTTTCAGTGAAGCCTCGTTTGAAAAAGGGAGAGTCTCCCCTTTCAAATGAGGCCCTCATGAAAGGTGTTCCTGGTGGTGGATCATGCTTAGATCCACGGCCAGGAAATCTCACTAGACACCAAGGATGTCATCTGGGTGGTCGGCCCTTGGACATTATTTTTTTTTTAAATGTTGGTTTCCCGGGGGCGGGCCGCGATCGCCCACACAGGGGTTAAATATAATTAAAAACAATTTTAAAAAGAACAAAATGGGGGCATTGCCTGGAGCGTCAAGATGGCAGTCGCACTCCGACCCCTCTGTCATCCGCATCAAGATCCACCAGCATCGGTAGCCATCCAACCCTGCAGTCCACATATATTGCTTTGCCATAGCTTGTGTCGCCTGCCCGTGGCCAAAAGCCGCCACAAACTGTATGCTGTGTCAGTTTGCCTCCCAGCGTCCCGCCTCGCCGTACCTCAAAATGGCAGCACCCGAGCCTTGAGCTCCAGACCCCTAATCGGCGACTCCAGGTTGCCTACAACCAGTGGACCCCACTTAGTGGCCGACTGATCCGACGGCCCACCTAGCGGCACTGTGAGGGGTGCTGCGGGACTCAAGACTGCTCCTGCCCTCCGGTGATCCGAAGTGGGCTGGCTGGCCGTGTGGCCTGAACGGAGAAACTTCCTTCACCTGGCCGGGTACCCAGGGCTGCCTGGAGTCCCCTGATCCATGGCAGCTGCTGTTGGCGAACACACAGAGGTGGCCTCTGGGAATCAGCCGTCTGTTCGAGCGGCGGAGGATGCTGCTACATATGTCCTCCCACTTTTTCAGTGGGTGGGGGAGGGATGGGGTAGTTGTTAAACCATTTTGACTTTAAACACAACATGTTGTAGGAATAAGATTTTTAATTTATGATCATATAGGAAGATCAAAATGCATTAATAAAGTAAATCAAAGGCTCGATCATTTAACAGATATAGCATAAACACCTGCTATTGCCAAATAAAGAAAATCGTAGGCTAGATCATTTGACAGACATAGCAAAACACACGCCTGCTATTGGCAAAAGGCCATCAGAAGGCATACACCACTTAACGTGCTTTCCCTATTCAAACCTGCAAGTTCGGAAGTATATATTATAGATATTATATCAGGTATCAGAGTTCTGTATTTTGTCTCCGTCACTCTGAAAACCTCAGTTTTGGTCAAAAGGTTAATAACAAATACTAAATGTTGCAAACTTACCATGAATTAACAGTTCAGAATCTTTATTTAGTTCATACAAGCGAAAAGCCTCCTCCAATTCCAGCTGAGAAGAAATTGTGCATGGATCACCTAAGGAAAGTTTTAAAAAAAAAACTTTACAACTGCAGAGATGAAAACCTGACATCATGGAAACACTTAAAAATAAATTTCAACTCAAAATGCAATGGAATAATTCCATATTTATATATATACACACACACACAAACACAAACACACGTTTGATAGGGTGGGCTGATATCCTTCAAATTTGCTGTCCGTTAAGGGCAATGTGTAGGGAAAATGAGTAACTCACAACTTCAATTCTTGCGAGTCCTTTCTGTTTTGTCACTCCTAGCTTAAATCCTGGAAATACGTGAAATCTCAACCATCAGCAACAAAATGGTACATTGTGAGACTTAGTATGGGAGAGCTTGATACCAAGAGAATTTAATGATGAGCAGAAGGACTGGAGGAAAGTGTATGGTAGTTGCAGCTGTGATTATTGTAAAAGTAGTCCAGAATTCCATGCATCTAGATCACAAGACAAGAGCACATATTGCCCAAGCATAATGTAGGTTAGTTTGGGGGACTTCCCACACATGCTATTCTTAACACACCAAGAACAACCATTTCATTGGTCCACTGACTTCCTTCTTCAGTCCCTCCACTCTCCCCGATCAAGTATGCATGAACTGGCAGCAGAGCAGTCAACAGCAATAGGGATGAGTGATTTCCACCACAAGGATCACTATAGTTATGAGCATGAATCTACCAAGCTTAGCCCCCTTCCTGCAGACGCTTAGTAAAATATTCCTTGCTACAATTTTTTTTTTAGGACCAAGTCAGTAGGTAGCATGTTGACACAAATATGCTGCTCTTCATTAAGAGTTGACCAAATGTGTGAGTGAAAGAGAAGAGTACACTTTTTTTAAATGAGCAGTTAAGACACTAAAAGAATAGCACTGTTTACAGCTTACATTTAAAGGAGAACCTTGAAAACTTCCCACTTCCCACTAATAAAAAAAGAAATCAAATAAATTATGGACTATGGGACTTAGAATCTACAAACCCACTTAATCCTTGTTTGGACAGGGGTGATCCAGAATCAGGAGCAGAAGCCCATTGTGCAGCACAGTACACTAAACAGATACAGTGTGCAAATGTCTTTGTGGTGCCCAGCATTTGGTTACATGGGTGAGGGAGATGCTAAAGTAAGGAAACTGGAATGCACAAATTACATTTAGAAACTGACATCTTTAAGAATGCTAACAGACAGCAGAACTAAAACTCAGACACCATGTGATGTTGAGGCGCAGGCCTTCGCAAAATGAGCTCTCCCTTAATAAATATGCAACTCATCTCAAGGACCCTACAGCATAGCTATCTCCAGTGACGCACATCTGACAGCCTGATGATTGGATAGCAGTGTCATTCCTCATATTAGCGAGACCAGCAGTCTATGGCTTCATAGAGCAGATCTATCCGTGGAGAGAAACAACTTACACACAATCATAGAAGATATACCACTTACAATAAATTATTTTTTCAAGGTTATTACTTAAACATAAATATGTACTATAAATAAAACATAGATAATGTGAACCATTTATAATATGGTCCTATATTGCCATCTCATGGTTCTGGTGACATTAACAAACCAAACAAGCATTGGCTAAGCCAATATATTTCACCTATGCAAGATTGATTGGCTTTTTCAATGTTTGTTTTTTTGTTAGTTTTTTTTTTACATGCTGCACAGGCTGCTGTACACTATGGCTTAAAGTGAAGGAAAAAACGTTATGATGTGGCCAGAGTTGACATCATAGTTGTTTTTTTTCTTATACATTTTAAGTCATGTTACATGTAAAAAGAATTAATAAATAAGGAAATAAAAAAGGTACCTACACAAGGGCGTGACCAGTGGAAGGATACTGGCCACAGAACTAGTCTCATCTGTACCTACCAAGGGAAAACCTCTGGTATGTTTCTGATTTAATATGAACAGAGGGAGAACAATGATGATACATCACAGGGTTGAAGGGGTGGTTGCATAAAACAAGGCAAACAGATGATGGACGAAGTGCTGAAACTTTGCAGACATTCACCCCCAGTCACAGATATGGGTTGAATCCATCATAGTTCTTTAGCTCACTTCACCACCCCAGTTCAGACACAGCTATATGCAAATCAGTCTTGACCTTGTAAAAAGCAGTCAACAGCTCTACAATATGTAACTGCTGGAAAATGGCACAGTTTGTAGATGTTTTCTGAACACGGTTTAAGATCTGCCTTATGTCGTAGCTGAGGATGTACCGCGTTCCATCTTTTGGCAGGGGCTTTGACAAAAGTGTGGTCACCCTGCGTTACTCGACTAATTTTATGAATAACTAGGTGTAACTGGCCTATCAATCGTTATAGGAAAGCCAGTTTGTGAAGCACCAATCGATTCTAAGAGGAGAAGGGTGATCTGAAAACAAGGCTTTATGGAGAATGGACAGGGCTTTAAAGGGTTATTCTGGGCCTAATGAGCAACCAATGTAGAAACCTAAGAAAAGCGGTCCCAGCATTTAGGTTCCCGATCATCCTGGCTAAAGAGTTCTCTACCTTTTGGAGTTTTTTGATCGCCGACCTTGTTAATTCTGACTAAACAAAAGTTGCAGAAGACAAGCTAGGAAGAAACAAAGGCACTTAAAATCTCTACCTTCGGACTAAAGGGCTACAGTTTAGTAGTCTGTTTTAGTGACTGGGGTTTAAAAACAGCTCTTTACAGCAGTCTTTATGTGGTCTTTCATTATTCAGCCAGCATTGATTTCTTTCTCACCGATTATTTTTCTGCTATTGTCAAATTTAGGTTTATGTCTTAGCGAAAGGGGTTTATATTCTTTTCTTTTAGGACAGAGAACAGGTCAAACCAGTTTTATTCCAGAAAAAAAGCCCTGTTGAACACAATGACATTCTACACAACAAAGGTAGCACTGTTGAACATTCACGTACCTTCTTCGTCAATCCACTTCATGGTAAACAGCTGTTCGTTGTCAAAAATGCACATGTCGCGAACATCATTGCAGAGTCCCTCAAACGAAATGGACGGTTCAAAATGTGTTATCATGATATCCCTGTGGTGAATAAAAAAAGGTGTTTTTTTTTAAAGGTATTATTCGCTCAAACAATATTTCAGTGAAATATTTCATTTCTTACAGTCTCCATTTCCCAAGCCTTTTGACACATTGCCTTATGCAATTGCCTTAGTATTGTCTCTTTCTCCAATAAAGCGCCGGGACACTCTTTTTGAGTAGCCGTGCGCTATAGAAATAAATAAATAACATAACATAACATAACATAACATAACATTATGCCAAACAGAAACGATGGCTAGTTAATCATTAATTGTTAAAGGAAAACAAAAGGAGGTTTTCAGCCAATAATTACCTCACTTGTTACAGTCTTATCCTAGGAAGTCTAAACTCTAATATTCTTTCAAATAGGTACTGAAGTGCATGCATTTTAAAGCAAAGCTAACGTCAAAACTATTAAAACTGAAATAAAGCATTATCCTTAACAATTGAAGAGCCATCGAAACTGCAGGACTAAAATACAGAATCTAAGTTTGACTTACAGCGCTATACATTGAAATGGATTATTATACATAGAGTAAAGTAAACTTAAACTTAAAACATTAAAGGTTATTGGGGAAAAAGAAATGAAAAAGTGCATTACTAAAAAATGAATCTACAGTTTTGCCATGACACTAAGATAAAGCATTGCAGCCAACAACTGTCACGGCAGAAACACTAATTTCAAGTGAAATATGCAAAAAAGGGATGGTTGAAATGCTTGGATTAATCTTATCCTCGGTCCGCATTGTGTGATCTCTCTTTATCTTCATCTTTACACCAGATCCAAACTATTGCATGGAGACCATAGTACTGCAAATCGTAGGAAAGTTGGTCAATTAGAGGAACAAATGGTGCCGATGTGTGGGAGTGGTATAACTAAATAGCAGAGTCTACCTACGATTTACCAACAATTACAAAACCAGCACCAACATGTTCTAAAACTTTCACTGAAAACCATTATAAAATAATGAATTATCCTTAATAAATTCAGCCCAGGAGTCCACAAATTCAAATCTGTTGTAGGGCTGACAAAAGGGCTGTATATTTCCTTGTCTTGGGCCCACTTGGTTCATCCCACAGAACTGATTTGTTAAGCCACCAGTCCAGACGTTTCAGCCAATCACAGACTATGGAAATAATGTTGTGAATCTTCATTAATCTAATGTCTTTCCAGAAAGTCACTTAATCCTAACCTAATTACTGCTTGAAGGGTGCTTGCTAAACTTAATATCGTTTTTCAGGCAGTTTATCTTTATTACAGTTAATGTCCTACTACTTTTTCAGCTGTATACTGTTGCTACGGATGTCAGAGTATAAACAATTCTGGCAATATACACACTCAATGAGAGGGGATGGCGTCCTATATGTTCCATAAAATACATTAGTCCATAAATTAGCACAATTAAATTTACTATTTCACTGCCCTGTTTGTGAGGCCCACGACAATTTAGCAATCAAAATAAATTCCAAAATGACAACAGTCAATGATATTTTATATTTTACGCCATAAACCAAATACGAATATCTATTATTGCCTTTCACACAATTTATGATTTTTGTTTTCTTCAGCTTGATCACAATAGGATTTAACCTTATGTTAAAGTAAAAAGTCCAAAACGGACAAAAAGTGCATTCCTGTACAGGCTCTGTAAACTAAAACCATATCATCAGCACACACTAACAAAGAAGCATGTTCACTACCTTCAAATAAGCCCACGATGTGTTAACAAGAATTGTGATGCCTATAGATCTGGCTTTAAAAGAATGGCGTATGTTAATGTGAAACTATTGAAAAAAATAGAAGGCAGAGACAATAACCGATTTCTTTTACAAAGAGAAAATCATTGGATTTTTTTTTACTTAATTCCAGCAAACCGAACAGTCTCAATGACTGCATCGAATTTGCATGCTATCTGTAAAATGACTCATTTAATTTGACCTTTTCTTTTGTTGGCATTTAATGGTGATCGATCTGTACATTTCATAAACCTCACAATTTATTTTTCATTTGATGCAACCCAATAGCCACATACTTTGGTAATTTTTTTATATATTACAACTTTATTGACACACATACTCCTTTGGTTTGGTACTGTAACACCCTCAGCCGATTGGTGGACTCCCGATCACATGATCGGAACTTCAACCAATCACATTGCTCCTTACATGAAATAGGAACTCAGCATCCATCTTATTCCCTACGCTATTAGCGGTTAATCTTAAACTGCTTCGCGCCAGACGCGAAACCCAGAACTCGCTTGACACACGAAACACTACGCGTACGCGAAGTAAGTGGATACCCCTTTTTTTGTTAGTCCTATTCTGTTAATAGTTTGATACAAACAGGACACAACCATTTTTATGCTTGTCCTCCAACATTATTCAAGCAAGTAGACCACATATGAACAACACGTGAGTTATGGCGATTTTCATTAAGTTTTGCATGCACACACACTAGGGGAGAGCACAACGTTATTGGACACATCTTGCATTTTTATTTAAAAACATGATGTGAAATGTATTTGCTTTTCTGAATAGATTGTATGAAGTATAGCCATTTGAACAGCATTCTTTGTCTTGCTTCTAGCCGTTGTCCCAGATGAAGGGCAATCAGCCCAAAATGCATCGGACCTGAAAATGTGTTGCTTTTGACTTCGTTCTTACTCAATGAATTGGACTATTGAATGAACAATGGTCTAAAACTCGAACTTATGAATATAAAATAAGACTTTGTCCAAACAAAATATCGCATGAATTTTCTTTTGAATCAAATTGAAATTATAACGGAGCGGAGCACCAGGGGATGCTTCCAATACCCATTGGAAGCACTATTTTGATGTTTTCCGGACGTCCCTGACAAGAGACGCCTCCCGGGCGGCAAACCTCATGATCTATTAAACTGTGAAGGCACATATACTAACTTTCTAATTAAACAGAGCTGTGCAACTTTCCATATTTTCCTTGTATGTTAATGTGAAGCATTACAATTAAATAGCATGGGGATAGGTATGTATTTATATATAAGGAAAGTAATGTAGAAAAATATTGATGCAGGTTAAACGATCAGGCTGCACTGCCAAGCCAGACCTAAACATCCATGTAGGCTAATGACTGCCTCCCTACAATCTGTGCTGCTGCCAGAGAAAACCAAAATAAATCACATTATCTAAGATACTTTAATAGCATTCAAATGACTTGTTTGTGCCCCTGAAAGTTCAAGCTTAGGCAGCTGGATAAATAAACAGAATGATCACAGCTGCTTGGAGGGCACTTTTTTGTAGAAGCACACGTCTACCCAACTACCACATGTACTTCAGATTACAACAGGCGAACGGAGCCAAAACCCCTTCCTAGTGATGCTCACATCTGGCAACAGCTTCACTGTTAAGCCAGATCATAAAAAGACAAGGAGCTATAAAGCAGCCTTGTCACAGACAGTTTAAGTTTAGACATTTCTTTTAATACATTCCATTTTACTAGACTGTACTTGCACCCATTTGTATTCGCATGGAAGGCTAATTTGTCAGAGTAGGCGAAGAACTATTCCATAGGTGCCTGCTATCGATCATTTCAAATGTGGCAGCAAAGATGGTGCAGAATTTTCTTTTTTTTATTCTTTTTATTTATTCTGATTCCGTGGTTGCCCAGCATGAAGAAAACCATGATCGACGGATGATTGGTGCAGGTTATATTGTAATTATTTCATATACAGCACCCCATCTGAGAGCATGAGTTTCCTTGCTCCCTCACCCTATTTTTTCTTCTTTTGCCCATGCTGCTTTCTTTCCCTCTCCCCGCTCACCATTTATTAATTTTCACAATTTTAAGGAAAAGATGGTTTTTAGAGGTCAGAGAATGGGCGCACTGCCAGTATGGAAGCACTATAGGACAAAGTGGAAGGTGGTGCAACTGGGTGAGTGGACAACCATATAACCACTCAAAGGAGAAGTCAGCAAGCTGTACTAATCCAACGCTACGAGAAGAAACATACCCTATGCACACACTCAGTAAGTATAAGAAGGTCACAATGTGGCCGTAAACAAATTGTCAATAGAGTGCAGAGAAACAACAATAATATACAGCAGTTGGTGTAAATAAATAAACATGTGTTGTCAAAAGGTCTTGGTCTCCTTGTTTTAATAAATCACAGCTTGAGAACAACCAGCCGACACGTGTTTCATCGCATCTCGCGAATCTTCAGGGCTCTGAATGGTTGTGCTTGGACCAAGAGGTCGCTCTTCCGGTGATACTTCCGACCCGGAAGGGCCCAAGACCAGCAAAATTCAATTATCAAGTGAAAATAATTAGCTTACAAGCGTAATGCGCTTTTGTGGGTCACCCGGGAGAAGGTATAATGATAAACTAGTGTTGATTCACTCAGTATCCAAGTGTTCTTAGATCGAGGACTGATAGAGGTCGCTCTACGGCCTCGTGTGAGTTGACGTCTGAACACGTCTTGTTTCCTTCGTTTCTCCCGGGTCTCTGTGTTTGAAGTCTGCACTTCGAACACAGAGACCCGGGAGAAACGAAGGAAACAAGACGTGTTCAGACGTCAACTCACACGAGGCCGTAGAGCGACCTCTATCAGTCCTCGATCTAAGAACACTTGGATACTGATTAATTTTCACAATGCCAAGCAGTTGCCAAGTTCTTCTATACAGCTTGATTCATTATCTGCACTTCACACTCATATACATATATACACACACACACACTATACATTTTAAAAATATTGTCCTAACATGGCCTTCTGCCATTTTTTTAAAATAAATTAGAAAGGACTGCTTATGATACGATGCATACAAGCATTACTAACAACGAATGCAAGCACACCGGTCACATCATATGCACTGACATACAGCAGACATCTTGTGAGTTTTCCATAACAGTAAACATATTCTGAAACTTCTAGCCACGCATGCATTTTGATGGATGGGCACACAGGCAATTGGAAAAAAAGTACTGTCAAAACAAAAAATTGCTCGGCCTTTTAGAGTTAAGACCAATGACCTTTGCCATTACTTGTTAAATATTGGTATTCGTGTACTGCAGCACCAAGAATCAGGGATCATTCCTGTGTTCAATATCGAATTATAAGACAAAAGCAAACCTTCTAGCCAGATATGAATCCCCAGTACTGCTGTGGGTATTGCATTTGTTCCGGAAGCCCTAGAAAACGTCATCCCTTAATTTTTTAGGTCTCGTCAACGCAGAGCGTATGCACTACATAGGTGGGGACCTTTTGGAATCAATCAGCATTTTGGCCAAAAACGTGCAAGTTTTGCATTGCTTTCTATTGCAACGCGTGTACGTTTAGCGTTTCCCTTGCTGGAGCGAGCAGCAGGCCATCTGTTAGCAATTATCCTGCCTGCCGCTGCTCGCTCCTGCAAGGTAAACATGATTTGCATAGGAGGCTAAGCAGTAACTCCCCCTGAGCCTGCCTCAGCGGGCACGATTATTTGTACGATGCCTCATGTTTGAAACATCGCCCTCTCTCCGGACATCCACATGTGGCACACAGTTTCTATCTTCTTGTTTTTAATGCACTTCACTTCTCGCCCGCGCACACGGACGCTCACACATGCGCGCTCTCCAACTGACTGCCCTGAAGTCGAGAGTCTGGCAACATCTATTATGCAGCCAGGAGTATTTGTTCCGCTGCGTTAAATGCCAGCCGAAGTCAACACTGCTCTACCAGTGTGACAGGACCACAAAGGCGCTTCGTTTTCTGGATTGTTGCTGCTCATGTGGGGAAGCGATATGCAAAAATTTAGCAGGCAAAGGGCTTGTCAGCGGGATCCCAGCTGGGCCTGGTGGAGGCTGGAAGGAAGCAACCTTCACACAATGCTGCGGTCTGCGGCAGGCGTCCGCGTCCTGCTCCTCAAATTCAGTCGTTCTTTTTTTTTATTGTTAATTTCTTGTATTTTATCTAATAAACTGACCCTTTTAGTTTTATCTATCAGCTGAATAGACGCTTATGATGAGAAACGCAACTAAAAAGCAGGACCTCTGTTAATTCTTTCTTTGTTCCCCCCAACTGTTCCATTTTATGTGTCTTTCTTCCTTCATCTGCCCTGCTCAGACATCCCAGCTCATACAATAATGGACTTATTTATAACGGGAACATTCACTTCGTTCCCTCCCGAATCATTGTTTAATAATGAACGTTTGAAACTCACTAAAGCACAATCATTTTTATCAGCCTTAGAAGGATGAAAGGCTGAGAGGACTAGCCGTGAATTCTATCTGCCTTAAAGTAGTCAAATACAGAGATGTGCGGCGGGGCATTGATATAAATGCTGGGCTCAACAAGTACAGTTTTCAAGTAGCATATTGTTACGTAACACAGCGCAGACGTCATCAAGAAATAAGCACGCGGGAGCGCCTGTTGGTCAATGTTTGCGGTTTGCACATGGATTCAAATAACGGTTTCTGTACGGCATCAACTGGATGTCCCCTTCAACATGAAAACATGACTGACAGGTTAGCCTTCTAGGCAGGGCCACTGCCATTATGCGACTCTGCTGCTGCAGAGTTTTTTTGCAGATTTAAGGATTTGCAACATATGCCACATGACACCATCCATCATCTGCAGCATCAGTTGTAGCCCCCCCCACCAAAAAAAACCATTTGTGTATTGTAGTGTTAGACCGTTACCTATGAGGTGGAATATTTTCCCATACAATGTTAGCATGTGTAAACAAGCATTGGCATAGCCACTAGGTCTTGCCTTTGGGACCTTATAAGCATTTAGCCATGCAAAAGTTGATGTTGTTGCACAAAGGATATTGTGCTGGATAACTAAACACTTGTAAGGTCCTAAAGGCGAGACCTATATTGACTATGCCAATGCTTATTTTAATTATTTCCTCCGAAAGATTCCACTAACCTTAGCACCAACTGGTTTTGGGGATACATTTTATCCAGCTTGTTCTGCCTGTACAGTCTGGCTATATGTAGTTTCCATTTCTTATCCAGCAATTGCTAAATCAGAGTTAGGTCTGGAGCAAGCATCAGCCATAACCAAAGACCATCGCTGGTTAAATCTTTGTTTGGAGGCATTAACAAATTGTGCCAACCTGAAATCTTGTCTCACTATATCTACATTTTTTCAGGAGTGAAGACAACTGCTTCTTGAGATCTTGCTTGTGAACTGGATCCCACAACAGGCTAGTGCTGTGACTTTTTTTTAGCTCCGATGTAACCAACCGGCTTTAAGCAGAGCTTTCAAAATAAACCACGGGTCACTTTCCAAGGGGTCAAAACATGCATGGAAATTTAATGAGCTTTATCTGGAATTTCCTGCCCACAGCACAAAGCATAACTGGAAACTATATCAAGCGTTTTACCATACTTTCTCAAACAAGGAATACAATCACTAACCCCAGGCTTTTAGATTCAGGGGCAAGAAAAGCTTGGAGCAGAGCTGGTATACTAATGAGATCAGAAGGCACGTGTGGTGAAGGCAGGGTTTTGGCATCGATTTACCAGTACCAGCAAGTGACTGACAGTAAAATAACCACAAAACAAGGACTGGTGATTTAAAGAAAAAGGCAGGCTGAGGTTAGGGAACTTTATCCCCGATTTGGTAAAAAAAAAAAAAAAATGGTGTGACTTTGAACAGCATTTTCTCCCTTAGGCTGGAATTTCAAAAATCTTTTTGTAGCTATGTAATTCGCTAACTCACTGCACATACCCAAATCTTAAATCCCAGCTCCAAATGTCTCATTATGCGGTCGTCAATACAATTTTGATCCGTTCAAGTTTGCTGAATAGGAAAATCACACATTTTTAAAGTAATGATGCCAAAAAGCCCAACATAGTAACATTGGTAAAACTGCCTCGAGTTTAAACACTCCTTATCAGTGAAGAGGCAAAAATGCTGCCTTTATCACTCCATGCTAATAAAAGGTTAAAGAGGATTATCTGTGAGGATTAAATGACAAACCACAGCAGGCTGCCTGAATTGAAAATGGTTTCTATTTTCTGGCAGAGAATTAATCTGGATACTTAAAAGGTGAACGATATGTTTAAACTGCGTGACTTTCACAGACCTTATAACTAACACCTAACAATACACTAACCAAAAGGCATGACTCAACACTTCACAATCGAGTTGTAATGAATCACACACAACCCGACTTCTAGCCGGAAGCTGTTAAGATTGCGCAAAACGTTCATGATACCTTCCTCTGATTCACATTAGTTTCAGGTAATTAACATACGTGAGTCACGATTTCAGTCATCGGTGAAAGAATACCATGAAGAAACTCAGCAACAAGATATATATGTATACATGCATTTTAAGCAGACTTCCCTTAAAAATAAATTTTTGGCAAAAATCGAGCCATAAACACGGAAGGTATATTCTTAAAGATTATATTACTTGTCTTTGACATTTATATAAGCAAATACATTTTAGCAAAGTAGTTTAAAAAAATGCAAGCGACGGCGGCTTTAAGTGGTTTACTTGGAGCCAACTACATATTTGTAGAACTTCAATTTAGCTAAAGTAATCATGCTTTCCTTAATGAATTTGTGCTTTCAAAATGCCATAATATGAATCAAATACTTGATTCTTCCACATTTCCTGGCAATACGACAAACAGTTGGTGCATTTTATCAACGCTATCCCTTCGGTTCCCCAGAAGGCTCAAAAGGTCTTGCTAGTATTTAAACTGCTGATTTTTGAAAGCTAACCAAACTCCAATACATCTTACCAGGCACCAAATCACAAAAGTAAATTAGGTAAAAAAATATCATTAAGCAGTAACGCTTCCGGCTGTATCAAATCGTTTAATGTGGCTATAGTGATCAGGCCTCAAAATTCAAAAGAAAAACCAAGAGCAGAAACAACAAAATGAGACAGCTAGAAAAGCACATTAGACAAAGCCTTTCATAGTCACCAAGTTTCTCATATGGCACACTGCCGTGTTGCGCAAATACTCAATGAAATAGAAGCAGCTTAATGGAACGGTTAAGGAAGCCTTCAGTCACACTATAATTGAAGCAGCCTTGGTTAAAGCAACTATTTACATTAACCTTTGAGAGTAACCTTAAATTCTTAGGAGTGCAGGTTGTAATGAAACTATGAACAGGGTCAACTCCTACTTGGGAGTAGAGAAGCAAATCCTGCCCAGAATATTCACATCTAATTAAATAGGGAGGCGCGAGGAGAATACGTGATGGTCAGAGGCCAGGAGAATGTAATACAAGTCAACAAGCTTTGGCAAAGCCAAAAAGGTCTGACATTGGCAGACAACCCTTTCTTTCACTTTGTCAATGTTTGTTTTGGCTAAACTTTATTCTTGGGGATGTTGCCGGGGCCTCAATCAGTCCTTGACCCTGTGTGGATGTGCTCGCTGTGAAACAAAATGCCGTCACTCCGTGAAATTAGTAGATGGCTGAAGTCGGTGGATCCCTAACCCTAGGATGTAATGTGGGGAAGAAAAATGCAAGTAACAAAACAACAGATTAATGAATGAAGGGAGCTGGCTGAAGGTCCCTTCCTATAAGTAAGTATAATATAAATATAATTTTTGTACAGTCAGAAAGTCTTAACTAATGCCAGGCCCTAAAAAGAAACAAAAGAACCCACAGGACAGTGTAGGAATACTTAGAAACAGGTCGCTGCTTATAGGAGTTTAAATTCTCAGGTGTGTGCCTTCCTGTGATGGTTGATTTGCCATGGGAGAGCAGCTAGTTTTCAAAAGGACACTCTTCGTTTACCGTTACGTACCTTTCTGGCTATGTACAATTCCCACACTAGTGAAAGTAATTTTTAATAAGCAGTGGTGAATGTGACCTTTTCCCTAGCGAAGAGTTTGGTAATAGTAGGGTGACATTGCGTGGGTTGCCCACACCCACGCGCTGGCCAAGAAAAGAAAATACCATAATCACACTGTGTGCTACAATAATATGGATGCAGAGTGTTGAGCCATTTTGTTTAACAAACATCATTAGTAATGTACCTTGCAACCTCAAGCAGTGTTATTAAAAAAAGTAAGAAAATTAAGGTTGTGTTAAGTGGTGAGCTTAGCAGCAAACTACTGCGTACTAGATACTTATGACAAAAAGTCTGCATTTTCATTGCACCTTGAAGAACGCCTTTGCATGTGTGCAAACCTGGACTTTGTGTACAAAAATAACCATAAATCCAACATAACCAAAATCAAACATAAGAAATCATAAGAGAGATTACTTAATCATACCATCTTTGATAGGCTGAGGCATACAAAGAGCATGCATTCAATAAACAAAAAAGCCAATGAACCAGCAAATGAAGTTAGAATGTCAGCATAGTCAACACAAAAAGAAGACACTGGGGTTTCAATTACAGGATACATGTCACATTTGGAATTTAACTAACAAAAAGGAATACTCAATGTACTATCACCTAAACCTAATGGAAACACAAATGGGACAATATAACCATCTTCAGAATGTCATGGCCTGAGAGAAGATGCCTAAGCTTAACTTTTTGCTGTAGTGTGGAGCAGCCTTGGGCTGCGACCGACATACTCAAAGTGTGCCCAGTAATGAATGTACAAAGAGCACCATACTAGCAAGCACTTGTGGCTTCTTAGCAGAATTGGTTTCACAGTTATGTGGCACTGGTGATCATTGGCTGCTGTTATTTGCAGCTCTCACATCTTTCATACAGTTAATCCGGTAGTGGAGGGCATGAAATAATTGGAAAAAATATTTCAACACAAAATCAACAATAAACGTGCAAAATAAATGTCCGGTTTCTGGGGGTTATTTAATTAGCAACTCTTCTGAAAGTAACACACAAAACTATACATCAGGTTTCAGAAAAAAAGCTTATGGAACCAAAGAACTCTAGGAACAATGAGCTCTTTGCTGTCATAGCTCAGTGTGAACAGAAAATATGCGGCAATTACTTAAGCAAAAATAAACCACTCACCAACTCATTACTTGGTGCCCTACCAGCAAGCCGAAGGACAATATATCTTAATTTAAGAACGCCTATTATCGTCAGTACAGAGTAGAATATAATTTAATGCTATGTTGCACTATTAATCATCGACGAGGTGCTACCTTAAAAAAAGTAGAACAAGTTTAAACATATTTGTGAGGAGCTACTGCACGAGGTTATTGGCTTCACCACACAGCTACGGGAAGAAAGGAAGGAAGACTCTGGCAATAAACAGAAGTGAAGACTAACTTTTTCTGTTGGGTGGGAACAATGAAATGTGAACCCGGAAACTTGCATAGATCTCAAGACTATTGCTTCTGTAGCACAAGAGGTTAGGACAACGTGTCCTTGATCTTGGCAATTTTATTACAGAAGGGATCGGTTATGGGCATCAGATAGGTTTAGCCATTCCTTCCTGATGGAAGCCAAGAGCCAAGCACATGGGGACTGACTGCCAGGACGGTGGGACTGCGACTTCTGACAAGCCCTGCATGAAGCACCCACAGCGCTGCTGTAAATAAATATAAACACGCCAATAAAAATATAATTTAAAAAAGGGTTGGCACGTTAGGAGAAAATAAGTTAATGCACTAAGAATCCCCTCTCCTCCCTACATCCGCACAGAGGCTCAGCTGGATTGACCACTGAGGTGGAAGGGGGAGAAGCACTTCCCATGGCTTGCCTGTGAGGGACGGAATCCAATTACAACAAGCGGGGACAGCGCCCTCACTGCAACGTCGTGTGATTCTGACAAGTTCTTTATCTAACCGTGCCTTAAAAATTATTATTATTTTTTTTTTTAAAAGAGTGCAAGCACTTTGAGTGGGCAGCAGGCAGGGACAGTGGGGGGCGGGGGAGAAATAGTACCTCAATCACGTAGGGAGTAGGGAGCAGGGAAAGGGTAACAAAGTAACTTGAATCAATCTATGCTTTGTCCCTGCTTTATGGAAATGATGTTTCGTCTGCACTGTCCAATTAAGGAGTCTGTAAAGAAAAGGTACGCATACAGCACAAATGGTAAGCATTGGCCCTTTTCTGAATACATCAATGTCTCGCAAGCAAGATGCATGAGCAAGCGCAGTCTCAACCAAAATAAGGCATTGGCCTGTTGCTTAGATCTGCGCTTCTCACCCTTCCAAGTCCTGTTTTTCGGTAGCATCGTTTCAGAAACGAGCTTTGACTGTGTGGATCCTTAGATCTCTTAATCAGTCTTTGAACAACTATACAAAAGGCTTTTGAATCAGGAATGCATTCATTTGCAGTACATTTAATGACTGACAAATGTAATATGCACTAATTTGCTACTTGTTGAATAATAGTATCTAAATGTTCACTTTGTCCTTTGTTTAGTTAGATATCATTTATGTGAGAGTCTAATTGTTGATCCAAATGAATATGGTGTCTATATATGTAATGTAATTTATGTGGTGTTTATATATGCAATGTGGAATGTAATTTGCTTTGAAAATTTATGTTGGAATTGTTGAATGTATTTAAGTGTCTTTTTTGTACCTAAACTTTTTTGAATATAATGAAATAAAAAGCAAAAAGGTATTAAGTAAATATACCAAATAGACCATATAGTAATACTGGTTTGTTTTCCTCAATTGGGAGGTGTCAAGTAAGGTGAAGTTGGCAATTTTTTTGTACACATTTAATTGATGGTTCGGCTGACTTCATGGTTAAGGACCTAACTCCTTAGTGTCGAAATAGCTTAAACTTTGGCATTGTAAATGACAATGCCCTTTATCCATGTTTAAAAAAAAGAAACATAAATAAAACGCATTCGCATTTACAATACCAATAGCTCAAACTCGTAAATACCAAAAATACTCGATCTCTGAATAGCAATTGATGCTTCTGCTTTTCAAATTCAAAAACATATGTTGTATTAGAAACACCTTAAACATCTTAAACAAATGTAATGCAAAAATGTCCCTTTTGAAAATATGTGGTCCATACATAAATAGTATTTTATAGAATAAGCAATTAATGCACACATATATGCACGGTCTGTGAAGAATTAGATATAAAGGGGCTTTCAGTGCAGAGAAAAACACACAGCCCTGTTTCCCCAGTCCGCAACCTCCAACAACCACCAACATCAGACATAGAGAAGTATTTTGTGATGTCTGCTGCGGCTTTGAACTGCTCAGTGAAATCTCTCCCTGGATTAGGTAGGTCACTAAACAAGTGCTCCTTTAAATGTCCTGTAATTTACATGCGTGGATACAGCTGAAGTGCACTGTCCCATTGTACACAACCACTGCCCCTCAAGCTGTGGCAAGTAGAATGTGTGCATTTTTATGCAACACCAACTTCAAATGGGCACGCATGAAAGATTAAGAGTGACACTATCCTACGAGCAAAATCAAGCAATATAGACAACAGAAACATATATAAATAATAGAAATTACACCTATTTGAGCAACAAGAAACTCTAAGATATTAGAACTGCTGTAAGCAAGCACCAGAAATGCAAGGGCATTAACCTTGGTAGAGAGAGTTGTGAGGTAGAGAGTTAAAAAAAGCTGAGGTATGGAGAACTTTAAAGAGAAAACTGCAGAGAGGTGAGGCAGAGAAAGGTGAGGTAGAGAAGAGGCGCTGAGATGAAGGGGAAAGGTAATGGTAGTTACAGCACAGAATGTAGCTGTAGAGAAAGAGCTAAGATATTAAATGAGATGAAGTAGAGGGAACAGTGGTATAACGAGAGAGTGGGACAGTGGAAAGGTACAGATCTGTAATAATTAGAGGGAGAAGGCTGAGAGTGATTGATCAGAGATACAGAGTTGAGATGGAAACGAGGCAGTGAGGTTCAGAAGGAGGGTTTGAGGTAGTAAGAGAGTTGAGGTAGAGAACGTAGTGGCAGGCTCACAGAGCGGTGGAGAGAGAGGCGAAGACCGAGGTCAAAGAGTGGTATACTGAGATAGGTGCAGCTCTCAGATTGAACAAGAATGTGTATGGACTGTTACTGCTACAGCGTTTCTGACTGTCCCAATCATTGTACCAGGACAACCCTTGAAAGGTGGTGCACTGGACACTTACCCATGGCTCAAAATGGCTGCAACACTCAGCATCATTTCTGGAGTATTGTGGAGCACAGCACACTGTATGTGACCCTGAAGCTCAGTTGAGCAATGCACTCTGCACTGGAACACAAGATTATTGGGTCTGGAAGCCTCTCCTTTCAGATTCTTACAAGGATACTGAGAGCAAATGTTTCCACGTCTGGGCATTATCCCGTCTGCTGGATACGTTTCCAACAGGCTTACTCTTCACTACACAACTCCCAAACACAAACACCAAATTGGGAAGATAGTATTACAAGACATAATCGGTACCTTGCCATAGGCATGTCATGAGGAAATCTAGATTGCACCTTGTGTCTTGCGCCCATGTCCCAACATTTACCCAATTGACTTGTTTGCCCGCTGGCCAGTCGCTCTGCATCCATTTGGCTATGCCCCAAGCAATGCTTCTCTTAAGTCCTTTTTGAACTTTTTCAAACATTTTAAAGGCAGAACAATTGCAAAAAAAAATCTCAATTGAAAAAGGAAGTAAACGAAATGGCTGTGCTTTGAAAAAGTAACTTTCAAGCAATGTGGCTCAATACATTTTCCGTTCCCGTGCCTCTCTGGGCAAAGCTGACGTGCAGTAGAAAGTAAGAAAAGTAAATATGTCAATTAGCAGGAATAAGACTGGAGAAGAGGGTGTGAGGCGACAGAGCTCGAGGTAGGAAGCGTGCCCCTAAAAGCAGCTGCCAGGCCACGGCGGAGCGCTGACCCTCAGATAGGATGAATGCCGTCTCTATGACATCATATGACTGATGGGTCCGTGGCGCGTCTTTTAACTCACTTGGCGCGAAATGCAAGCCAGAGGTAATCCTGATGTCTGCCTTTAATGGATGCCCTGCTCATTTTAATTGGCTGTGTGAATTAAACACATCACTCCCCGGCTGTCACATTGTAGGGGCCATGGTTTAAGTCAGGGCAGAGCATGGGAATAAAAAAAAGCACCTTAGAAATCGCGTCAGATGTATTTGCAAAGAGAAGTCCCCCCTTTCATGAAATTAGAACATTTCCTCTCAGGCTACTATCGCAGCAAGATCTGAGTGGCTGAGATAGTCCGTGACATGCGTCAGAAGCTGTTTGGTGGCCAGAACTACTGCACAGCTGTTGGGGCTGGGGCAGTGTCAGTCAAGTCTGTCTCAGTGGAGAGTAGTACGGCCTTCAAAATGGCTGTGAGTCATATGTAAGACCAGCCTGGTGTGACAAGCTCTGTTCAAGCCGTAATGCCCTTTCAGTAACTGCCCTGCCAGAGAGTAAGCCTGCATAGCCAAAACAGCGGTGCTATCGCTCACGGTACAGGTCGATGAATGGTACGTTTCGTCCTCACGCTAGTCGAGCCGTCCTCGGCAAACAAAAAGAGCTTCCGGTTGTTGGTTCTCATGTTTGACTTCCCATCTCGTAAAAAGTCCATTAGTACCGCCAGATGCTGTAGGTGCGGAGGGCTGTCGGGGGCAAACCACGCCGGCTGCTGCCAGGGCTGGGAGGGTTTGGGATCGTTAGGACAGGAGCGGCGGTGAAAGCAGATCTAAATCTGGTCAGAGGGACCCTGCAGCCCGTGCCTGCCTACCGTAAGGTTCAGCCGCTGAGTGATGTCAGGCGGGCGCACGCACTTCCGCGCAGGCGCAGAGTGTTCTTGGCAGTTTCTCCGCTTGCTGATGGAGTACAAGAGGCGATGGACGGAGAAAGAGCAGGGACCGGTGAGTAGGGGGATGGGGAGGGGTGGGGTGTTACCCCTGATGGGGTACGGGGGAGGGGCAATGCCCACGAGGGGAGGTAGAGCAGAGAGAGGGAACAAAAGCGAAGACTTTGGGGGGAATTAAGAAACATGTGAAAGTTGCGGGAGGTGTGTGTGTGTGTGTGAGTGAGTGAGGCTGGGTGTGTGTGTGTGTGTGTGAGTGTGTGTGTGTGTGTGTGAGTGTGTGTGTGTGTGTGTGAGTGTGTGTGTGTGTGTGTGAGGCTGTGTGTGTGTGTGAGTGTGTGTGTGTGTGTGAGGCTGTGTGTGTGTGTGTGTGAGGCTGTGTGTGTGTGTGTGTGAGGCTGTGTGTGTGTGTGTGTGTGTGAGGCTGTGTGTGTGTGTGTGTGTGTGAGGCTGTGTGTGTGTGTGTGTGTGAGGCTGTGTGTGTGTGAGGCTGTGTGTGTGTGTGTGAGGCTGTGTGTGTGTGTGTGTGTGTGTGTGAGGCTGTGTGTGTGTGAGGCTGTGTGTGTGTGTGTGTGTGTGTGTGAGGCTGTGTGTGTGTGTGTGTGAGGCTGTGTGTGTGTGTGAGGCTGTGTGTGTGTGTGTGTGAGGCTGTGTGTGTGTGTGAGGCTGTGTGTGTGTGTGTGTGAGGCTGTGTGTGTGTGTGTGAGGCTGTGTGTGTGTGTGTGTGAGGCTGTGTGTGTGTGTGTGTGTGTGTGTGAGGCTGTGTGTGTGTGTGTGTGTGTGTGTGTGTGTGAGGCTGTGTGTGTGTGTGTGTGTGAGGCTGTGTGTGTGTGTGTGTGTGAGGCTGTGTGTGTGTGTGTGTGTGTGTGTGTGAGGCTGTGTGTGAGTGTGTGAGTGAGGCTGTGTGAGGCTGTGTGTGTGTGTGTGAGTGAGGCTGTGTGAGGCTGTGTGTGTGTGAGGCTGTGTGTGTGTGTGTGAGGCTGTGTGTGTGTGTGTGTGTGTGTGTGAGGCTGTGTGTGTGTGAGTGAGGCTGTGTGTGTGTGTGTGTGAGTGAGTGAGTGAGTGAGTGAGTGAGTGTGTGAGTGAGTGGCTGGGTGTGAGTGGCTGGGTGTGAGTGGCTGGGTGTGAGTGGCTGGGTGTGAGTGGCTGGGTGTGAGTGGCTGGTTGTGAGTGTGTTTGCGCACTTCAGGGAATCTGAGGCAGGAGATGTGCACGGTGCCGGCCTGGACGTGCGTGTCCACAAACACCAATCGCCGCACGTGCCCGACCCCTGTCTCAGATTCTCAGGAGGCGGGCAACATTAGTTGTCGAGCTGGACGCAATGCTTCGCATTGCTTTCTCCAGCTCGACCTAAAAAGAGCTGCCGTTTTATAACACGTTAACAAATAGTGTACCCTATCCATTCAATGCATTTCTCAAGTACCCTGAACAACTTAAATGACACCCTGAGAGTGCATTGAAGTCACATACTTACTAGAAATTTCTCTGCTCGCAGCAGCAAAACATTGAACTGATGTGCAAAAGTTCACACCAATAGTTCACCCGTTTCAAAACCGAAATAACAATTCAAGCAATCTATAAAGTTACTTAGTTTATGGGATCCCCAATTTCCCCATTTCAGCCAATGTGTAGTTACTACAGACTCTGACATCCCCCTTCCGTGTGCAGCTACCTCACTGATCTTCCAGTGTACTTTTAAATTCCTTTCTCTGCTTCCAACTCCTTTCTGTGCCTCCCTATACAGTGTGAAAAAGAGAAAACAAACCTCAACGGCCTGAATGGAGGAACAAAATAAAGACCAAAATCATACTAACAACATTGTTTTTTGTGGGGGAGGTCCAGTACCCCAGCTCACAGGGCTAGACTGATTAAACAGAAGTACAAGGGGTGATGGTAGCCACGCTGCTGTAACTCAGTGATTATTTTGGAACCATGTAAAAGGGATTAGGCTTGAGATTCATGCAAACTGGTTTGCTTAGTTACCATTGGAACCCATGAACTAGCAAATCTCTTGCAGACACGTTTCTTATGAATAATTCTAATTCTGGTCCACCATGGCCAGTGAAGTTTTATACCATTCAGATTAAAAATGCCTATATGAAAAATCTCTCCAAGGCTTTGGTAACAATCCAAGAGATAGGGGACGGTGGGGTCTCATCTATCAATCCAAGCACTTGCCTTAGAAAAAAGCCTCATTCTCTGGCATGTAAATATATGTTCTAAATTCTTAAGAAAATTCGGCCAGGCCTTCAGTTTTCTGAATGAACAGATCTCTATGCGGAACAGTTGGCTCATGTGAGATTCAGATGATGGGTCTCAGTCAGCAGTATAGATAAGGGACAGAATGACACTTGTTACATAGAGGTATTCCATTTGTCTTGCAATTGGAATTATGACCAAGATGGAATTGAAGCTATTCAATAAAGAGGTTGGGACTAATAGTACAAAGATAAAGATAACACATGGATGAAATGATGAAATAGATAAAGAGACCCAAAGAACAAGCATTGGAAATGCAATAGGTCTCGCATTAGGAAAGTTTGAGCTATTGATATTGTAAATGACACTTTTTTATTTATGTGTTGGTTTTGAAAGTAGCAAAATTAATAGCTTTGTCAGTTACAATGTCAATAGTTTTAACTTTTGCAAATGTGACACCTATAGCATTTGTAATGCAAAGTGTGTTGTATTTACGTGACTTAGATGTATTGATATTACAAATAACAATGGCTTTTAATTTTGTAAATGATTAATACTTAAATAAAAGTTATTGTAATTTATAATGGCAATAGCTTAAACGTTTGTAAATAACTTTTGTGAAGATTATGTTCAGTGTATTTTATTGTGACGAAAATCCAAGAACATTGCATTTGCACCTAAACACACACACAGAGCCACACACATACAGATGTGGTGGTGGATGATCTGGGGGATATGGTGGTGGTGGATGTGGTGGTGGATGTGGTGGTGGTGGAGGTGGTGGATGTGGTGGTGATGTGGTGGATGTGGTGGTGGTGGATGTGGTGATGTGGAGGTGGATGTGGTGGTGGTGGTTGTGGGATACATTAGCATACATGAGCTGTCGGTACGCGAGGCCTTACGCGAGGCCTAAAAATGAACGTATGTAGAACTTGGGGAAGAGGTGATATGACTTTGTGCATAATACAGATGATAGCAGAAGAAAGGTAAATGTAATCTAAGTGGATTCCGAGGTGGCAAATTGGTGCTCTTTTAATCATGGATAATGGATGAAATATTTTTTGAAAATGTTCAAGAAAGATGTATTCAGATTTTTTTGAATTATAGAAATGAAGGTGCAAGCATTATGTGTAGAAGGGTGTTGCTCCATTTTCAAGGCGTAATACAGGTTTGCTTCCTTGATATTTTATTTTTCACACTCCACCTATAAGTTAGTGATCTGTTAGCTCATTGTATTGGTTTAGATCAAGGGAGGTGTTTGGATGAAACAAAAAGAAAGTAACATGCATTGGAAATGCAATAGGGCTCGCATTAGGAAAGTTTGAGCTATTGGTCTCATAAATGACATTTTTTTTATTTATGTGTTATTTTTTAAAATAGCTAAATTAATAGCTTTGTCATTTATAATGCCAATAGTTCTAACTTTCGCAAATGTGACACCTATAGCATTTCATAAATCAGTACACTGCCAACGCGGTTTTAGGTTCTTCACTCGGGTCAGGGACGTAGACATTTGTGTACTGTAAAGACATGCTTAATGCGCCTCCCTTGGTCACGTGACAGTTCGTGGGCAGAGGCCATCACACGGTCAAGGCCAGGTCTAGGCCTCTGCGCACAAGCTAGGTTGGCATACCCCACGGCCAAATAGATCAGGCTACCAGATTAACAAGCCGTCGGGTACTCGGGCCTACATACCATGCAAGGGGCATTGCCGTCCCAAACAACAACTGTCAATAGCTAGGCCTGTGTTATTTATATGGGAGGGGGAGGGGGCATCACGCACGAGTCTGCCATGCAGGACGAACTCAGTGAGGGGCGCACATGAAGTGCTCGAGTTCCCATGAGCCGCGTACCGAGGGCAGGGGTGGGGTGTACTTGTGAGGTGGGATCTAAAAGATAGAGAAAGAGGCGTATCAAAAAAGTATCACCTTTATTCTCCCTAGAATTGGCTGCAGTGATATAGGTAAGGTAGAACTCCAAAGCATTTCCTACTACCCGATACAAGATCCATATTGAGAGAATGGATAAGGGATGAAGGGTACACCATGCTGACAATTCTGTGCTGCCGGCCACTGGCTGGGCCCGTAGCCCGGGAGGTAATGGGCCGGGAATGCGCGGCCTGCAACAGCAGCACCCCCTCCCCCGCCTCAAAGGGGGCCACTAATTAAAGGCCGAGGGAGGGGGCTCGGGACATCTTCACTGCTCTTGGGCGTTAATTGGGCAGGAATGTGAAGACACTGGGCGGGGAAGGCGAGCACTGCGAGGGGGACAGGAGGGTGAATGGATGGGGCCGACGACGGGGTTGGAAGAGAGACCGCAGCAGCCAAGGGACATTGTTCATTCCCCAGGAGCTGGAAAAAGACCGTAAACCTCCTGAACTGCATACTATATGAAACTTTGGAGATTTTTTTCATTTTGCAATTTAGCATACATTTTAGCTTGCTGGAGACTGTATTTTAAGCAGAATGTCTCGCGAAGAGAGATGTTTTTTGCTCCAATGGTATCCTGTGTAACTTTTTTTACTTTAGATATTCGCGTGCCTTTCTTTTTTATTTGAGATCTTCCTTTGCATGAAAAACGTCACTCAAGATACCAGCAAACAACATTTTGCTCTAAAGGTGTATCTGCGAGATTACCATAAAATGTAATAGAAAAAAAAAAGAACACTCCGTTTCGCTCATGTCTATAAATGCAAACCAGACTGTGTGCAGAGGCTGGTGAATACCGAGCATCTTACTGGAAGAAAGAAACAACACGTCTTGTAGTTGGTTTTGGAAGTCCGGGGAGCGCAAGGACAGCAGGCCGTGTTTCTTTTGGATGGAGCGTCCTGTGGCGACTGCCAAGACGGTGGGGAAGGTAGTGTGTGAACATGCACGGGACGGACGCTGCTGTCGACGGACCTGGCTGTTGACTGTCCTGTACCGACGCCAGCCACAGTAGGGAGCCAAGTAATTGTAGAGGGGAGGAGAGTAGGAGGAGGAGAGTAGGAGGAGAGTAGGAGGAGGAGGGGGGGGGAAGGAGAGTAGGGGAGGCACAGCCGCTAGCCGTGCAACCAAGAAGTGAGGGGGCGTAGCTGGTGAAAAACGTCACTCAAGATACCAGCAAACAACATTTTGCTCTAAAGGTGTATCTGCGAGATTACCATAAAATGTAATAGAAAAAAAAGAACACTCCGTTTCGCTCATGTCTATAAATGCAAACCAGACTGTGTGCAGAGGCTGGTGAATACCGAGCATCTTACTGGAAGAAAGAAACAACACGTCTTGTAGTTGGTTTTGGAAGTCCGGGGAGCGCAAGGACAGCAGGCCGTGTTTCTTTTGGATGGAGCGTCCTGTGGCGACTGCCAAGACGGTGGGGAAGGTAGTGTGTGAACATGCACGGGACGGATGCTGCTGTCGACGGACCTGGCTGTTGACTGTCCTGTACCGACGCCAGCCACAGTAGGGCGCCAAGTAATTGTAGAGGGGAGGAGAGTAGGAGGAGGAGAGTAGGAGGAGAGTAGGAGGAGGAGGGGGGAGGAGAGTAGGGGAGGCACGGCCGCTAGCCGTGCAACCAAGAAGTGAGGGGGCGGAGCTGGGGGAGGCTGTGAGAGAGAGAGTGGGCAAGGCAGGCGGCTGGGGGCATGTGCACGCGCTTTTAAGCTCAATGCGCATGCGCATTGAGCTTAAATTTCACGGGCACTGCAAGGAATCGCCACGATTCCTTGCAAGTTGGTTAAAGAGTGTTTAAGCCCCCATAGTCTCGCAAGCTCGATGCGCATGTGCATTGACAGGCGAGACCTAAAAAGGGAGACACAACACTAGACATCAAGATTTTTGCAGACTATGCAGACCAGGTAATAAACTGCACCACAGTAAGACTTCTTGGAACAGAGAAAATGACAGGTCATAGTGTGGCAACAAATGTTGATAGGGAAAACTGGTGATGTAAAATATAAGCGCATACATCCGTAAGACCCAAATCCAACACAAAAAAAAAAAAAACGGGCGACCCTTAAGGTTGAAGTGACTTACTGGGGAAATCTCACTGCTGGGAAGGAAGGCAATATTCATGAGAATAATTCTACTCCGATTCCAATATCCACTGTCCAATTCACCCGCCAAAAAATTCAGGTAAGGCTTTAGCAGTTGAAGTCCTGCAACTGAGGTGGGGTAAGAAGGCTTTTGGGTACCCACTGAGAAGTGGTCTCCATTGGTTTGCGAGACAGTTTTCAGACATACAAATTATTGGATGTCTTTAAACCCCCCGAGTACATTTTGAAGACGTCTGCATGTTTTATAAAGTTTGAAGTAAAAAAATCTCTTAAAGAGTGCCTCAACAAAATCAAGTAGTGTCATTTCCTAAAAGAAACATGTGTCTTACACCACTCAGTCAGGGCCAGGGTCGTCCGCAGCATCCATGCAATTTTTTGAATAGTGGCCTGCATGAAATTAGTCTAAAAGATCAACTTAAGTGGTCTGTATTTATTGTTATCCAAAAAGTGTAGTTCAGCTATCATAAACGAACAATGCAGTGGGAAGCTATGCCTTCAGAAAAGGTAATAATGGAGTAATCAGGGAACAAACTATGCTTCGATACCCCGATACGGTATTGAGTTGTGCATGAACAGAACAAATAAAAAAACTGACGAGTGTTTGCGAAACCATCACAGTGGATTTGAAACTTCTAAGGAATCACGCTAGAGTGTCATACAAATGTTGGCAAATGTAGCTATAAAAGTGGTCAGTCACAAAGTTTTTGGGAATGATCAGATGGAGGCTGCAAGTAGTCTAGACTGACCTTTTGTGAAATTAAATTAAAAAAAACCCCATGGGCTATTCGATCATAGAAAATAATTTGCAGCCAGTAAACCCTTTCGGCTTTAAAAAAAAAAAAAAACTGCACTCAACACTGGTGTTTCTCATGGAAAGTTTGCCCTCCTCTGGACAGGGTGTCAAGGCAAATAGGTAGTTTGCCAAAACTTCTGGAATATTGATAATTTTAAGTGAAGGTGCAAACTTGGGATGTAACAGCAAAATAATTAATGAACAGATTGAGTAATTCATTAGTTGTGGAAGTTTACAACTATTTTGTGAACGCACAACCAATGAAAAAAGAAGATGATGGCAAGTCTTTATCTGTAAAAGGAACCGGTTTTGGTTTTGCCCTGGAAATACAATTTTGTTAAGGCGAACCTAAGATTCAGGAGAAAAAAGGTTTATATTATACGGAAACACAAGATTATAGTTCACAGAGTGTAACCTGTTGCGCGATTAAAAAAACTGAGGATATCCTATAGAGCATTTTACACATTATACAAGTAACTATACCCACAGAATAACACAAATTGAAGTTGATTAATATTGATAACTTATTCATCTTGATAGCACAATCTGATATCGGAAAACATCAAAAGTGTGAATTCTGCAAAGATATGCACACAGTAAAGTTCCTCTTAACTTCCATTCCCTTTCAGTCACAGCACTTTCTGACATTGTATACCCATATTTGAATGTATCCAAGCAATTTAACTAGAAATGTGGCTTGAAACGAATACCAATTAAAAGCCTTCTACCGCTCAGTCTTTCCAACCTCACATTTATCACAATTGAGTGCTACAAGGGTGAAAAACACCCACTTCTGACCTCTCAGAGTTCAACAGTGATATGTTTGTCACAAATGAGTATATTACACCAAAAGATATTCACGTTTCACAATGTACTGATTTTATTTAGCCCCCAGGTAAATATTACTTGATCTCTTTCACTAAAATGCACCAACAACCATTCAGCTCATGATCAAATCTTATGCGGACAGTAGCAATGATATGTGCAAGGAGCCTTCTTGAGCTTCTGGACGTATTCGCCCTTAGCTTGTTAGTTCCATCAGCCCCCACCCATTTAGTAAAATACTGCGAGTTACAAACAGAAGCAATAACAAGCATTGGGACAGCGCTTCTTAAATGTGTTGTGTACTAACGAAACCTCATAGCATAATATCTTGTTGTAATTAATGCAGCACCCCAAATGCAATATATTGTACACAGCTGCAGAGTTCTCAGTGCAACAGCAGTTTACAAAACACCCAATTACACACTAAGACGCTGCACCAAAACCACAACAAGCGAATCACACTGGTCCTTAGACCCATCAAACACTACTCATGCAGATCACATGGCAGACTGACACTTCCACCTAGCTGCCCGATACCCACTTCAGCAACTCATCGGGGTTTGAAGTGATAATGCAGATACAATACAATATCGTATACAACATTGTTGGCTACTTTGAGCCCAATGAAAGAAAGAACAGGGCAAAGAGGTAAGAGAGGCAGCAAAGGGGCAAAAAGTGAGACCTGATACTTCTTTTGCCCTTTATTCCCCCCTTTTTCAGTTCACTACCCTCCTGTTTAACTCCACTGCCCCAGTACAGATATGAATGTGGTGGGATAGAGGAATGAAGGGGCATGTACACAGCTGTCTCATGGGGCTCAGAATAATTCATAGTCCATTTGGGCTTCATATACTTGTCGGTGACACGGTTTGAAACCCATGGCACAATATATCCCGGTTAACAATGATTGGTTAATAGCTTCCACAGATCTGTGCGTTAAGCTGCAGCATCACTCATTAAAGTGATTTTACATATTCTGCGTGAATACCTGATCTAAACGGAGTTTTTTGCACTTAACTGGATTCCCCTGCTATGGGAAGAAACAAAATGGTGGCAGGCTGTCCATTAAATTAGAAGAAACGTACAGTCTCACTTTTTCTACAAACAAAGGATGGCAAGCATTTTAAATATATGATGTTAGTGGAAGATGTCAGCCTCCCTTTATTTGGGTGTTGTCATGAAATCTAAAAAGAGATTCATTCACGAGAAAGTCTAAAATGCAATTTATTGCCCCTAGATGGGCTGTAAAACTGTCCCCATAACTGTGTCCAGTACATTTAGGCTAACCCCGAAACACGACATGTGGTCCAGTCAGGTGGTACTGATCCATGCACAGTACATCATAACTAAAGCCCAAATCAAACTGCAATTACTAAACGGTTTCTCAAATTAATAGAGGACTAGTTATATTGCATGTAGTCCACCTGATGAGCTAAACCCTGTTGGGCCCACTAAAAGTTGAGGGTTTAAAGGTTGAAGTGCCTTTAAATCTCAAAGAGTCTTGATCAGTCACGATCAGCGCTAGGACTGGATCTTTTACTTGTGGCGTTACAGTGTCTCCTTCATAAGTCGGTAAGCACTTTTTTTCTTTAATGATCTTCCCTATTCCACCCACGACTTCCCAGCAGGCCCTCTGGTTTTATTAATGTATATATTTAACCCCTTGCGTGCTGATGACGGCCCCCGTCCGTCATGCAGCACGGTGCTCGTGTGCGGATGACGGCTGGGGGCCGTCATAAACCCGCCCACTCTTTAAAAGCGCCGCACAGGCGCAGAATCGCGGCCGCACGCAAGGGGTTAAATTATAGCGTGTCAGCATTAACTATAGCGAATGTGTCTATTTACTTAATAACTGGCAGACTTCGTAATTTTTTTATTTAAATTATAGCGCGTCCGCGTGAACTATAGTGGACACCCTTATTTATTTATTTAGTTAATGGGGCAGGCCGCTTTTGTTTGGGCCGAGCAGGGGGGGTGGGGGCACAACGAGCAGCACTGAGGGGAATGCCAAACACGCAGCACTGCTATTTCCACTCCCCCACTGAAGAAGGAAAAAAAAGCTTTTGCAATGTAATAGGGCTCGCATTCAAGCTATTGGCACTGTGAATGACAATGCCTTGTATTTATGTTTTCAAACAAAAACATAAATAAAAGGCATTGTCATTTACAACGCCAATAGCTCAAACTTGTGTAAATGCATGACCTATTGCATTGCAAATGCTTGTTTTTTTAAGCTGCCGTTCTTCCGCTCACCTCAACTGATAGTCTAACTGCATTCAAAGCCTAGCTACAGATTTAGACTTCTTTCTTGATAGCACCCTGTGTCTCTTTGTATTATCTGTGCAAATTCTATGTTGTTTCAATTGTATAGTGCTCTATGTTTTACAACATGTACGTTCTCTGCTATTTTCCATTGTACAGAGCTCCGTTATCAGAAATGGTCTAGTTTACGCTTTCTAAAACTTCAGAAATACACACAAGATTTTTCTGCTACTAGTTAAACACTGCCTTTGACACAGAGACTAGACTACTTTTCCCCTCCATGCATGCACTTTTGGCTTATTTTTCAAAGACATAATTTTTTGCTTTGTTAGAGATCTTTCACCTGACCGACTCACAATCCTTACTAGAGGCTAATGCAATGCCACCGACCACCCTCAATACAGTACCAAATGTCACCATTGCTACATATACACATCGTTTCCATCATTATTATGCTATTAAGCTCATGGACCTCATTTAGAGAGTGACTGTAGTGTTAGAACAGGCACAAACAATGTGTGCTCATTTTAACAGCAGCAGCTAGTAATTAATTACAAGGCCTGCTAATGAAACGATCACCAGCTACAAGAGGACAGTGCTGAGTGCAAAAACACACCAAAATTGAGCAGAAAACATTTGCAGTAGTGTAACAGCGTGGGTCCGCCGTATGAACTTATTGTTGACAAGGAGACTGTTCCCCAACTCTCACCTACCTCCTCCCTCTCTTTCTGTTCCTTACAGAACACCGAAGCTGAATGGCATGAGCAGGAATTCAATACCTTGGACTGGCCCTTTAATTCTGAGACCACGGATGAGTGGGCGGGGCTACAACCCGACGTAGAGACGTCTTATACCGACAAACGAGAGAATCAGGTGTGCTTGTTCACCCGGGGGAGAGAGTGGAAGACATGAGAAACTAGGAGCGGAAGGACGGTGGAGACGGAGAGAGAGAAGAGAGTGCGAGGAGGAATCTGGAATCGAAGGACGAATTGCGGAGGACGAACGACAGAAGCCAGGAGGCCAACGACCCCACGTGTCGCCCAGCCATACACCCGGGGGAGGTGTATGGCTCAACCAGGTACGACACAGAATCAAGGGTTGGGTTGTACGTAAGGGCAGTTCCAGAATGTAACCTGGGTATCCCCATGTCCCAGTAATACCCTATCCCGAGCACTTACCCTCACACTTACCTGGTTTTGTAAAGTAGTGCACCAATTGGGATTTCCTCACTCCCCTTCCCTGAGATAAGAGCACCGAAGTGAACAGTACCCTTACACCGTGTTCTCTCTTCTTGTTTCACTCCGAGAGTCAAAACGGAAGTGGACGAGGTGTCGCATCCCCGGAGCAGGGAGAGACCTCGTCGAGACGAACTCCCCAAAACCCGGAGGTCCGACAGAAGCCGTTCCCCACGTCGAACATTGCAAGAAAGAAAACTTGTACTGATTCTTTGTTTAAAACAATAAACACCACGACAACTAAGGCCCGTTGGTTGCCTATTCCTCCTGAGCCCATTACAGTGGTGGAGAATGCGGGCACCTTAACCATCTCTGCAGAAAAGATGGAAACCGTTGTTGATCAATTGGTAAAAGGCCAGCAGAAGCGGATAGAGAAATATTGAAAAAAGCGTTAGAAGGAAAGACCGAACAAATATGGGTAGACCCCATGAGCAGGTCAACAACAACCGAAAGACCCATAACTCAGGGTGCCCCCGGAATATCATTACAAAAATACCAAACAGGAGAGGATCCCGATTCTTTTTTGTTAAATTTTGAGAGAGCCGCTAGAGCATGCGGCTGGCCCGTAGCGAAATGGCAGTTTTTTTTAGCTCCTCTGCTCGGGGGCGAAGCTCATGCTGCATACCAAGTAGCCAACCCTACCGGAGATACACCGTATGCAGATATCAGAAGGATCATCCTAGATCATTTGGGGTTAGACGCTGAAGCCTACAGACAGATTTCGGAGAGAAAAGGCACTACTACAGAGAATCCAAAAACATTGTTTGTAAGACTAAAAATGGCCGCTGATAAATGGCTGACCCCCGCAACGAGTAGCAAAGAGGAAATACTCGATCGGATATATTTAGAACAATTCCTCGAGGCCCTCCCCTATGCCTCTCAAAGGTGGCTTCGGCAACATCATAATCTTACTACCACTCAGGCCGTGGAAATGGCATCCTCTTTTGCTAGAGCCCAACCTAAGAATGCTAACTGGGAAACAGAAAAACTCAAACTCACACCCAGACCGGAAAAATAAAATTCTAAAAGGAAAAGAACCTCCCCGACCCCACACATGGAGGACGGAACATGGCGGAACGTCGGGACCGCAATGCTTTGACTGTGGGGCGTGGGGCCACATAGCTCGACTTTGCCCCAAAAGAATAAATACCGAAGAACCAATGGAGGTCGGATACCTCCCAAAAGCGGTTCTCTATTCGGCTGAGATGGGAAACTCTTTTAGAGTAAGGGTGAAAGTTAATGGCTCTAATGTTCATGCTTTATTAGATTCCGGCTGTCGCCAGTCGGTTATACAATCGCAACATGTAAACTCCTCTCAATACATTCCCCGAGGGAAAGTTAACATTAGGTGCGTACATGGGGATGTAAAACCCTATCCCATTGCCAACGTCCCTATAGTACCTATCTCAGGAACGCCCCATTCTATAAAGGTGGGAGTACTATCCTCTCTACCAGAGGATCTCATTATCGGCACCGATAACCCCGGGTTCCTGCGTATGTTTAGAGAGTCAGTAGATAACAAAAACCCTATAAAAAAATCATTCAAACGTCACGCAAATCTAAAAGGGGGGGGGGGGGGGGGGGGGGGGGGGAGTCCTCAGACTGCGTTTGTGCTGCGATTTTCCAAACTTTCAAAACATGCAATAACTCCGACTCGTGGCTCTAGACGAGCAGCAGGATTCGATCTGTACAGTATATACAGATATGAAATTCCATCAAGAGGAAAAGCAATAATAAAGACGGACATTCAGATGGCAGTACCCATAGGCTGCTACGGAAGGATAGCTCCCCGCTCTGGTCTTGCCTCCAAACATTTCATTGATGTAGGAGCTGGGGTGATCGATGAGGATTATAGAGGCAATATAGGAGTACTCCTGTTTAATCTAGGAGAGGAGGCTTTTGTTGTACAGAAAGGTGATCGCATAGCCCAATTAATTTGCGAACAAATTGCCTACCCGTTCCTAGAAGAGGTTGAGCGCCTGGATCATACTGAACGCGGTTCGAAGGGGTTCGGGTCCTCAGACCAAACCAACAGACCCGTGTCAGCCTTGCTATCTCAAGACCCCTGGATACTTGACAGGAGTTTTAGATTTGCAAAAGCGAATGACTCAACGTTGTTCAATGCCTGGGAACAGGCACAACACGCACCTGATAACAATGATCATTATCCCAGATTTCTTGTACAAGGCGACCTACTCTACAGAGTAGGTAAACTACACGATTCGCCACAACTTCTGGTACCTGTATCGTTTCGTGACCAAGTACTTTTCTTTGCAAACAGCCATCTCATTGCTGGTCATGCGGGTGCAGAGAAAACTACCCAAAGTATTATCAAACATTTCTTCTGGCCAGGAATATATAAAGATACTTCGGAGTACTGTAGAAAATGCGAAATTTGTCCAAAAAAACCACATAAAAAACGAACATGACTAAACCACCTTCAGTGCCGCTGCAGCAGTTGCCCATTATTGGCAAACCGTTCGAGAGGGTCGGCATGGATCTTATTGGGCCACTACCAAGAACAAGAAAAGGGTTCCAACATGTTTTGGTAGTGGTCGACTACGCCACTAGATTTCCGGAGGCATTCCCCCTCACATCAGCTAATTCTAAACAGGTAGGGGAGAAGATGGTGGAATTGTTCAGTAGGGTGGGATTCCCTAAAGAAATATTAAACGATCAGGGCACTCCATTTGTATCGAAATAATGAAAGACATTTGTAAAACACTGAATATTCACCAGATCCGTACTTCCGTCTATCACCCTCAAACGGACGGTCTGGTGGAACGTTACAACAGGACATTGAAAACAACTCTCAGAAGAATGATGGAGGTCAGTGGAGAGGACTGGGACAAAATGCTTCCACTGGCACTGTATGCTATTAGAGCACTAAAGCAAAGCAGTTTAGGCATTTCACCTTTTGAATTGTTGTACGGGAGACAGCCACACTCCCTTCTGGAAATGACTAAGGACACGTGGGAGAATGAGCTCCCTGAGGAAATAGCTACAACTCTTGACTACGCCAAAAATCTCCGGTCCAAAATTGGTTAATTGAGGGACCTGGCGTATACACACCTAGAAGCGAGTCAAAATCGTCATAAAGTGGCTTATAATAGGGGGGAAAAAAATGGAGATACCTACAGGTCGATGAATGGGCTTTGGTTCTGTTGCCTTCGTCCACGCAGAAATTTAAAGCGGAATGGATGGGCCCATATAAAGTTTTGGCAAAAGTGGGAAGCACCAGCTATACTCTACAGATTGCTAATAATAAACAGCAGACCTATCACATCAATATCCTGAAAAAATGGTTGGGCCCTATACCGTCCGACGTACATCTAACGGACCCGCAATCTCCTGCCTCTTCAACCAGGGAACAACTCCTTATTAATGACAAATTAACTTCGCTACAGTTGCAAGATCTTCAGAAGACGTTGAAGAGCTATGATAAAAAAAAATTCAAATATACCGGGCAGGACGTCTATGGCTGAGCACTGTATAGTGACCCCCCCTGACAAAAAAGTAAGGATTCATCCATATAGGGTCCCTGAATCACGGCGGTCAGCCATCAATAATGAAGTTCAGGAAAAGCTTAATCTAGGGGTGATTCAGCCTTCGTGCAGTGACTGGTCTAGCCCCATAGTTATGGTTCCTAAACCTGATGGCCGCCGCCGTTTCTGCATGGACTTCAGGGCTCTTAATGAAATTTCTCTTTTTGACGCTTACCCTATTCCCAGGGTTGACGAACAGATTGAAAAATTGGGAGATTCAAAATTCATTACCACCCTTGATTTAACTAAAGGGTATTGGCAGGTTCCGCTCAGGCCCGAGGACCGCAAAAAGACTGCTTTTTCTACTGCGGAGGGACACTTCGAGTTTACTGTTCTGCCCTTTGGCCTGCCCGGGGCACCTGCTACCTTCCAGCGCCTGATGAACAATGTTTTGGCTGGTTTATCTGATTTTACGTCCGCCTATCTCGACGACATTGTCGTTTACAGCCCTGACTGGTCTACACATGTGGCACACTTGAATGCTGTCTTTTCGGCACTTGAATCGGCTGGTCTAACTATAAACGCTAAGAAGTCAAAGATTGCCTTTCATAAAGTGAAGTACTTGGGCTACATTCTGGGACACGGACTCATCGAGCCCCAGATTGAGAACGTTAGGGCTATCGCTGATACCCAATTTCCCACCACCCGGAGAGAGATGCGTGCGTTTTTGGGGTTGGTCGGGTACTATAGACGGTTTATACCTCAGTTTGCTCACCCGGCAGCCCCCCTAACTGACTCGCTGAAATCCGTGGGGAAGTCCTCTACGCCGGTCAAAACAACAGGGAGTATGCTTGAGGCGTTCCGTAAGTTGAAATCTGTCATCACATCAGCCCCGGTCCTTTCTTCCCCCGACTTCTCCCGTTCTTTTTCATTGCATATGGACGCTTCCGACTATGGCATAGGGGCTGTACTGTCTCAAACTGACCTTGATGGACATGACCACCCTATCATATATGTCAGTCGGAAACTGTTCCCTCGGGAACTCAAGTACGCAACTGTGGAGAAGGAATGCCTAGCAATTAAGTGGGCTATTGAAAAACTATCGGACTATCTTGAGGGGCGACACTGACTTATACACTGACCATGCTCCCCTCCTATGGATGGCACGCAACAGATCCAACAATGCAAGAGTGTTACGGTGGTTCCTGACTTTGCAACCCTATACATTTACTGTTCATCACCGGAAGGGTTCAGAAAATGTGGGAGCCGATTTTTTGTCCCATCACCCACTCACCGATCGTGAGTGTTCTGTGGGGGAGGTGGGGGAGGTGTGTAACGGTGTGGGTCCGCCGTATGAACTTATTGTTGACAAGGAGACTGTTCCCCAACTCTCACCCACCTCCTCCCCTCCCCCTCTTTCTGTTCCTTACAGAACACCGAAGCTGAATGGCATGAGCAGGAATTCAATAACTTGGACTGGCCCTTTAATTCTGAGACCACTGATGAGTGGGCGGGGCTACAACCCGACGTAGAGACGTCTTATACCGACAAACGAGAGAATCAGGTGTGCTTGTTCACCCGGGGGGAGAGAGTGGAAGACAGGAGAAACGAGGAGCGGAAGGACGGTGGAGACGGAGAGAGACGAGAGTGCGAGGAGGAATCTTGAATCGAAGGACGAATTGCGGAGGACTAACGACAGAAGCCAGGAGGCCAACAACCCCACGCGTCGCCCAGCCATACACCCGGGGGAGGTGTATGGCTCAACCAGGTACGACACAGGATCAAGGGTTGGGTTGTACGTAAGGGCAGTTCCAGCGTGTAACCTGGGTATCCCCATGTCCCGGTAATACCCTATCCCGAGCACTTACCCTCACACTTACCCGGTTTTGTAAAGTAGTGCACCAATTGGGATTTCCTCACTCCCCTTCCCTGAGATAAGAGCACCGAAGTGAACAGTACCCTTACACCGTGTTCTCTCTCCTTGTTTCACTCCGAGAGTCAAAACGGAAGTGGACGAGGGGTCGCATCGCCGGAGCAGGGAGAGACCTCGTCGAGACGAACTCCCCAAAACCCGGAGGTCCGACAGAAGCCGTTCCCCACGTCGAACATTGACAAGAAAGAAAACTTGTACTGATTCTTTGTTTAAAACAATAAACACCACGACAACTAAGACCCGTTGGTTGCCTATTCCTTCTGAGCCCATTACAAGTAGTTAATGCCTCAATGTATACCCCTATACTGGATGCAAAAACTTAGGATCAACTCAACATAAGAAAATGCACGTGGAAGCCTTTGTTCTCACCTAGTTCTGAAATCAGAAGCAACTAAATAATTTAACCACAAATCAGTGGTTAAAATAGTTGGTTGCTTTTGACATCTACTGATGCTAAGATCTGCATCAGTTTTTCTGACTCATGGCGGTTTCAAATATCCATATGCCACCTGACTGCCAAGAATTGTAAAGATTTCTTGGTTACTGTGTCTGCTGCATCCCCCCCCCCTCTTCCCCAACGTGTTTTGGTGTCCTATCATGTGTCTTCTAGTAGTGCTTCCAACTTCATCTCCATCTCTAGAAGAATTTTTATGTGCGCTCTAATTCAAAAACCCCTAGAGTAATATTTGAATATGGTCAATTTATTTTTAATATTTTTAAAACCTTACTTTCTTCTTTAGAAGAAAAGCAATCATGGTAGACAAAAACAATACGAACAGATATTGCCAAGTCAATACAGATTCCTGTCTGCCACAACTAGGTTTTAATAATTTGTAACTTGGAAAGATGTGGCAAATCGGAGAAAGGGAATTCTTTAAGCTTTCTGATATAATTAGCTAAATATTGCTTTTATAAATTAGATGTGAAGTAGCATATATTCACAAATGGAATTCAAACCTGCTGTGCATTGGATGTCTAACAAGATGGCAGCTTTGTTCAAAAGGCTACTTCATGCCCGAATGTACTCACCAGCTTTTCTCGCTTCTAGGCAGCAGTTAGAATGTGGGTTCTTGTGGGCCTACAGGAGGTGTACGAGTGACAGCTCACCTCGAAGATGGCATATGCTGCAGCAGTTGATTTTACAGCAGAAGAGGCAGCATTTCTGAGGGCGGTGAGCTCTGTCCACACCTTTGGCAAAAGGCGACCTGCTCTTCACCTTGCCCAGAGTGCATTCAGGAGAGGTGGCCTCACTTCAACCGCATAAGGCACGAGAGGGGAGTTACATTAGACCATAGAGGAGGCCAAGCAACTGAACACATTTCTCTTAATAAAGCTGTACGCGACACTTCTCAAGAAACAACTGCAAGTGCAGAAATCTCATTAAAATTTTATGAGCAGCTCCACCTTGAAACTTACCAAGAGAATCTCTAATTTCCATGCCAATGTCTTCCTCAGGTCGATGAATCTTTGTCACCATATTAGAATAGAGCACAATCCAAATACATTTTTAAATCAATGAACTTGCATAGTTATAATGTCCAGTCAACGATGAGAGGTTTGGTGATGTTTTAAACGTTTCTCATTAAGAGATTAGTATTTAGTTTTCTCTTTTTATTCAGGTTAGTCAGATAAATCAGTTTATAGAAATAGAGAAAAATTGGCGAGAATGAGCAAGCAAATAACAGCATGTCCATAAGGAAATTGGTCCCCATCTTAATCTAAAGGACCTTACCTATCCTAGCAAGAACCCATAAAGAATTCATTTGGAAGAGAGCAAGAAAATTTGAAACAACAGGCTAATAACTATGAAAAGTTGAACTCCCCATAAAGAGTAGTTTTGGAAACTCAGCTGAGTTCCCTAACAGCTAACTGTTAAAACAAGTAGAAGGAAATAATCACAGCAGTAGCTATGAACAGCATAGAGCAAATCACCTAAAAGGTATCATGAAAACAGAAAATAACTGCTCGCAAATAACTGCTCGCAGTAGCTTACAGCAATTCAGGCAAGAATAGCACAGTCAAGAGCTAAAGGGAATGACAGGGGAGATGGACTTAGAATTCAATAACTCTCCAACTAGGAACACGTACTATATAGAAAAGCACAAAACATGTTGCAAACTCAGAATGTTGGATCATCTCTAGCCAATAGGAGAGGATCTTCAGATGGTCCGAAGTCTTCTCTCTCAATTCCCACGGTAAACGCAAAAGTCCACGTTATTTGGATGTGCTACAGCATATTGCAAAAAGAAACATCTAGAAAGGTTTGCATGAGAACCTTTGCAAGCCTATTCTGTTAGCTGTTCAGTGCCCCATTGTGTAACAATGGGTTGAGCTATGAAATAAAACATTAATATCAAGCAGGTCCTGGTTATATCAAGAAACTCAAGTCTTTTACAAGCATTTTCTTTCTTCAATACACTTGTTCTTTATAAGCATGTGGCAGAGGAAACTATCTAAAATACGGCGAAGTCATATGGTGTGAGAAAGGAAAGAAATACATCTTGCAGCAAATAGTACATTTCATGAAGATGTCAAGTTCTGCAGTTTAATTATAAAGCAAAATCAGCATTTACAAAAAGGCATTTATTTCACTTAAGGGGAAGAATAAAGAAAAATATTGAGGCAGTCAAAGAACAATAGAAATGGGAGCTTTCTGTAGAAATAAGCAGCATTTTTTTTTCTTTTTTGCACGTTAATTACAAATAAGCAGAGTTTATGGCTCAATGGCAGCCACGACACCACTATCCATGAAGACACAAGGATCATGATCGGTGAGAGTTTCCATCCAAGAAAAAACACACATACAATTAAAACAGAAGGGCTTCAACTCATTCAGCTAGGGCTATTACACCATCTAAAATTGAAATCCTTTCGGATATCTCAGAGAACAGCAAAAAATGCTTCAGAATCTGAAGCAAAGCAAGGCAAATAATAAACAAAATTCTGCACTAGCTGCATTCCTTGTTCGGACATTTGAAAGAGACCTACATATTGCACCCCTAGAACGTCTGCAAGGTATCAAGTGTCAGACGAAACTACACTAGACTTTGATGAAAAAGATCAAGCTACTGGAAAACAAAATGAAAAGCTTAGAAACTTCCAAGAGAAATTATGCATGGATGGCAGTGCAATGGGCATTTAGGTAGAGGATCTAAACTTGACCAGTTTTAAAAGAAAACGGCTAATCCAATGTCGTCCTTCACATCTGCAAGACAATTTAGTAAAGGTCAGCAAATGGTTCAAACTTATTAAAAGGAAATGGCTATGGCCGATAATTAGCAAATGGGTCTTACAAGGATGTTCACTTGGAAATTGTGGAAAACAGGGATAAGACACTTTCAACAGCAAGAGGAAAGGCTTGAATGCATATTCAGAGAACACAATTCATTTTGTTCACGAACAAAAATCTGAAAAGTAAACGGAGCAGCAAAAACTTTGAGCCAACAAGGTGAGGATTCTGCTGGAAAATGGAAGGGGGGTGTGGTTGTTCATAGCTAATCTGAAGACCAATCAAAAGGAACAAGCCATATTATTTCAGAAGCAAAGATCTGATAAGCCCTTACTGAAGTTGTGCACAGACCTGGAGAGGAAACACCGGTCAACATGTGGGAGGGGGTGGTAAGAGGACTTAACAGAAGAACATAGCAGCTTCACCTAACCATTTAGACAATGTGAAGGAGCGTTGTGGGTGAGAAATAGTTTTGGACATGTCTGGGATGGTTTGAAAATCTCACTGAGGCAGCAAAAGGACATAATACCATATGTAAAAGGTAAAGTAATTCTGTTGATGCAACATAATATGTTGATGTAAATATGAAAAATAGAAGAATGGGTTGGCATTTCCGGGATCCAAACTATGATTAAAGTTTAACTCACAGAGCAAAAAGGGGAGGGGTGAGTCGGTATATTTTCGAAAGGCATATACTTTGAAAATCCCTTGCCTTCATTCGCTGTACGTGACAAAGCTATTCTGACTATGGTACACATTTCGGATTGTATTGAAAATATATCTAATATACATAGTTACAAAAGAAAGATAATTTTTTATTAACGCTGATATGATACAAATATTTAATCTACAGTACTGCTTAAAATCACATTAAAAATATTTCTGAGTTTCTGAGTGTTTCACTTCCTTCTTGTGAACTGATATCCAAAATTCTCAAAGTATAAAAAATTATAAATATGTGTCTGAGGCCACGTACAAAAGGAGAGGGCTGTGTGGGTAATCGTCACTTGAACTGCACTTCTATTAATTGTTGAATGGCACGCATGGTACTTTTCCAGGAAAAGTCTTTGAAAGTAACACATAATTAACGTACAATAGAAGGTGGTTAGTGTTAAAAAACAAAAACAAGTTTAAAATAACTTGGAGTCAAATTAACAGCTTCTATGGTATTAATCAAACTAGGGTTAATAGCAATAATCCCTGGGTCGCAACCCAAGTCGATTTTGGTGGGTTAAGTCATAGCAAAATATAAAGATGCCTTTAAATTCAGTGTCTATCTTTTCACATTTGAAGTACTAACATGGGGAGTGGTGTTTTCTTTAAGTGACTGCAAAGTGAGAGGAATTTTTAAAGTGAATTATATGACAATCTTTTTGGCGTACAGGGAGTGCGAAAGTAAAAGTTGTAGAACTTGGTGGTTCATATTGCAACACACAACAAAAGTAAATACCTGTAAAACGAACAGTATTCATTCAGTGGGCCCGAAAGCAAAAATTAAGCACTGTTTTTGGAATTATCAAGTGTGCTGGAAACAGAGATGTAAATAGATCAAAACACTTTACTTGGTGAGACACAGAAATCCGATATATACTTATTATCATTAGAATGCTATATAGGTTTAACAATTTAAAAAAAAGCATGTCTGGGCAAATTTTGAGGTCATTTCATTGGAAAATGTGGGGTTAGTAAATACCAATGCACTACCACATGATGCTTTAGTTTCATTATAAAAATCGCTCCGCCGCAAGTCCAATAAAGATAGTTGGGTCGTGAAACCATATCTTTCTAAAAGTTGGATCGTGATTCTAAAAAAAAATTAGGGAGCACTGCACTAGAAGCAGACAGGTCTATATATCCCTTGATAACATTAATCACATTTTCATAATCGTTCGCTATCACAAGAATTCTTTCTGAATCGAAACGTGTTTGCATGCAATAAGTTTGTGTATTAATGTGCATTATTTGTGAATTAGTATAGTTAAAAGAAAAAACAAACATAACATTAAAAATCCTGTGTGCTCTTTAAAGTTAGACACCAAAAACCGAATGGGAGTGTTATGTTAGGCTTTCCAAGTTCAATTGCATATTAGCTTTTTGCAGGGAGAAAAATACTTTATGTTCACTGTCATTCATCGGTCAATGCATTGCACAAGACACAACAGGGAAACCTGGCGCAAAGAGCTGATAAAGTTCCTATTGTGTACCGTTCCATAATCCCTCCTCTCTTCGCCCTTCAGACAAAATACACCATTTGACAGGTTACTGAAAGGAGGTCTTGGTGGGAAACATAAGCCAATTACGTAAGAAGTGGGTTGTTCTGGGTGCAATCCTAACTGAAACATAAAATCTTAATCCGTCTGCCAACCAGGAAAAGCAGTTCCGTTTGTGCGAGTATTGCTATCAATCCTGAACACAATAGGTGCAAGAGGGCCCGTACTTTCATTTCAGAGCACTGCGCTTTGGACAGAGGGCAGGCCTGGAAACCAACACCTTATGACTCAATCCAGAGGAGGAGGAGAGGATACCTCAGACCAGGGGTCTGAAAACATAAGATCCTACAAAGGACCCACTAGTCTGGGTTCACCCTTGCCCTGGTAGGAAAACACAGCCAGCATGCGATCCTACACGCAGAACCCAAAACAGCACAATTTACAAACTACAAACATTGGCATTGAATGTAAAGCATATTTAAAGATATATGAGGACAAAAAATGTATTTTAAAAAAGCATTGGCCAATCCTACGAGTCGAAATGCACATGACATCTCTTATGACCAAGTAAATTCCAGCAGCAAAAGTCCCATAAACTAACATACCATAAACACAGCGCCTCAACACACACGTAGCGTTTCAAGGCACTGCTGCCCCTCTCTAATCACATGCTGATGGATGTACCCCGTTCTAAGAATAATTCACACTTCTTTCGCAAAGTTTCAACCTCAGACCCTGCTCTCAGTCACCCTAGTGGCCCCCTCCAACTCATGCGCCGAAATGCTCCTTCCTGGAGTGCCTGCCCTCGTTCTTCCCTCCACCCTACCTGTTCGGCGGCCCTCTCCGTGCCCTTACCCTTTGTAGTAGGCTTTCACTCGTATCTGGTGCGCGTTCTCCCGGGGGTGCGCCATGGTACCGTCTCGCTGTGTGGGCATCTCCGGGGCTGCGGCTCACCTTCCTCGGCCGCCCAGGGAGTCAACGCTCCCACGTCCTCCTGCCGCAGTAACGCCGCCGCCAGCCCTGCTGCTGAACCGGCGGGTCGTACCAAGCAGCGAGGGCCGGGGAGAACCTGGATCAAACCAACCTCTCTGCTGGAGGGAGGACTGCCTTGGGAAAGAACAGGAGCCAACCAACTGCTGTTTAGGAAGGGGAAGCAGGAAGTGAACGCTAAACACAAGCAAATGCGACCGTGGGGCTCTGAAACCTAAAGAAACAGCACAGAAGGGTAGCGTAACCAGGTGTGTTTCAGTGACTGTGCTGAAAAGATAAGGGTAGTGAAATATAGGCGTTATAACACCCCACACCGCGAGTTATTGTGGTATCAGCCCACGTACGTCCCACAACATTCCTCGTTGGCACAGTGCGTTGAGAGGTGAGCTGCGCATGCGCACCGACAGATGCATATGTTGTAGTTTCTTAACGAGAAAAGTGTACCTGGTTCAAATAGGAAGTTACTAAGAGAACACAGAAATTATGATTTATAATTGTAAAGTTCTCACACAGCAGTGGTTGAAGTAAAAGCCTTTATTCAATTATATGGCAACACAGCAATAGGTCTGGGGAAACGAGGGAGGAGATGCGTCCGGTCGTGAGAGTCATCAGCTGGCGTCTGTCAACATTCCAGAATGCTCAGCTGATGACAGGGGGGAAGTTGAAGTTGAGATCATTTGTAAAGCGCTCGCCCACCAAACGGTTTCTTGGCGCTATGGGTTGACAAAACGGGGGGGGGGGGGGGGAGCACCGACCAGGGAGTTATTACACTGGGTAGGCTTGAGTGAAGAGATATGTTTTTAGAGTTTTACGAAAGTCCGAGTAAACTGTCATGGCCCTAATAAAAGGAGAAAGGGTGTTCCAGAAGCGACGAGGGGAAGAGGGTATGGGGTGAGAGGAAGGACAAAAGAATGCAGAAACACTACACACCCCCCTCCTTGGGGAGAAGCAATGAACAATAGTAGTGAATCACATACAAAGTCATCCCATTTGCTCGGAGGTACAACCCTGCGTCCACACCTTGTTCTTACAGGCTGTTTTTCGTCATTGACGGGTAAACGCTCACTGTGTCCCATTAAGGCTGAACACTGGGTAGTCTGAGGAACATCATAATCGTCCATATCCTCCCAGAAGTCCCCCTGCCGCCCTTATAGGTTCTATGCACAATCATTCCTTCTCAATCTGTTCCACTGCTCTTGCCTGGGGGTAACCTTGAGAAGTGCCACACTCTACCATCACTCAATAGGGCTGAGTTACAAAACACTTTTTCCACCACTAGGGATTGGGAGTACCTGTTCTTACCCGTGGCTATGAACCCACTTATTTTTACACGCACCGTTTCTCCCATGGACACTTTTCCAGGTTTGTAGCTGTGTTTCATGTCATAGTGGGCCTTGCATTCTATTTGTTTATTTTGTAATCTGCGCTTAACCCTGTCTGGTGACCACTCAGATTTTTTGGCTGCCTTTTGCCAACCCACGATGTCCTTGGACATGGGCGTCCTCCCTCTCAGAAGCTCGAATGGGCTATGCCCTGTGCTATCGCATGGTGTCATGCAGTATGCCCACATTGTTTTACCAATTTCATTTCTCCACAGTAGATTGTTGTTTGTGGCTAATTGCACAATTCCCTTAATGACCCGGTTGAACCTTTCTACAGCTCCATTACCTGCGGGGTGGTATACAGAGGGTGTTTTGTGTGTGATATTGTTCCCTTTCAAGTAGTCAATAAATATCTCTGAGGAAAACTGGGGGCCATTGTCACTGACAATGCCTTTGGGCAGTCCTTCCCTTATAAATACATCATCAAGAAATTGTAGCACACTCAGTGTATCTGTTTTGTTCACAAATCCCACTTCAGACCATTTTGAGAAGTGATCAATTAGCACTATGGCATAAACTGGTACCCCTGTTCTGTAATAGGTCCCACAATGTCTATTCCAATTCTTTCCCATGGCATGGTATGGGATGGAGTGGTGGTCTAAACGTGACCTTGAACTTGTCAGAATTGGTGCATTGTATGCAACCCCTCACTACTCTCTCTGTGGAGAGATCCACCCTGGGCCACCAATACAAGTTTATAATCCTGCTCTTGGTTTTGCCAATACCTAGGTGTCCTTTGTGGCATAATTCTAGAATTGTCTGTCTGAGTTTAGCTGGTGGAATTACTTTGCCACTTCTTAAAATCAATCCCTCTTCAATTGAGAGTTCATCCTTCACTTCCCAGATTGGTAACATCTCCTTTCTCTTAACGGCCATCCTTTCATTATCATGTTACACACTGTGCCTAATGTCTGATTTTTACTTTGCTCAGTGAACCATTCTTCAAGCGATATGCCATGCATTTCCTCATGTACACTGGTAACACCAAATTTATCATCTCATTCACTTCTAGATTCTTGTACTAAAATTGACATTCTACTTAGGAAATCTGCTACCACATTACTTACGCCTGGTACATATTGTACTTCGTAGTTATAATCAAATAGTCTAACAGACATTCTTGCAAGTCTTGGAGAAGCTGTATACAATCCCTTTGTAGTTAACCCCTTCGCTGCTGATGACGAGCTCAGCTCGTCATCAGCCACGGTGGTCGTGTGCTGATGATGAGCTGAGCTCGTCATGTAACGCAGGTTTTTGTAAATTGCCGCACTGCGGAAAAATTACCGCAGCAGCTATGTGGTTAATACTTTTGTTAGGGGTTTGTGGTCACTTCTCAAAATTACCTTGCTTCCCCACACAAATTGTCAAAAGTGTTCTAATCCCCAAACACAAGCCACAGCCTCATGTTCAATTACCGTATACTTCTCTTCTGTTGGGGTAAGTGAACGTAAGGCGAACGCAATAGTGCATTTGGTACCTTTTGAATCTATTTGTGTTAGGACAGCACCTAATCCTCTCCCACTTGCAACTTTTGTTACTATACTCTTGGGTCAAATCCTTGCAAAGGTGGGGCAGTACATATGTCCTTCTTTAGCATGCAAAACGTTTTACCATGTTCATTTGACCATATAAATGTGTTCTTGTTTTTTAATAACTTCCTTCTTACAAATGTTTTAGCTGAGAACCTCTCAATGAATTTTTAATAGAATTCTATGAGGCCCAAGAAGGAGCGAAGTCATCTTTAGTTTTTGGTTCTGGGGCATTTTGAATTGCTTCTAGAAGCTCTTTTTTTGGTTTAATTCCCTCTGCAGAGATAGAGTGTCCCAAGTACGTAACTTCTGAACGTGCAAACTTGCATTTATTGTATTCAGCTGTGAGGCCCTTGTTCTCCAGGATCTCTATAATATGCATCAGTTTTTGTCATGTTCTTCTTTTGTCTTCCCCATGACTAATATGTCATCCTGAAATAACAGAATGCTTTCCACCCCCTTAAATGTCCCCTGCATTAGCCTTTGGAATATGGCAGTAGTGGATGCCAATCCAAAGGGAACTCTCTTAAAACGGAAACACCCGAACGGGGTGATGAATGTGGTCAAGCTTCTGCTCTCAGGGTGCAATGGAATCTGATGGTACGTAGCCTTCAGATCTATTGTCGAGAAGTACTTGACTCCTTTGGCACATGCTAGCATTTCAGGAAATTGGGGAAAGGGCAATTGATCTACCAAGATATTCTCGTTGAGATCGCGGAGTTCAATGTACAATCTCAACTGCCCATTGGGGCGTTTCACCACAACCATGGGAGCAACCCATTCGTAAGAATCAACTTTCTCAATAATGTTATCCTGAAGCAATTTTTCTAATTGTTCTTTCACCCCTTCTCTTATGGAGAATGGAACATTCCTAACCTTATGTATTATGGGAATGCTACCTTTTTTTACGTGAAGTTCATGTTCAAAACCATTATAGTGTCCAATGGAGTCTGAAGAAACTTTGGGAAATATGAGTTTCACATTTTTGCAAATTTCATCCTCACTTTCTATTATGAGAACGGGTTCTTCACAGTCAGGGTTGAGCACAATCCCTAGCTTTCCTTGGTCTAACCAACCTAAAACTGATGGGCCTGACTTGGACACATATAGTTTGCATAAGGTGTCTCTTCCTTTGAACGTAAACTTAAGTTTTCTAAACCCCTCCAAATTAATGGGTTCTCCAGTAAATGGCTTCAAGGAAATGTCTGGGGGTTCTAATTGTTCTCCTAACTTTTGCACACATTTTCCCTTCCACACATTTGTATTAACAATCGTGTACGGTGAGCCAGAGTCTGCAACAATTGACACAGCTACACCCCCTATACACATTTCACAAGCTGGTTTCTTCTTAACCTTACCCTCCTTGTTACCATCAACATCTAAAACATCCTCCTCATCATTATTGAGTACAAACATATTCATATCATTTGAAAAATTAGAATCTGAGTTATTCTAATTTTCAACGTATTTTACAGTTTTCGTTGACCTTTTGTGCCATACTTTCTGAAAATGACGTACGACTCTACAACATGTACATCTGCTCTTTTTTGCTGGGCAATTGCGATCATTCGCTAAATGATTCGAACTTCCGCATCTATAGCATTTTCTATTCGTGTTGTTTGTATTTTCGAATGTTCTGTCTTTATAAGGTTTGTCCCTGTAATATGTTCTTGTATCTTTCGGTTTTCTGTCATTTACTTTGGTCACAAAGTTCTCCACTTTCCTCTCTTTACTTTCTGCTATCACAGCTTTAGCGCATCTCCCTGTGAGTTCAGCCCTTCTGACTATATCAGTTACAGTTTGTAGCGGGTTTTCTCCCTTTGCCCACAGGTTATCCTGTATATCAACATTTGAACCTTGCATTACAATCTGATCACATATGAATTCATCGTGTAGGTCACCAAATCTGCATGTAATGGCTATATTCTTTAAAGCTGCAACATAGTCATCTATAGATTAATTCTGACCCTTTTCCTGTGGAAGAATCTATATCTGTCCACACCTACACATACCGTGGGTTTGTAATAACTGTTAAGATCATCTATAGCATGTACATATTTATCATATATATACTGGTGGTCGCCAGTAGGTATATATAGTTAGGACCTAGTTACCATAGGAAATTCCGAACATTCTATTGGGAATAACTTTGGCGCCGATTGAGGGATCTGCCTGTAATTTTCCTTAAATTTGCTGCGCTCCGCTCCTTCCCTCTAAGTTTCGGGGGGATTCGTCAAGCGGGGGCCGAGAAAAAAAGGGAGTCCCAAAACGTGTTTTCCCCATGTTAATTTCCATAGGGACATTCTGACAAGGCTACAGCTCGAACGGCTGAACGGAATTATACCAGATTTGGCAAAATGGTAGGGACTGGTATGCAGCAGTGCCTTTTGTATGTTTGGTGTAAATCCCTTCAGTCGTTCTTGAGAAAATTAAATTTGAAAATTTTCAAATGGCATTTTCTATGGGACCTTTAGACACGGCTACAGCCCGAACGGCTGAAAGGAATTACACCAAACTTGGCAAAATGGTAGGGACAGGTATGCAGTAGTGCCTTTTCTATATTTGGTGAAAATCCCTCCAGTAGTTGTTGAGAAAATGAATTTGAGCAAATTATATATCTATATGCGCTCAACATTCTATTGGGAATAACTTTGGCGCCGATTGAGGAATCTGTGTGTAATTTTCCAGAATTTTGGCCAGCTCCGCTCCGCTCCTTCCCTGAAAGTTTTGGGGGGATTCGTCAAGCGGGGGCCAAAAGGGGGGTCCCAAAATGTGTTTTCCCCATGTTAATTTCCCTAGGGACCTTTAGACACGGCTACAGCCCGAACGGCTGAATGGAATTACACCAAAAGTGGCAAAATGGTAGGACCTGGTATGCAGATGTGCCTTTGCTATGTTTGGTGAAAATCCCTCCAGTAGTTCTTGAGAAAATTGAATTTGAACATTTTCAAATGGCATTTTCTATCGGACCTTTAGACACGGCTACAGCCCGAACGGCTGAACGGTATTACACCAACTTGGCAAAATGGTAGGGACAGGTATGCAGTAGTGCATTTTCTATATTTGGTGAAAATCCCTCCAGTAGTTGTTGAGAAAATTGAATTTGATCAAATTATATATCTATATGCGCTCACCGTACACGCAGCGTACGCGTACGGTACGCGTTCGTGCGCGTACCCTTACGTGCGCCAGCGAGTTTCTGATTGGCTGGCAGTCGACTGTCAACATTCCAAACTGTCCAAACCAGGAGGTGTTGGCCACCATCTTGTTTTTCAGGAGAACTGAGGCACCAGAGAGCCCAAAATAAGAGTGGAAACACATAAAGGGGGCAGGGTAGAGACCCCCCAACCCTCTAGGTCTTCTCAGGGGGTCCCAAAAGGACCCCCAAAGTAAAACATTTTTTTTTTAAATTGCGGGGTACGCGTACCGTGCTCGTACCCCGCGATTTAAAAAAAAAAAGACTTTTTTGTTTGCACTTGGTGGTCCATCTGGTACCCCCTGAGAAGGGCTAGGGGGTCAGGGGGTCTCAACCCTGCCCCCCTTTTCGTGTTTTGCACTCTTGTTTTGTGCTCTCTTGTGCCTCACTTCTTTTGAGAAACAAGATGGCTGCTCAGGTGGTCCCAGAAGGATAATAACATATATAAACGTTATCCGCTAATAGAATTACCATTTACAAAACCCTTGAAATTTATTGAAAAAAATATAGGTTTCATGCCTGATATAGTTAGGAATTAGCATTTAAAAAACCTTGCAAATTCACTGAAAAAACCATAGGTTTCAAGCCTTATATAGTTAGGAATTAGCATTTAAAAAACCTTGCAAATTCACTTAAAAAACCAAAGGTTTCAGGCCTTATATAGTTAGGAATTTCCATTTTAAAAACCTTGCAAATTCACTTAAAAAACCATAGGTTTCAGGCCTTATATAGGTAGGAATTAGCATTTAAAAAACCATTGAAACTGCTCCTATATAGTTAGTTGTACTAACTATATTTCGCGCACCCGCAATCCACTGCTGATGATGTCACAAATGACATCATTCATGACATGGTCAGTGACATCACTGATGACAACACTGATGACATCTCAAATGACATCACTGATGACTTCACTGATGACATCTCATTTGACATCACTGATCACATCACTGATGATATCATTCATGTGATAATACGATGCACCTCCTCACACTCTAATATAACCTTTGATACACCCAGTGTTAAATACAGACTACCATTCTTGAAACCATTGACACACCAATACCAGTTACTACATACGCACTCACGGATTCCTAGGTCTACACACACATTCACTCATTCACCCATAGAATCACTCATACATACAGTCACTCATCGATACAACACTATCATATGCACTCATACACCTATACAGACACTCACACACTGCCACTCATCCATGGAGTTACTCACACACCTAGACAGTCATGCAAATAATCAATCACACTTCCATTTCCTCAACTATACAGTTATACACACAACACCTTACTTATTCAAACATATACTAACACATACTTACTCTCTTATACAATCACTGATACAAGTACACAATGATTCATATAGCCACTCGCACATTCACTGGCTCTCATGTATAGTCATTTATATATGCCAACTCTCACATGCACTGTGTTTTACATATGTACTTACTTGCACATGTAGCACTGAGATATCCATTCACCAACAACACACCCATGCACACAGTCAACCGCCCATATAGCTGTTTCCACATGCACTCTTGAACTCATACACCTAGTGAATCAACTGCTCACACATCTATGCACAGAGTCACACACCTCCCAGCCACCCACACACACACTCAGTGTCCCATTCAAATACTTGGGAAACCAATCAATAACCCATATAACCACTCATATAGATACTGATCAACACATACAGCAGCTTACACAACAGACATACTGATGCACACATTCAGACAGTTTAGTCACTAACCCATGCATTTAGTAAGACACATTTAATCACTCACTCATACAGTCAGTCACGCACCTACTAAATCCTTCATCCAGACACTTATACATCCACTCATTCTTCAATATGTAAAACATATTTAAACTTTACAGAAACACACAGTCACTGGATGATGTCATCAGTGATGTCAAATGAGATGTCATCAGTGATGTCATCAGTGATGTCATTTGAGATGTCATCAGTGATGTCATCAGTGATGTCACTGACCATGTCATGAATGATGTAATATGTGACATCATCAGCAGTGGATTGCGGGTGCGCGAAATATAGTTAGTACAACTAACTATACAGGAGCAATTTCAATGGTTTTTTAAATGCTAATTCCTAACTATATAAGGCCTGAAACCTATGGTTTTTTAAGTGAATATATATATATATATATATATATATATATATATATATATATACATATATATATATATATATATATATATATATACATATATATACATATATATATATATATATATATATATACATATATATATATATATATATATATATATATATATATATATATATATATATATATATATATATATATATATATATATATATATATATATATATATATATATATATATATATATATATATATATATCATACTTTCACCAATATTACGCTTGCTACACAAAACGCATTTGTCCCACATCTTGCAGTGAAATTTGAATGCTAGGTCAAATGCAATCCTTGTGTTCAAAGTCACAAGAGATACCAATATAAGACGCATAAAGCAGAAAATGCATCAGGCCCGCAGGTACAGATCAGTTTCACAGTTCCTTCTAAATTTAGTACTGAAACCAGTTTCCTGCAGGAAAAAAAATATTTAAAAATATGTAATTGCTAAAAAATATATAAAATATGGGAAATTCACAAAACTCTGTAATTGGAAATGACACACGATTAAGAACCTGATTTAGAACTTGGCAGGACTGCTCTCACTGCCATTTTTTGGGCGTTTTTCGCACCCACTGGCCTGGCGTTCCATTCGCCCAATTTAGATGCTGGTTGGCAATGAGAGAGAAGATTGCTGCGGTCCCGCTGACTCTGTCAGGACTTCGCTCCCTGTCCCCATTGTGGAATGGCCTGCAGCAGGATTTCCGCCCACCAGATTTGGATGTGGACTGGTTTGAAGGGAATTCCGGGGGTACTCCCTCCAACTGTGAGTCAAGGGAAAGGGTAAAAAAAGGGTGAAAACTCACCTTTTTTGGGGAGCAGGCTGCGATTTCTTCCTCTCCCCTTACCTGCTACACCTTGACCGTGACGGACCAGCAAACCATTTCAACAGACTCAACGGTAGGTGTTTGTGGTGTGTGTCTGCATTGCATAGTGTGTGTATGTTGGCTTGGTGCAATGCAGTATGTACACAATATGTTCACTACACATAACCGACATACACAACATATATATGTTTTATATAAAATAGAAAATTGCCACTAACCTGTCTCCCCATCATCATGGTCGCCCTCGTCAGTACTCTGCCGACAGGACATCGCCAGCCCAACGGGAGCATCCAAATCTGCTACGCAGGACTCTGCTGTCGAGATGCTGATGGCAGGCAGTTCGCCAACACAGAAGACCACTGCTGGGGCGGTCTTCTGTGTATCGCATAAACATCTCAATACAGTGGGCGGCAGACCATCAGCTCGGCGGAGTACTCTATCATGCCACTGCGGTGGGCGGCGGTAGGACCACCATGATCTGAATCAGGCCCTAAGATCTCATAATACAATTTTCACCCAGACTACAAGTAACAATGCATTTTAATCCCTGACTAGGTCTTTGCATTGTCCAAAACTGAATCAAAGGTACCTAACTAAGATAAGAAAAATAAACATAATTATAAAAAGTTCTTGTATTAATATTGGAAGTTACTGTTCATCTGTCTGCTGGCAAATGGCACACAATTTGCTATTTAGACAGTATACAGCAACCTAAGTAGCAGAAAAAACACTATTTATCAGGTCACTAGCAAAACTGCAGATATTAGGTATCATTTGGCCAGTGGCCTAATAGTTAGTGTGAAGAAGGTATTTATTTTGCCAGTCGGCCGTCTGACACAAAAGTCACAAAAAAAAGCATTGGCAAAGCAAGTAAGTTCAGGTTTTGTATGGTGCATCAGCAATGGTACCCAACATCCGTGCGCACATTTACATGAATCACATATACGCACACACATCCAAAAAGCAATGCAGACACAAATTCAGACAGAAACAATCACACCTGTGTGTAGGGCAGTCGCGGCCGGCATGACTCACGTGGGGAGAGAGAGAGTCGCATGAGGGGGGGGGGGTTATTTTAATAATAATAAAAAAAAAACTTACCTTCCCGGCGGCCAGGTCCTGTGTTTTCTCTGCTCCTCTCCTGCTCTCCTGCTCCTACCGCTAAGCCAATTACAAGGCTGCAAGCAGTGTTGTAATTGGCTGGGACACCGCCCATCCGAGGGCTAATAGCCTGGCCATGTTCTCCATGTAGGCTGCATTTCAGCCTTCATGGAAGAGGGCAGAAGGCCCCAGAACACCGACCAAATCTGTCATGCGCACTCAGGAGTGGGCACACCACTTCTCCCCTGCCCTGACCTGCTCGCAGAGCAGAAACCTGCCCGCAACCAAACCATTCTGCTTTCTCGCAGTGCGAGAAGCAGAAACATAAAATGGTAGTTATTACCATTTTATGTTTCTGCTTATCGCACTGCGAGAAAGCAGTGGGGCAACACTCCTCTGCCCTAGTGGAGGAGCTGACCCTGAGCATGCATCTAGGACAGTCAATCAGTAGCACATTCAGTATTTTAATAATGCATTTATGTTCTTTAATTAATAGCTATCTTTTAGATCTATTAGTACATTTTGTAAATTTTGCTATGCGATTTTGTCAAATTATCAAAATGTGCTACTGTATATTTTCTGAGTCAAATTGATCCACTGAACAAACATATATGGTTTGTATGCCACCGTACAGACTATGCTCACCAATTTGAATTACATTTTTTAATTTTACGTAGGAATCAATTAACGTTTGGCTTTGTAATTGTTTACTGTGGCACTAGTAGTATAAAAGTAGAATAAGCCCCGACTAGTCCAATGTCACACTTCTGTATAGAATTGTAGCGATTTCACTCAGCAAACACCGGTACAGGGTAGGGCGCTGTAGGAACTGTTACTGCACTACGTCTCCCAGAACGCCCTGGGTCCTAGCGATCCGGAACTTGCGAGCAGGCACAGTGATATAAGCACCTCCCTGGATGAGCTGGGTGCTTGTCAATCCTTCCTGATTCGTTGGTAGAGCCTGTTCTTCGTGAGGACGCCGCTGCAGGGTTCCGCGGATGCTTTCTTTCCCGCTTTGGAGGACGCCGCTGCAGGGTTCCGCGGACGCTTTCTTTCCCGCTTTGGAGGACACGGCTGCAGGGTTCCGCGGACGCTTTCTTTCCCGCTTTGGAGGACGCCGCTGCAGGGTTCCACGGACGCTTCTTTCCCACTACGGCTACGGAGGTAGGATCTCAAACTATAGCACGGCCGTGCTATTTAAACTGTGTTTCAAGTGACTACGTGGTACGAGTAGTGACAGTAACTACTCCGTTAACCCAGAAACCTCACGCTTCACTCGCTCTCTTGTCTTCCTTTCTTTTGGTGCTGTGACTAAACAGCTAAAAAACATAAAGAAGCATTGTTACAAGTGTGGCTCACTGGTTAGAGCAGGCAGACCCTGAAGCAGAGGTCAGACCCGGGACCAGGGTTCAATTCCCGACGCGGCAGGGTATTGAGCTCAAATGTCCACAGACTCGATAATTCTCGCTTCGGTGCCTGACCTAATCATGGGTTCACACTCTGCAACTCTGGGAATTAAGCTTACTTAATCTCCACAACGGCCCCCCGTGGCGGGATGCCTGGCTTTCACCTTGGGGATGCCCTGTAGGGGCTATCTCACAGGGAAAAGCCAGGACGGGTTCCCAAGGCAAGCGCTTAGAGACCCCTGGGTGATAAGCGCTATATAAATACAATACCCACAGAGACTGTTCTGGACGATTACCGAGTGGGTATCTTGTGAGTATTCCGCATATTTCTCTAATAGTGACAGTACAGGTGAGCCTACAGACCAGGATAACCAGATTTCCTTTTTGTCTTTGTAGCTACGTTGTGCCAAGAAGAATCCCCTACCTTAGACCAGACCTAGATGGGAACCTTCTCAACCACTTATTTCTTATTTTATCCCCTTCCCTTTTCCCCGGAGTGCGACCTGTCCTAAGTGTGTGTCTCACATTGGGAGAGTTGGCGCTTGAGGGAACTGGGAGGCCTCTCCTCCAGCTGTTGTCCCCGCTGGGTAGAAACCAAAAGTTAGTGGAATGTGCGTTATTCTTCTGGGCTACTAATCATCTGCTATTCGTGACAGATTGACAAGCCCAAGTTGAACGCCTAGCCTGGACCATGGACACCGGTGCAGTATTAGCCTCATTACTTGAGAGCTTTAACGCACTACAGCATGAAGTGCATGCTTCTAGGTTAGAAAACCAAGAGCTGAAAAAGACATGAATACCATGCGCAGGGAAGTCGCAGGCATGGCGAGAAAAAGTCAGGGAGCAGGGTCGTATATTACGCTTCCTCCCGCTGGTCATACAGCACCACATCCCTCTTCCCTGATAGCAACAGGGGGTGGGTTCTTTACCCCTAATGCCTTACCTCCGACCTCCACTGACCATACACCAACAGTCCATGTGATACAAAATATGGGTATCCCTATAGCCCCACCAGAACGGTTCTATGGGGATCCCAAGAAATTTGAAACATTTCTAAACCAGTGTAGACTTCATTTTCTTTGCAAACCCACCGTGTTCCAAGATGACGCAGCGAAAACCGCCTTCATGATGTCGTACATGGGTGGGAACGCTGCAAGTTGGACGATACCCCTCATGGAAAAGAACGATCCTGTACTCCACCAGTTCACCAACTTCTGCTCTGCACTAAGAAAATCGTTTGACCGCAAGTCGCACATGTTGACCCTGGATAAGGAACTCCTTACTCTGTGCCAAGGGTCACAGGACTTATTGTCCTATATAACGTCCTTTAACCGACTCGTGGTTGAAACGGATTGGCCACAGGAAAAGAGAACCTCCTTGTTTTACCAAGGTCTAAGAAGCGAGCTGAAAGACGTTCTGTCTCAAGTAGTCCAAATGCCGGCGACCTCGAAGAACTTATCGACCTCACGGTGCAATTAAACCATCGACTATTGGAAAGAAGAGGAGACCGGAACCGGGGAGAGGTGAGAGGATGGTATCCCAAACCGAAAACCCTGGCTGAAGAAGCCCCCAAAAACACAGATGGGACCGAACAAATGCAGATCGGCGGAATCAGGGGTCCCCTTACACCGGAAGAACGTGACCGAAGAAGAAAGATGAAGCTCTGTCTATATTGCGGCAAGGGAGGTAATTTCATCAGAGAGTGTAAGGCTAGGGGACAACAACCGGAGAGAAACCTGGCTCCTCGAAAACCCGCTGTCTTGGGAACAAAAGAGGCGTCGGAAAACTAAAGAGTCCGAACCAGACTGAGATCACTGGGTTGGACGAAAGACGTACATTGATCTCCTCACTCCTAGCCAATACGATGATGCCCGCAGGGGCCCATATCAATATACCAGTGTCTTTATGGGTTTCTGCGAACAATGTCACCCAGGTGGATGCCCTGTTGGATTCAGGAGCCACGGGAAACTATATGGGCATAGCATATGCCTCCTCTTTGGGGATCGCATGGGAGATGAAAGAAGAACCCGAAAATATGAAGGCTGTGGACGGTTCCGCTTTAACCTCGGGACCTGTAGTAAAGCATACCCTGCCTCTTCGTATGCAAAACGGAGAGGAACACTCGGAATACATACAGTTCGACCTGATAGCGGCTCCACAATTCCACCTGATCTTAGGAATGCCATGGCTAACCTTACATGACCCTGTGGTGAGTTGGACAGCACGCACCGTGTCCTTGAACTCTGCCTATTGCAAGGAACATTGCCGCCTTCCTCACCCCGTTCTATCAGAAGCAGAAGAAGAAACCACCTGTGCACACCACTTGGCTATGTCATGTACGGCGGAACGTACCTGTAGTGCTACCACACTACCCGACGATTATGAAAGCTTTCAGTCTCTTTTCAACAAACAGAAAGCCACTCGCTTACCCCCTCACCGGGTCTATGATTGCAGTATAGAACTTCTTCCGGGGGCGGCCATTCCATGCAGTCGCATCTATGCTCTCACAGAAAAAGAAAATCTGTATTTAAAGAACTATATAGACAAAAATGTGGCCTCTGGATTCATCCAACATTCCACGTCACCTGCTTCCTCGCCCTTATTCTTTATCCCGAAGAAGGATTGTGCGGAGTTGAGAACGTGTATCGATTATAGAGCCCTAAACAACATCACGGTCAAGAATCGTTATCCCCTTACTTTAATATCGGTCTTGATGGACCAAATAAAAGGGGCTCATTACTTTACCAAGTTGGATTTACGGGGGGCCTACCATTTGGTCAGGGTTAAACATGGAGACGAATGGAAGACGGCCTTCCGGACCAAGTTTGGCCTTTTCGAGTACAGAGTAATGCCTTTTGGGCTCTGCAACGCCCCGGCAGCCTTCCAATATTTTATGGACGAAGTGCTGAGAGGCTTGCTGGATACCATCTGCATGGTTTACATTGACGATATCCTCGTCTACTCTCGTACTCTTCAGGAACACGTGAAACACGTCAAGAGAAGTACTGGAGCGCCTGTAGCAACATGACTTATACGCCAAACTAGAAAAGTGCCTTTTTCATGCTACCGAAGTGTCCTTTCTGGGATACGTGATAGATGCCAATTGTTTTCAGATGGAGAACGGCAAGGTGGAGGCCATTACGAGATGGAAGACCCCTCAGTGCGTTAAATCCGTGCAAAGTTTTCTAGGATTCGCAAACTACTACAGGCGTTTCATCAACAGTGCTCGAGAAATGTACTCGCCCGCTCGCAAATGCGAGTCAGTTTCTTTCAGGGCGAGACACTTTTCAGGCCTACTTGACCGGCCTGGCGAGTGAGCTTTGTCGCTGTGCTAAAGCGCAGTACCGGTAGAAGGCTCTAGAGGGCAGCTGGGTGAAATGTTCAGGAACTGCCGTGATAAAACGTGGGAAAAGCAAAGGTGTTAATTGGCTGATAGCAACGCGGGTTCGGTCTGCTGAGGCCTAGTTGCAATCAGCCAATCAGATGGTAGCTAATCATCTGCAAAGTAAAGTTTACATGCTTCTCATTGGCTGATTACAATGAGCCACAGCAGGATATACTGTCTGAAAAGCGTGTAAACTGCCTTTGGCAGCCCCAAAGGCAGACCCTGAACGAGACTGGTGCCCTAGCGAAGCAGAATTTCTCCTGCACCTTGGTGTTTAACCATGATCCTGGGAGCCCTGCGAGTGGAGCTCTGGCTGTGATGTAAGCCTGCGCCTGCCGAGGACGGCTCGATCTCTCTGCGGGGGACCCTACGGTAAGTGAGCTTAAATGGGAACACCAGGGGTTCTTGCTCCGATTGTTGGGGAGAGTGGCTTTGAAGGGGATTGACGCACAGCCGGGGCTATTGTCATGCTTGTTATTGTTTGAGTCTTCTATCCTGGAAAAGCACAAATTTACCGGCAACGTAAATAAACCTAGTTGACTGGAAATTAGGCATTAGACATCATTATAATTAACGTGTGCGATCACATTAGCACTGCAAACTGCCTGTGATCAGAGGGTTGATATGAAATAGCGAGTGACACAGGCAGCCAGAGGGCACTCACTGCTTGTGCCTTGTCAAATGGTAGCTCGTGAGGTGCCAACAAGCTGCCTGCAGTGCCCATCAAGGTGCCAGATATCAGCGCAGGACATTTTGTGTTTTGAATTACCCAGCTCTATAAAGGGGGTGCAGTCGAGGGTGCACAGTCTGGATGCAGAGGGTAAACAGCGCCCCAAGATTCCCTTTGTTATTTTAAGTACAAAAGTATTTAGCTGTATAATACGAACTATAGTAAGGAAGGAGTGAATGGGTGGGTTGGCAAAGATAAAAGTGGTATAAATATAAGGAGGCTGGAGGAAAGTGGACAAGAACAAAAATATATGTCCACTCCAAATTGTACAACCAATCACGTTAAACAAAACACATATCTTTTTATATCCCGGGGTGATTTGCAATTAACTGTATATGAAGCACGGCCGTTCACAAGGAGGACCTGGCTGGCGCCGACTTCTTTAAGTTGAAAGGCCAACCCGTGGAGCCCACCAGGAAGGGAAACAGGTGTATGGGCAGGTTATAATCCCAATCTATGGTGTGAAATCGCACTGAAAGGCTTCACCGTCGCTTGACAGACAGGTCCCCACATCAGCAACCTGGAAAGTAGAGTGATGGAAAATGACGATATCATGTCACGAGCAAGCAGGGCAGTATTGTTTATGTGGCCTACTTGTGCTTACACAGCATGCCTGGTCTGCTAGCTGGGACATAAAATACAAATGCAAGTAAATAAATTCCAGTCATACAGTTACTTCTGTCCCAAGCCATGGTGCGAGCTGCCCTTTCCTAGGCTCTGCTCTAGTATGTTTAAGGTACAGCAGTGTACCGAGTACTGGGAAGAGTGTTTATCCGGGGCCGTACTCTAAAATGTTTAAGTTACATCGGTGTACCCGAGTACTGCTAAAAGTTTTTTGTTGTTGCAGATTTATATAGCGCTTACCCGACCTGAAGGTATTGCAGTGCTTTACATGAGCACCAGTTAGGTTACACAAGGACACACTAATTTTTGTTAGGCACAAGGAGATTAAGTGATTTTCCCAGAATCACTGGATGCTGAGCCACCGGAGCCGTACTCTAGTATGTTTAAGGTACAGCTGTGAACCTGAGTTCTGCTAAGAGTATTCATCCAGGGCCACACTCTAGTATGTGCAAGGTTTAGTGGTGTACCTTATTACTGCTGAGAGTGTTTATCCAAGGCCGTGCTCATAACTTTCAAAACATTGCTGTGAGAATAGTAATGAGGCTAAAAATTTCGATCATGTCTTACTGGTCATAGATCAACTGCGCTGCATATGTTTTGAAGTAAATTTGTATTCAACCAATTTGAGGGTCGAGTGCCTTGACGTTAGGTCGAGCAGAAAATTCTAGTCACTAGACCTGCAGGTCAAGTACGATTTTTAAGATTTGTCGAGCCCTGATCAAAGATTTTTCCAGGATAATACATCCCTTGTCCTTCTGCTGCGGAAGAACGTTCCTTTCATCTGGAGTGATGAAGCCGAACAATCCTTCCAGACCCTCAAGGAAAGATTCACCCAAGCTCCAATCTTACGCCATCCAGACGCTCAACTTCCCTACATATTGGAAACTGATGCATCCCAATACGCCTTGGGAGGGGTCCTATCACAACGGCATCCCACAACAGGACAGATCCACCCGGTAGCATACTACTCCAAGAAACGGAGCCCTAGCGAAATCAATTACTCCATCACCGACAAAGAGCTGCTCGCTATCAAGAGAGGATGTGAAGAATGGAGACACTACCTGTTTGGAGCCCGTCACACCATCAAAATCTACACAGATCACCGGAACTTGTTGTTCCTAAAGACAGCCAAGGCCCTCACACCGCGACAACTCAGATGGACTCTTTTCTTTTCAGATTATGATTTCGTCATCAAGTACCGCCCCGGTCCACAGAACGGAAAAGCCGATGCTCTCTCCCGGAATCAAGATACCTCAGAACATCAGACAGCGGATAACATCGAGCCACCTTCCATTTTGTCTGTAGGGGCTTTTCCGGAAAACATTATTGCCTTGCTCACGTCCTCGGACTTCCTTGAGAACATCAAAGTGTCGTTGGCGGTCGTGGACATCCAAGCCTGGCTCCAGGAAGAACCCCAGTGGCGGTCACAGAATGACGAACTCTTGTATTATCGACACGCTTTGTATGTACCTGACCCCGGTCTACAGATACAAATTTTCAATTGGGCACATGACTCAGTGTTGGGAGGTCATTGGGGAGTGTACAAGCCATAGCCACCATCGAGCGCTCCTTTTGGTGGCCTTCCATGAGAGATGACACAAAGAAATACGTCAGGAACTGTTCAGTATGTGCCCAGAGTAAGGCGAGACACATCAGGCCAATGGGGCTACTCCGTCCCACACCCATTCCCCCTAAGCCGTGGCACGCGGTCTCTATGGACTTCATTGTGGAAATGCCAATTTTCAGCTGCCAGGCATATGGGTTAAGAGCTCACCTTGCTGTCTAACACTAATATCACTATTAAAGATGTGAATGGGTGGCGTGGGCCAGTAGTGCATGGAGTAGGATGGTCTTGTCGTAGCTCCGGATTAATGCGGCCTTTCACTAGCCACAGAAAGCATTGAACCTGGCCCGTGGTGACCTGGCTATCCCTGCGGCACTCGAAGGTTGGTCCAGTGGGACTGGGTGCTCTGGTGGGACAGAGGATTGCTGACTGGGAGCTGCTGTGCTGGGCCGTAATCGGCTTTTATACAGCCACCAGCTGTGCCGTATTGGTTGCTGTTTGGCTCCTCTAGATACGTGGGGCTCTCGGATTGTGCTTTATCTGTGCCGGATGCCCTGTGGCCCGAGGAGGCGAAGCATCCGCGTTGAGGGCACTGCTCACCTCGGTCAGCCGCAGCCAGAGCGATGGCCCCTCTCCAAGGGAGCTATCGGTCTGGGTGAGCCGCCATTTTAGGAACCTCAGGCTCGCCCTTGACTGCCGGGCTCTATGCTGCAGGCGTTAGTGCTGGGCGGCCCTTTAGTAAACATTGTCTCAAGATGGGATCATAGGTTTGCACTCCAGTATCTACTGTCAGCACTAGTACATCTACCCCAGGAAGGACATCATTCCTTTCTTGGTTGACAGGGGCTGCATGCCCTGAATCAATTTTATTCTGTCAGATGATATGCGGTGAATGCCTTTGGGTACCAGATAACTCAGGTAACTCATCTCTTTTTGGCAGCATTGTCATTTGAACAATAATGTTTTGTGTTTTCTCTCCTGTAGGTGATTCAGCAGTAGTACAGTGTCCTTTTTGCATGCCTCAATTGATGGAGATGCCACAAGGAGGTCATCAACATACTGCAATATGACTCTACCACCTTCCAGTTGTAGGCTGTCCAGGTCACTCTTTACTGCCTGTGCATAGACCATGGGACTCTCAGTAAAGCCACTGGGCTAGTCATGTAAAAGTATAGTGAGTTTCTTATATTGTGAAGGCAAATAAGAACTCACTTTCTGGATGGACTCCAATGCTGGAAAACGCAGTGGAGAGATTTATGACAGAAAAATACTCTGCCTGTACAGGTATAGAAGATAATATAGTTTTAGTGTCAGGTACAAAGGCGCCAAAGGAACCACAATGTTATTTATCTGGCGTAAATCTTGTATTAACCTATATTTTTCTGTATTGCCCTTGGGCAGTGGAATTATAGGACTATTACAGGGGCTAGTGGTCTTTTTAATGATACTCTCTAGTAAGAGAGACTCAATCACCAGTTTTATTCCCTCCCCTCACTGAGGTGACAGTCTGTACTGATGCAATAAGGTAATTCTGTATTCTCCTTAAGTCTTACTTTATGGGGAGGGCATGTTTTCAACAATCCTGCCTCATTTTTGGGTTTTGTCCAAACCTATGAGTTCACTTGCTCAAGAACCATGTTTTTAGTCATCTGTAAAGCTATATTCCCTTCAAGCTTAAAAAAAATTGCAGTCCTATCATTTCTGAGCATGCACAAAGTCCAACACCATCCTTCACCATCTGCCAGCACTGACACCGTTCCCAAAGGAAACGTAAAAAAATTAGTTCTTGGTAAGTCCTGAAGGCGTTTGACCATGAGGCCCAAATACTTAGGGTAGAAACATGGTGCTATAGCTATAGATGTATGGTTCTGAAGCGGACACTTGAGCTAACCTCTCTTCCTTTGGTCTTAGCTCAATGCTCACTGCACACTGCACACCCGTCCTTGCCTATATACAATGAGTCCTTCGCAACTCCATTGTCCTGTACACGTTTTTATCTGCCATATAGGCGTACCTTTCAGGCACTGGGCCTGTAAAAAAAGCTGCAGTAGAGTGCACAGGCCCTGATACTAATGTCAACTTTTATAGCTGTGACCAAATCAATTTCAACATCAGGGCTTCCCCTCAGGTACTTGTAAGTAAATTCCATTTTGTGAAAATATAATGTTGCATGCAATTTGCAGAGGAGGTCTCTCCCCAGCAAATTGATAGATACATCTGGTTTCAAGAGAATCTGTTGGGTCATTTCATAATCATCAACAGATATTGATAGGGGGTTCTGTTAACTTTTCAAGCATCAGCATTCTATTCACAGCCACAGTAGTCACTTTCTGGCCACTTCTGGGCCCTAATTTGTACCTTAATGCTGATATGGTTGCCCCACTGTCTATCAAGAAATCAAGCTCTGTACCTCCTACCTTAATTGGATTCTCCTTGGACGTGTCTGATACCTTCAGCATAAAACTGGGCTGGGGTTTCTTCAATATGGGTCAGCAGCTCTATCTTCGCGTTGTCCTATGTTTATCCAAGTTGTCCCTGGAAAGGGTTACTAATAGAGTGCTGTATCCTCCTCGATGTCTCTGGGCATGGGTGGTGCTGATGGCTGGACCTCATTCCTATCCAACCTGTCATTCCTATTATTTCTATCATAACTGTCATTTCTATTTCTCCTGTCATTTCCCCATCGGTCTCTCCTAATCTCTCTCCTTCTATTACTTCTACACGGTCTCCAGGTGCCCGTACTTCCAGCAAAAATAACACTGGTTCCTACTCTTGTCTCTTTTCTGGTATCCTTGTCCTCCATCTGTCTATGCTGCGTTCCCTGGTAGTACATTCCCTCTGGGCTCTCCTCTCTCTGCAGTTACTGCAAGATCATCCCTTTGTAACTTTTGTTTTAAAAAAAAAATCTTTTTATTAACCTATTCCAAAAAGAAAAAGGAGAAAAAGTATCAGGTGACAATCTTAACTTTCACATTAATCGAGTATACATGTTCATATATCATAATCAATATTCGGATAGAATTCAGGGATCACTGAGGCTCCAACGCCAATACCTCTTCTCTGACCTCCGAAGGTGTGCAGATATCTCCTCTGAATCCATTCCACGCCCCCCACACCTTCCCCCACTTCCTGGGACAGCCCCTGGCAACATATACAGACCTTTCCCTGAACATGCACCAGTCCAGATCTTCCATCCATTTCCCAATTTGAGGCGCCTGACTAGCACCCCACAACTGAGCGATGTTACATTTAGTGATTATGCATGCCAGTGTCTCCCACGCCTTCCCAGACGTATTCAGGTCCTTGGGTTCCCAAATATTCTGGACACATCTACAGGTCTCCAACGCCAACTCTATCCCCAGGACCTCCCGGATCTTCTCGTGAATTTGACCCCAATAGTCTTGTATTTCGGGGCAGTGCCATGGTATATGCATAAATGTTCCGACCTCTCCGCACCCCCAACATTCCTCGCTACTCGCCAGACCCATCTGTACCAACCGGGGCCCCGTGGTGTGGAATCGGTGTAGGATCTTTAACTGGACCAGCCTAAGTCTCATGGGAACTGCAACTACTTTCGGGGAGGAAACTGCTTCCTTCCAGTCCTCATCATCTAACACTAGGCCGTCCGCACCCCACTGCCCTCTAAGAGTCGCTAATGGATCCCCCATATGATTTATTAGTTTTGTGTATATCAATTAAATAGTTTTTTCTGCGAGATGCCCGTCCAATACCCGGTCCTCCAAAGGGGAGGCCTCCGGGAGAGTGGTTCCCCAGGGGGCATTTGCTGATAAGACATGTCTGACCTGAATGTACCGGTATCGCTCACTCTCCTGCAGATGATATTTTTCCTGTAGGGCGTCGAATGTAAGGATACCATCTTTCCCAGACATCTTTAATCTGTGAGATCCCGATGAGGTCCCATTTATTAAAGCCCTTCGTTTTCCACAGGCTACCCAGTCTCTCTGAGTTCCACAACGGGGTCAACAGGGTTAATTTCCTTTCCCACTGAAGGTTCCGAGTTGCAGCGTGCCACACTTGTATCGCGTGTGCCGGAGGGCCAGCAAGGGAAACCGACCATTTCAGGCATACAGGGCTCTCGTAATATCTCCCCCCGGTATCTGACCGCGGTCCATCGCAAATCCAGGGTCCAAAGGGGACCCATACACAGAGTGATTAATCGCTGCAAGCTAAGAGGCCCAATAGTACTTCCAAATGTCCAGCAAACCAATTCCCCGGTCGTACCATGGAAGTGTAAGCTTGGAGAAGGCAATACGCGGCCTGCCCCTGCCCTCCCAAAGAAGCTGTCTTTGGAGGGACTCTATGTCCTTAAAATATGAGGGGGGTACTGGGTCCATCGAGTTCTGTAGCGCAAATAGGAAGCGAGGAAGGGCCATCATTTTGAACAGCACCGCTCTACCTATAAGGGAAAGCCGCAAATATTTCCATCTCACCACATCTCTGCGGAATCTGGCCAGTGGGGGCCCCAAGTTTTTATCATATCTCAGTTTCGGGTCCATGGTCACATAAATGCCCAGGTAGCGAAATCCTACTGATTCAATCTGTAGTGGGCAGGACTCCGGGACTACAAGGGGATCTCCGTTGAGGACGAAGAGCACAAACTTTGTCCAATTATTGGCGAATCCAGAGTATCTCCCGAATATTGCCAGAACATCTAAAAAATTGACCAAAGATTCCCTAGGAGTAGAGAGATATAACAAAATATTGTCAGCGTACAGCGATATCTTATCTTCTCGCTCTGGAGTCCAGGGCAACCCTCTAATCGATCGGTCCCATCGGACCCATGCCGCCAACGGCTCAAGGGCCAGAGCGAATAGTAGTGGGGAGAGTGGGCACCCCTGTCATGTGCCTCTGTTTAAAGCGAAGTCAGCAGATCTGTGGTTATTCACCAGGGACTTGTATACAAGAGATGGACCCATCCTATGATTTCCTGGCCGATACCGAACTTTCCCAGCACGGCAAATAAATAGGGCCACTCAACTCTGTCAAATGCTATGGTCGCATCCAGTGACAACAGTACCTCTGGTTCGTGTATCTTTGATGCCCCTCCCAGGATCCCATGCAACCGTCGTAGGTTGAGGGCCGTGTTTCGGCGCGGCATAAAGTCGACTGATCTGGGTGTATCAGACTGGAAATAACAAAAACACTACGATGGGGAGGACCTAGGGGAGGTTTATAGACCACAGTCTGGATACAATCCCCAGGGAACTTGTAAATAACACTAGGTACCAGAGGGTCTCAAAATAAAGCGCCCGAGAGTATAAAGAAGTAACCCAAATCACCCGCACCGCTGAATCAATGCAACACAGGAGATTCTCAAAGGATGAGGAAATAACCCATCAGTCACCATTCGGATCCGCCCTTCATCATTTGGGATTTTATCCGAACCACCCGTCTGAGAAAATCAGTGCCACACTCAGAGGTCAACCCGGTGGTTAGGGGGTTCCTCAGAGAGTATGAACACTAACAGTGTGGTTTACCACTCGATGATAATGAGTGGACAAATACATGGGACTGGGGTGTGCAGTGCAAAGAAAAGTGGGTGAAAAAAGAAACCAAAAAAAAGAGTTTATTAAAATTGGTTTAGAATAGGCACAAGATGATATTTATTCTGTACGTGCCTTCAGCACCAAGATTAAAATTATGTGCGACCTAAAGCAGTCTGATTATGTAGACTGTCTGAGGTTGGGATGGTCAACATGTTTCTGCAATATACGGACTGCTACGTCCTTGCATTCATCAGGACCAAAGACTGAACAAATTGAGCTACTGCACAACGTGAAAATAATAAGGTGTGAAGTGAATAAAAGTGACACAAGGAAATATAAAACAAGTGCTTACAGTCACCTGAGTATTCCGCGTGCCCTTACAGTCAATATCAATCACTGTGGAAAGAGAAAGGGGATAAGGGGTATGGGTATAACTATCAATAACTCTTGGGCTTCAAAGTAAGTCCATAGTCTATGGATCATACTAAAAATCACACTACAGAAGTTGATCTACGCGCTCTTAATAATAGAGACAGTGGTTATACTTTTTGGGAAGAGATTTCATTTGCCCAAAAAATCGTGTAGTCCTTACCTTGATCTGTAAGGTAGACCGGCCTCACCCCACCTGGCAGCGGCTCAGGGGAAGATGAAGCACCGCTCTAAAAAACATGTAAGCCACATGTCAATAACAGTATGCACAAGACAAACAGAACACCCCTCTCTGCCAATAGCCGGTTTGTAAATGGGACTTGCAACTCTTGTTATTGGTGCTCGCATCTTTCGTTGTTAGTGCTCTTCCTTCAAGTTACTCGGAAAGAACTCTCTCACAAACACGGAAATCGTGCCAGAGAGGGACAACTTGGCGGCAAACGAAGGGGCTACATGGCTCCAAGTGAAAGGGGCTCGCCTTACCTTTCCGTCGGTACTCCGGGGCCGGCGTCCTGGCCGACTGGGGAGGTACCGAACGGAAGGCGCGAGGCTAGTTATAACACGCGCTGCCATTGGTCGCGCAATCACGTGCTACGCGAGGCCGCGCGACGTGATTGAATTTAGCAAAAAATGCTAAAAGCGCGCTCATTGGCTCACCCATATTAGGCTGGTGTATGGTTGTAAACAGACCACGAGGGGGAAGTAAACAATAACACAAGCCGATGGCTTAACGATCGAGCTTGCGAGGCAAGCTGCTGGACAGCTAACAAAACGTCATGGACTGGACAAATTCTCTAAATGGTGTATTACAACATGGATTTACTCTGCTGCTCAGTAGATGTATTTAAAAGTCCGATTGGAGTGATTTAGAAAACTGAAAACTACCAAAAAAGTCTAAAAGAGAGAGAGCATCACATGTAGTGTACAGAATGGGCCACTGGGATGTGGATCCAATGTGTTGACAGCAAGATGTATTCAGCTGCTCATATTGATATATCAATAGCAATAGATCCAAGGGTTACACGTAAGCGTGTCGCCTGCAGTGTTATCAATAAAGGAAAAATTTAAGGGCCAATTCTTAAACTGAGGTAGAAGATACAGGTATGTGTTTTACTGACAGTGTTGTTATCTCTGTGGTAGTAAATCCGCAGTAAGATGTAATCAAAGAAAGGCTATAGTGTGGACCAAGGAATATCATCATTCAAACCCTCTTTGTGTGTCTTGAGTTTTAGTACCCATTTCTGCTCTTTTTTCATTAGGTACTTAGCTACATCCGATGTATGAGTTGGAATAAATGGTTGTTCCAATACAGTCCACTGGAATTCCATGGCTAGGTGTTTTGCCTCCAGAAAATGTGCAGTCAATTTAGTCGCTTGCCTAGCGCAGCGGATGGTACTTTTGTGTTCCGATATCCGTGTGCGGACCTTCCGTGTGGTCATGCCCACGTACTTCAGGCCGCAGGGGCAGGTGATTAGATAGATCACGTGATCGCTATTGCATGTGGTAAATTTTAACTGCTTCCAGGGTCTTGAGGTGCCAATATCAACCTGTAATGATTTAGTAGTCTGGGCACACACCTGGCAATTGCCACAGGGATGATGTCCCTGAACAGGAGGGAGATTCCACAGTGAACCTATCGCTCTTGGAGGGTCTTCACGTGGTCTGGTGTGCACCAGTCTATCTCTGAGATTGGGGCCCCTCTTGAATGAAACCAGGGGGCGGGGAAGGGTTAAACGGCCTGAGTTTAATATTGGCCAGTGTTTTTTGACCATACTTTGAATGCTGTTGGAAAGATTCCCAAAAGTATGCACAAAGGTGAGGCGATCCAACGTAGCCTTCGGAGGTCTCGGTTCCAACAGAGCTTCACGATTGTTGTTCACTGCCCTTTTCATGGACCTACGCACAAGTCGAGGGGGATATTTGCGAGCAACCAACTGCGTGCTCAATTCATCAGAATGTTTTTCAAAGGCTGCCTTAGTTGAGCAGTTCCTATGAACCCGAAGGAACTGGCTGAAAGGAATGCTCTCCCTTAATGCTTTCGGATGGTTACTGTCGAAAAGTAACAAAGAGTTCCTGGCAGTAGGCTTTCTATAGAGTTCAGTTTGCAGCCCTTCAGGTCTGGCAGTGATAAGAAGGTCCAGAAAAGCCAATTCATGTCTACCTATTTCGACAGTGAACTTGAGATGGTTATTTCTGCTGTTAAGCCAGCCAGAAATTCCAAGCAACTGTCACTAGAGCCTCTCCACACAACAAAGACGTCATCGATATACCTTTTCCAGGTCTTAAGGTTATCGATTAAGGGATTCAGGTTATTCAGTACATGATTTTGCTCGAATGAATGGACATAAAGATTTGCTAAGCTAGGGGCATAAACGCTCCCCATGCTGGTGCCCGATGTTTGCAAATAAACCTGTTCTTCGAATTGAAAGAAATTTTGTTTCATGGCCAAGGTGGCACAGGCCATTATAAATTGGACAGGAGTGATGCTGTTCAATTCCCTGGAGTCAAGTAGTTGGTGCACAACATCCAATGTCTCATCCTGCGGGATGGAGGTATAGAGTGCCTCCACGTCAAAAGAGACTAGGAGGTCAGTATCCATATCAAATTCGATGTCAGGTATAAGTCTTAACAAATCAGTGGTGTCTTTGAGATAGGTGGGCATCTCCTGCACCACCGGTCTTAAAAAATGATCCACAAAGGTGGACAAAGGTTCCAGGGCTGATCCTATCCCAGAAATTATAGGGCGTCCTGGAGGCGGTCGAAGCTCTTTGTGAACCTTTGGTAAGGTGTAGAAGTATGGCATCTTCGGGTGTTCAGTGCATAGATACAAGGCTTCAGCTGGTGTGACCCATCCCTCAGAAGAGGCTTCTTCAACCAGTGTTTTAATGTTACATTTCAATTCGTCGGTAGGATCATAGTTCAAAGGAGAGTAGGCATTTCGCATGTTCAATTGTCTAAGACACTCAGCCCGGTACACTTCAGTATCCAGTATGACAATTGACCCACCCTTGTCGGCTGGTTTTATTGTTAGGTCCTTATTCTCCGTCAGAGATTTAAGTGCTAGATGGTATGATTTGGGCAAGTTATGAAAAACCTTGTGTCGGGCAGTAAAGAGGTCATCCATCTCCTTCTCAAGTGCCTGTTCATAGGCCAAGACTTGGGGAGGCATTAAGTGAGTAGGAGGAGTGAAAGTTGACTTGCATTTAAGTCCCGTGTTGACATCATCTTCACTCTGTAAGGAGGATTCTTTATCAGCGAAGAAGAAATGCAGTCTAATCTTCCTCAGGAACCTTGCAAGCTCCAAGCGGGTTTCAAACTCATCATTCTGATGGGTTGGCACAAAGCCCAGTCCTTTGTTAAGGGCTGCTTTTTCAATGGGAGTCAAAGTATGTCTACTCAAGTTCATAACTATACTGGGGCTGCACTGCTCTGTCCGGCCTCCTTGTTCTTGGACGTGTTGCTCCTCAGTATCCTCCCTTCCGTTGAGGTTGATGGAGGGCTGAAGTGAACCTGAGGTTGTGTGTTTCCTCTTCTTCTCCTCCGGGATCTGCCCCGGCCAAACCCTAAAAAAGGCTGCCCGTTAAAGTTGTTTGTTGGAAAATTCCCAGGGAAGTTTGTCATGTTTGGTCCCATAGGTTGTTGGAAAGGACCTGGTTGTTGTGGTGGAAAGAAAGGGTGCATGCCGCCGAACTGCCACGGGTTAGGCGGCCACCATTGTTGTGGTTGGTTGCCCCTCCAGTTATTCCTAAAGTTTCTTTTTCCTTGCCCTCGGCCTCGTGTGTTGGAATTATCACTGCCGGTATCACTACCTGACGAGTTGTCACCGGAGCTCGATGTGCTGTATGTTGAACCCTTTCTGCGGCCAGTGGTTCTGTAATCAGGGGGGGTGTAGGTATCACTGGAGTATGGATACACTCTCTCAAATTTAAACTTATCAAGGTCTTTCTTGAATTTATCCATTTTGACCGTCAGTGTGTGCTCTCTAAAATCTCTGTTGTTCTTATTGGAATCATCCAGGTTCTTACTAAAGACCTTAGGAGCTATAGTGGTCTTAATCTTAGATTCAAGAATTTGGATTTCTATAAGCATAGCATCAGCTATGCGTTTGGAGGTTTGGATGATGAGAATCAACCAATCTCTGGTGCATCTCCAAGCTATGAGGGCCCAGTTTTTCAAGAACTCCCTATCATTCAGAAACAACCTGGGTGCATTGGTCACTATTAGTCCTGTCGGGGCACAATCATTGCGAAGATACTGGGCCATGATTGTGCCGTGTAAGGCTGTCCTAGTTTGAGATTTTTTCAAGCCCAGCAGTTTGCCCCATTCATCCTCGCTCATGGAAACGACAGAAACAGTCGACTCTGTCAAGTCGGGGTGCTCAGCTAATGCGGCCAAAAGGTCTGCATCTGAAAACGATAAACCGTGGTTTTCGGCCATGACTAAAGAGGCTGTCCTGTCAGAAAGTGCACACTGTAATATAGAGTGATATAAAAAGTTCCAACCACTATTGCGTGATGAACTACTTCTACGAAATACTCAATTCGTAGGGAAAAAAAGGTCCGCAGTCAAGCAACTGCACTAAACAACAAAAACACTACGATGGGGGAGGACCTAGGGGAGGTTTATAGATCACAGTCTGGATACAATCCCCAGGGAACTTGTAAATAACACTAGGTACCAGAGGGTCTCAAAATAAAGCGCCCGAGAGTATAAAGAAGTAACCCAAATCACCCGCACCGCTGAATCAATGCAACACAGGAGATCAGACTGGAAATAACCTTAACGAGCCTGGTCGCCAGCAGTTTTGCCAGCACCTTGGGTTCAGCATTTAATAGCGAGATCGGCCGGTAGGAAGAGCGTAGCGTCTTGGGCTTACCCACCTTATGAATGGCAATGATGTTTGCCACCCGTTGGTCGTAGGGGAGTTGGCCCTTCTCCTTGCTCTCCACTAACATATCGCGGAGAAATGGCGCCACCATATTTGCGTTGAGTTTATACAGCTCAATGGGGATTCCGTTCGGGCCGAAAGCCTTTCCGGAATGAACACCCCTGATGGCCTGCGCCACTTCCGTCATTCGTAAGGGGGGAGTCTAGGTATTTCCTGTCCTCTTCTGACAGCGCAGGCAACTGATGTCATGTATCATTGCCACATTTTCATCCTCCGTATGGTTGCTTGCAGACTTATATACCGAACGATAATACTACGCAAATTCCTCTACTATCACTTGCGGATCGGTCACTCTGCCTGACTCTCCTGTATCCAATTTTGGCACCAATCTCGACGCCCGCTCCCCCATTTCTAGCCATGCTATAAGTTTCCCTGCTTTGTCACCATGTTCATACACCCTACTCTGGGCGTCCGCGTGCTGCACTTTGGCTCTGTCTCTTGCCAGATTCTTATATTCATCTTGGAGTAACCGCAGACGGTGCGTTCCTTTAGGGGTGGTATCTCTCGACACCTCCCCCTCCAGAGTTGCTAAGTCTGCCTCAGTCTTATCCACCTCTGCCCTTCCCTTCCTCCTTTTACCTGAGACCAGTGAAAACACTTCTCCTCTGATGACCATCTTGTAAGCCTCCCACAATGACTGGGCCGACTCCACTGTTCCCACAATTTCTTGGAAATATCTTTCTGCGGCTTGTATCACCTCCTTTTTGGTGTCGGGATCTCTTAAGTGCCATGCATAAATGGGGGCGATCCTCCCCGCATCACGCTGCCCCACCTCCACTCTGAGCCAGACTGGTGAGTGATCCGAAATCCCCCTACCCATATGACGTGCCTCCCAGACCCATGCTGCCTGCGATTCCGGCACCAGGACATAGTCTATTCTCGATAAGGAGTTGTGTGCAGCAGAGGTGTGTGTGTGTAGTGCACTCCGTCTGGGTTCCTCAATCATCACCCATCTATAAGGCCTGTTGTGGCCACGAAATCCGGCAGCCACCTATGAGACGGCGCTAGAGTTCCAGCTGGGTGTCTATCCGCTTCACCGTCCATCACCGCATTAAAATTCCCACCCACAATTAGTATCCCAACAGGCAGTGTAAAGAAAATCGCACACAGATCATGGTATGTATCAGTCTGAAGACCTGGCGGGACATATACCGACAAAAAAGTGACAATTCTTCCCTCCCAAAGCCCGAGATGCCAACGTACCTGCCTCGATTATCAGCCCATGTGGCATGGATAGTCAGTGGAAAGGAGTTTCTCATTAATATGCCCACCCCCCTGGACCCCGTGGTGAAGCCGGCATGTGCCACCAATTTGTAGCCGCCCTTGTGGAGGGCCATACAACGATTACCGACCAAGTGCGTCTCTTGTAGCAATACCACATCTGGGGAGTGTCTCCTGATCAACTGACCCACCATGCCCCTTTTGATCTTGTCTCCCAGGCCATTTACATTCCAACTGAGCGTGGATACCCCTAATCCCTTACTATCAGAAGACATTGTAACGATAAATCCTGTCTAGGTCACCTGATGCTATACCAAAAGAAACACAAATCGACAATAGTTCTGCGTCAAATTGTAGCTGGAATAAGAAAAACCCCATAACTCTCAGACCCCCTCCCCCCACCCTGCACCCCTGCATATAGCTTATGCTCATCCCCAACTAGCAGTGTGCCTGTCGTCCCCACACCAATCTACAACTAACTAAAGGTAGAAAATAGAGGGCCCTGGCAATCCCGCCTACCCCCTCCTTCCCCGCCTTGCCGTCTCTTCCCCTGATCTATGCATTCAACAATGATATCGTTCCTATGCTCCATGGCAGGGGAAAACATTACTTACCCCCCCCCCCACCCCCATATACTAGATATCACAGCTTAGCCCCTGTATTCGTCAGTTCACGATAAGTTATTGTTCGTCCGCTTCGTCCCGGGCCCTGGATTCCGTCTCAGCAATGTATGTAGTTTCCAACCAGTCCGCTGCTACCTCTGGATTGTCGTAGAACCAGGCCTTCCCATTAAGTTCCACTCAGAGGCGGGCCGGATACATCATAGCATATTTTTGTCCCAAATCTCTCAACTTCTTCTTCACCGATGTGAAGCCCTGACGCTGTTTTTGAACCATTTTGGTGAAATCCGGGAAAAAGGAGAGAGTCGCATTTTCATATCTCAGGGGTGTCCCGGCTTGTGCCGCCTGGAGGATGGCATCCCTGTCTCGAAAATTCAGGACACTTGCGATCATGGGACGAGGGGGTGCTCCCGGCTTCGGTCTACCCCCCGGGACCCTGTGTGCCCTTACCACCGTAAAAAAGTTGCTAAGGCCCTTAGGCTTGACATGATTGGAACTATATTTTCGACAAATAAATTCGGCGTTTGACCTTCTGATTTTTCCGGCAATCCGAGGATGCGGACGTTGTTACGTCTGGCCCTGCCCTCATATTCGTCCAACTTGCGGTCTGTAAAGGCTCTTGAGGTCTTAAGGTCCCTCACCTCTTGCTGCAGCAGATTCACGTCATCGATGAGGCTGGTTGTCTTGAGCTCGAGTGACTTGACCTTCTCGTTCGCCTTCGGAATATCCGCCCGTATCAGCCCCATCTCAAGTATAACAGTGCCCAGCTTATTGTCCAGGGCCTCCATCTTCTGACCCAGGGATGCCTGCACTATGGTGATCGCCGCCATGAGATCCGTCAATGTTGGCTCGGTGAAGGATTGCACTGCTTCCTCCCCCCCAGACTGGATCTTCCTCATTTCCACTGGGGACCCTTTTGGCAGGGTGTATCGGTCCAATTTGTTTGACTGGATAGTTCTGGACCCATTGGATGATCAAGGCAGGGATTTCTCCTGTTCCGTTTTTGTCGCCATCCCACCTCTTTGGTCCACTACACCAGTTACGGCCGACCTCCTCACTATGAATCAGGGGCTCCGGTCCCCACCTGTTGCCCACCGACGGACCGCACGCTATCCTGTCCGCTCCGTGTATCCGCTATGGCTTTACTCAGCCACTCAGTCCAAAGCGCACCCCAGCTCCCCAGCCGCTCCACTCCCAAATTCAATGCCCGTCGCACTCTTCAGGAGCCTCCCCGTGCAGTTCCCTATCTTGCGAGTATTAGCCTCCAGCTCTCCTGGATGATCCGGAAGGGTATTGTCTGCTTTTGTCAGTAATGGTGGTCCCTCATCCACTCCAGAGGTACACAGTTTGGGGCTCCCTTCTGCCGAACCTCACGCCCGGCCTCAATTAGTAGCAGCGTGGGAGAATTAAATGGGACTCCTGTAGGCCAACGCTGTTTGCTCTTCCCTATTTATAGCCACCCGCGTAAGTCCTTACTCTGCCCCCGGGTGTATTTGCGGGTGAGCAACCGGTCAGCAGATGTGCGCCAGTTCTCGGCCGATCGTGGCCTTGCACAGTCTGGCAGGCCCGCCCTCCAGCAGGGCAGCCGCGGCTCGGAGCTCTCACTCCCGCTCTTTCGCGCAGCCGCTCCTCTCCAATGCAGCCAGGTGCACCGGGGGGACTCAAACCCCGTAGTCTGGACCGGTGGAGGCCGGACCTCGGCCTCTGCTGTACGTGCACTCCGGGTGACCCCACCAAGCAATCGAGGCCCCCGGCGTTCACTCCTTGCAGGGCCTCGAACCTCCTCGTACAGTCCCGGCAGTCCAGATCTCCTGCACCTCCACTCCGCCGCTGCACCACAATGCGGCCGGGCGCCCTGATGGATCTTGTGCTTTTTGGGCCTGTCTAGTGGCCACCGGACCTCGGCCCCTGCTATTCGCCCACTCAGGGTGGCCTCACCGATCAAGCAAGGCCCCGGCTTTCACGCCAGCCAAGGCCCCAAACAGCCAGCCGACCAAGCTCGGTCCCCGAAGCACCGGGATGGCTCAGAGCGGCACCTACGGGGATCACAACTTTTCCCAATGCCGGGGATGGGGTAAAAGCTCAGGATTTACGACAGGATAGAACGGCAGAGAAGGGAAGTCGGCGGAGCCGATTCCCTACGCGGCCATCCTAGTCGCCGGCTTAGCTCCTCCCTCCCCTTTGTCACTTTTAACTGTGTCCTTCTTTACATTGAAAATACCATCCCTTTTCATATTTATTAAAAGCATGCACAACTCTTGCTATCCTTTAGAAGGCCAATCAGGGTGGCACAGTTTATAGCTATTGGCTACAGATGCTAACAATCCATTTTTTAGGCTAATGCTTTATATGCCTCTGTTGTTTATGGTACCCCTACACTATTATCCCATGCTTCATTATACCTTGAAGTGTAATCAGCCTCTGACTTGTCTGACTTCTGCAATGTGGCTGTAAGCTGAGAAAAATCACCATGCTTCACTGCTAAGCCATTAAATGTGTCCTTTACAGACTCTAACCAATTAATCATCTTAATTTATGTGACATTATTAGTCAGTACTGCCCAATCTCTTTCCAGAAGAATTTGGAACGCACTTTTTACCAATGGCCACCTGCTCCAATATCCAATCTTCAGAAACAAGTTTACATCTCTAGGAAGGGGGTACATGCAATGTACATTTTATGAAGCCATTCATAATGTTTCACACTTTCTGTGAATGGGTGACAACCCCAAGGGAGTACACGGCTTTAACATTGCTGTCCCACCCCAAACTTTTTTGGGTGCATGTGTTAAGTGTTCAATAGTATTTCATCAGTAAATGTGTTTTCACCCTATCCTTTAAGTGCTTGTGTGCGTGACTGTGTAAGTATTCGTTGTTCCATTTAATCTATCTTATCCCGAAATTTATTAATGGAGCGGTGCATTTCCTCCCTGTCAGTGTTCACCTCCTCCTAGAACTCGTCTGCCCCCCTTCTCAGTTGAGCTAACTGCTTGCATTTCTCCATGTTGTCTTTCTCTTCTACACTCAGGCCTAAATACTCCCCCAGGTGAGAAGTTGAAGTTGAAACCAGGGTTTCTAAAGCATGTGGCATATCCCCTCCAAATAATAGGTGTTCGTTCTGGAGTTCTGAAACCACTTTCTCTGGGGCTAGCTGGCATGTCTGTTGCCCTCGTTAAATCCCCTTCCAGGGAGTTATGAAAATAAGATACACATGTTAAACCCGCTGGAGAAGAGTATGTCTGTGTGTAGTTCTTCTCAGATTGTAAGTAGGGTCCTGAAAGAGATGGATAAGGAGAAGATGTGGGAGGAGGGGCTGTAAAATGAGATGCAGGAGGAACAGTCCGGCAGAAAAGATGCTTTGTCCCTGCGTTAGGTGACCGTTCCCATTGCCGTCTCTCCCTGCAAGCCATAATTTTAATTCACCAACAAAATTTCTTCCTCATTCAATGCACTCCCAACTAATTACTCACCGTCTGTTTCTTCTCCTAGTTTAACATAAAGGACTTGAGGCTTGGAGACCATAAACAGTTTATTCAATTTATTTATGTCAATAAGCACATGTCTATGTGCCCAAACGCAGAGCAGATTGGCTGCCATTTGTGAAGGAGAGGCGTTTGGAATTGCTCTAACCCTGGGTCAGACTGATTTGCATATAGCCATGTCTGAACTGGGGTGGCAGAGTGGGCTAAAGAACGGTGATTGATTAAACCCAGATCTTTTGACTGGGTGGGAGTGTTTGATTGATTCAAATGCTCCGTCCATCACCAACCCCTTTTGTACCGCTAACCCTGTCTAGTCAGCTGTCCAAAAGCCACTGTGTTTGCACAATGGCAAAAATTGCTGCTCTGTTAACAAACAATTACTTAGTTCTAATAGACATTGGCTATATGCTGTGGTCCAATCTTTCCCCAGTTCTAGTTCCTTTTTAGGTCTTGTGGCGTTGAACTGCGTGAAGCGCGGTCTCGCCAGAGACCTATTGTTATGGATTCTTCTTTCCAGGAGAGGGGACAGGAGCTTGCCGCGCGCTCGGAATTGAGCGGGCCACGCGCACGCAAACGCGCTCGCTGTGGCCAGCTCCTGTCTCCTCTCCTGGAAAGCTGCCACACAGCCACACCTCTCCCTGCACGCATGCGCACAAACAGAGACACACACACACACACACACACTCGAGCGCACCTACACACACGCACGCACACACACATACAGAGACCCCCCCGATGCTGCACACATACACACACAAGCGCGCACACACACACAAGCGCACCCTCCCTCCCCCCTCCAACTAAGCCCCACTTACCGGCTTTGTGGACTTCTGCAGACTCAGCGGGCTCTCCCTCGGGCATGGGAGCCCCGCGTCACCAGCACTGCTTCTCTGGCCATCCGTGGGCGCGTGTGCGGGCTTTCGAAGGCGGAAGTCCCGCCCCACGTAAGGTTTCGTACAGCTCTTGGCAGGAAACTCGATGATTAGCGGAGTTTCCTGCAGTTGGAGAGAGGAAGCACTGTGGACTGGAGCTCAGCCGAGGCTTTTAGTGTTTATAATATATGATATTAATATTCCAGGTGTATTAGTGAAGCTTGTGTCATTACTTCCAACCCACTGGGGCAGCGCAGCTTGTTGTAATCATGCAAAGTAAATACCAATTATAAAGATTCAAATGGAAATTAGTGGGAGCGAGATGGCCGCGCCTGCCGTTTCTAATGTCCTCTTCGGAGGGCAGCTTGTCAGGGCGGATTAGGACGCAGGGCTGCAGCCAGGCCCGCTCAGGCCTGCTCAGGCGGGTACGAGGGGCGTGCAGTGTGCAGGAGCTAGAAAGGGGACTGTGGTGTGTGTACAGGGACCCCCCCATAGTTCTCTCAGCTGCTGGTGAGATGTCCAGTCATCCCCCCACCTTTTTACGCCGGCTCTTTGCTTGCTGATATTTTGGAGAGTACTGGTTTAAAATGCAAGACCGCAAGTTGCAGAATTCAAACATCTTTTGAATATGAAGCCGGGACTTTTTGAAAATGCCCTTTGGCGGTAAGGTCATGTTCTGAGGCGTGTGAGGGTGAGGCGAGTGAGGGAGAGTGTGAGTGCAAGGGTTGAGCATAGCAGGGCTCTGCACCCCAAGGGATAACTCTTCAGATTGTCTGTCTCAGCCTATGAGAGCTGAGTGACCTTTGAGATCGCACAAACATTTAAAGTTCTGTATCTTGAGGGATAGCTCTGCTGCATCAACCCGACCCTGCAGGTTTGCGAACCACAAGCGCTGCAGTACTTACTCTCTGCCATTCCGTGGTTCTTGCCCTGAACCGAAAGTTGTTTGTTTCTTGTCTTTTAGCAGCAGTTTAAAATGTTGTTTGCATCCAGGATTATGAGTGCTTTCCGCTCACCCCTGTAGTGCGTCAGAGGGCCAGTGATGAAGGAATCACAGTGGAGAGCTCCCCAGCCATTCCCCGCATGCCACACACCACGCGTGCCTGTGCCCCGCACTCCTTTGGCTGTATTTTTGCAGCGGTGCCACAGGCCATCGTCCTGGTGCCCCTTTACTGCCCCACCACTGACTTCTGCAGCAGCCTCCAGCGTCAACTTATCACTACCAACAAACGAGTACACCCAGGGTCTGGGACCCTGGAGCAAATTGAGTCAAGCACTCAAAAGAATAGGGGGGAGGAATTCATTTGAAAAGACTACAAGAAGTATACAACTTTAAAGACGGATTAAAATTGAATATAAAGAATTTTAGGGTTAAAATGTGCACTTCTGTTACATCATGAAACCTGACTAAGGATGGCAAATTGAAAGCCATTAAATTAAATGAAGTTGAGGCCCAGTCCACAAGTTAATTAACAGAAGGGTGGTACCCAAATATTGAAGATCGAGGTGTTGAAATGAGTACCACAGCAATTTAGAGCCCTACTGGATCGTTCATAAGATTAATTGTCATCACGGAGGCCTGGGATGCTTATTACAGTCATCAGAAATGTCAAACATCTGGACGTCAGTTGCATAGATTCAGTGCCTCCTTACAGGGACTTGGACTACAATGTTGTCATCGGGCATGGTTTGCTCATAAGAGTTTATCCGGCTCTGAAAGCCTCCTAGGCTGCAGTCACCAGACGAGGCCAGAGTTGCTGAATGGCCAGTACAGCCGTGCCATGAAGAATAGCAGCTTAGCTGATCCTGTCCAGTGGGTTCATTATTAAATGAATGCTGATAATACACAGATCTTCGATTTGGATGGGGTAATGACGCTGGAGTCAGCAACCTGGATTTTTAGCAAGTTGTATATGGTTTTGCTCTTGAACGTATATCCCAGCAGTCAGAGTTCTTTAACTGAAATACTAGGCCAGGCTGGGTGAATTTACTCCAGCATGGGACCAGAAAGTAGTCGTGTGATGAGTGAACCACACGGTGTCTCATCAGAACTAAAGAGTTGGGTTTACTCCAGGACCCACGTGCACTGCGGTGCAGGTGGCAGAGCGGACGCTTCCCGTGGATTGAGGTAAGGCAGCGTCTACTGGCAGGTGAGTAAACTGAAATAGATACCACTATTTTCAGTGGCCACAGATTAGCAGAATCAAACGCATTGCATTGTGGTTTATGTACAGATAAATCATGAAGTCCACTTGCTCGAGTTGGAGAGCAGAAGCGACCAGAATTATACAGATGAGACTTTTATTTCAATAAAATGGAAAATGGGAAAAAAAGAGCCTTGCCTAGCCAACCTGCCTTCAAGAGCAGATTAGGCCCGCCTCATTCAAGGTGGACTTTCCCTTCTTGCCCAGCCTTATTGGTACCACCTAGAAAACCATGGACGGAAGCTCGGAAGCATAGGCCTCTCTAAGACCTAACGTGATTGGCCTTTGGTACGGATGTGAACTGAAACCATACTCTACAATCCCCGGCCCCCAATTCTACCTCGCTCGTTATACTCAGTTAAAGGGGCTATTAGCCAACCCTCTTCATCCATTGGTCGGCTGTCATTCACATTTTTCCTCTTCCCAATACAGCAAAAAAATGGGGCAATGTGTCAGCCTACTTCATCCTTTGGGCTACCGTCACTGTGAGTGACAACATTGTGCTCTTTTACAAGAGGCACACCCGCACACAGTAAGTGATGGACTAGTATGGCTGGGTGTAGTTACAATACAGAGTTTGCAAAAAAATTCATTCAACACATTGTCATATACAATGCCAATAACTCAAACTTTAATGCTACGAGACCTATTGAATTGCAAATGCTTGTCTTATTAGGTGTTGCACGCTCACTGTTGCCCACTGCTACTGCAGAACAGTTCCAGGACTCTCTGCCAGGAGACTGTTGTTTGGTATTTCCCTGGCCTTTCTTCTTTAAAAGGAGATCTTTCTTTTTAGCTGTTGAGTGCCACTGCTGCAAACAATCACTCATGTAGTGCAAATCCCATGATAGGCCACCCCATAATTCCATAGTTTCTGTCAAATATTTAATATCATCTCTCACAAGAGACCCACATTTAGGCCACCTATTATTCCCTGTGCATGTCCACACTAGTGCATATAACAGGTGTACATATTTTAGACAATTAACCTCTACTGCCTGAGCTGCAGGGTTATCTGGTGATAATTTAAACCCATTTTTCGTGCCAGATGTTTAAAGAATATTTTAGTATTTTTCTGAATTTGGGGGCTTACCACCTTCCTGTTTCCTTTAGAATTTCCGCTGCCCATTGTGCCTTTCACTCACAATATGCTCTTACACTATGAAAGATATTGACAACAAAATGAGAGACAGAAAAATCAACAGCGGTCGACAACTCAGAGACAACACATAAAACCAGTTGGCTATTCAATGCAGCAATACACCTCTTCACCTATGATTCAAAGAAACACCATTCTATGAGAGAATGCAAGGAAAACACATCTGAACATCACCATCAGTCAACATATAATTTAAATAAAGTTATTGATCAATATCCAATCCCCCCTGTGCTCAGTTCAAAATCATTTCGCTGTGTTCCAGTGCAATCTAATAATCAGAGGATCCCTTTGCCCCCCTCCAGGAGGGTGCCCCTAGGGTTTCCAAACCCCCTCCGGCATAGGCTCTTCTGCATGGAAGTTACACTTCCCTGTAGGAATCTGCCACTGTCAGCTAATCTTACTGGCAGGGACCAACTCACAGTTAACTCCTCAGTCCCCTGTTTCACGTCCATAGAGGAGGGGAGACCCAGCTCTATTCTAAGTGTTGAAGGGCCACAGACGCAAATCACTTACCTCCACCAGTGTGACACTCCACACTCCCTGTACGGGCCACCATTTGTCAGGAAATAAGTCTTGTCACCTCCCCGAAGTGATGAAAGGAAGACACCCGACACAGCATGGGCTCAGGAACAGGTAAAATGTACTTGTAGGTACCAATGCTTGCTGGCCAGCCATGGAGGAATGGCAGACATACACCCTGTCCACACCTTATAGACAGGCTCTTTCTTCCTCCAGTGACAAGTGTATGGGCATAATATACAGTACAGAACTGCAGCACACACATAAACAAACAAGCATTGGAAATGCAATAGGTCTCGCAGTAGTAAAGTTTGAGCTATAGGTGTTATTTATTTGTTTGTTTTTTATTTATGTGTTGTTTTTTCTAAATAGCTAAATTAATAGCTTTCTTCTTTACAAAGCCAATAGTTATAATTTTTGTAAATGTGACACCTCTAGCATTTGTAAAGCAACATGTTTTGTATTAACGGGACTTATATGTGACTTATATGTATTGATATAAAAAAAATCAATGGCTTGAAAAAACTATTAATAATTAATACGTAAATAAAATGGATTTTATTTTATATTGCCAATAGCTTAAAGTTTATTAAATATATTTAGTGAAGATGCTGTGGTTGCGCTGAGTGAGGGTGAGTGAGGGTGAGGGTGAGTGAGGGTGAGGGTGAGTGAGGGGTTGAGGGTGAGTGAGGGTGAGGGGTTGAGGGTGAGTGAGGGTGGGTGAGGGGTTGAGGGTGAGTGAGGGTGAGTGAGGGTGAGTGAGGGTGAGTGAAGATGAGTGAGGGTGAGTGAGTGAGGGTGAGGGGTTGAGGGTGAGAGGGTGAGGGTGGGTGAGGGTGAGGGTGGGTGAGGGTGAGGGTGAGTGAGGGTGAGGGGTTGAGGGTGAGTGAGGGTGAGGGTTGGTGAGGGTGAGTGAGGGTGAGGGGTTGAGGGTGAGTGAGGGTGAGGGGTTGAGGGTGAGTGAGGGTGAGGGGTTGAGGGTGAGGGTGAGGGTGAGTGAGGGTGAGGGATTGAGGGTGAGTGAGGGTGAGGGTGGGTGAGGGTGAGTGAGGGTGAGGGGTTGAGGGTGAGTGAGGGTGAGGGTGAGTGAGGATGAGGTGTTGAGGGTGGGTGAGGGTGAGTGAGGGTGAGGGTGAGTGAGGGTGAGTGAGGGTGAGGGTGAGTGAGGGTGAGTGTGAGTGAGGGTGAGTGAGGGTGAGGGTGAGGGGTTGAGGGTGAGTGATGGTGAGGGGTTGAGGGTGAGTGAGGGTGAGGGGTTGAGGGTGGGTGAGGGTGAGTGAGGGTGAGGGGTTGAGGGTGAGTGAGGGTGAGGGGTTGAGGGTGAGTGAGGGTGAGGGTGAGGGGTTGAGGGTGAGTGAGGGTGAGGGGTTGAGGGTGAGTGAGGTTGAGGGTGAGTGAGGGTGGGTGAGGGTGAGTGAGGGTGAGTGAGGGTGAGTGAGGGTGAGTGAGGGTGAGTGAGGGTGAGGGTGAGGTGTGGTGGGTGAGAGTGAGTGAGGGTGAGGGGTTGAGGGTGAGTGAGGGTGAGGGGTTGAGGGTGAGTGAGGGTGAGGGGTTGAGGGTGAGTGAGGGTGAGGGTGAGTGAGGGTGAGGGTGAGTGAGGGTGAGTGAGTGAGGGTGAGGGGTTGAGGGTGAGTGAGGGTGAGGGTGAGTGAGGGTGAGTGAGTGAGGGTGAGGGGTTGAGGGTGAGTGAGGGTGAGGGTGAGTGAGGGTGAGGGTGAGTGAGGGTGAGTGAGGGTGAGTGAGGGTGAGGGTGAGTGAGGGTGAGTGAGGGTGGCTGTTAAATCTGCAGAGATTGCGGGAGGATAATACGTTAAAAAAACATTTTTTTTTAAAACCAAGCACATCAGCGGTTTCCACGAAACAGAAGGTCCTACATTTCTTCAGTTATTCAATAAGCAAACTAGAACACACACAAAACGACATTTACCAGAAGCATTCCATTTAGCGCCGTGCACTTGTCAATCACCTGACAGTTGGCAAATCCTCATAATGTGATTATTTCTGTGCTCGTGGATTACTTCGTTGGCAGGCTAATCCTTCGAGGCTATGTAAACAAGTCTCCCGAATGCAATTCAGAGGGAGAAAGTAATGGGGCAGCTAATTGGTTAATCAACGCACTTAAGTCTCTGAACCTCTGCTTAAAGATCTGTTTTCTTTACGGTCTTGGGAGGCGAGGCTTGTTTTGTTTCAACATGTCAGCTTTACCTAGTCCGGCGGCTGTTCCTCAGAGCGCTCTCTGTCTGGCAGGCCCACCCCTACCCCAGCATGGATAAAGAGGAGGGAGGGGCGACAGATACGTTTACCAGACTTTTCTGTGGTGCTGTAAGGAGAAAAGTGTTAGCGAGAAACCGTGAAACACGGAGAGTCGGGAATTACAGCATTATTTTAAAACAGGAAACCCTGAAAGAGGACATAGATGAAATAAGAAGATAAAAAGAATGGTTCTGCGCCCTGTGCACAAGAGATGATCAAAGGGACACATCGATTACTTCTAATGAGAAAGCACAGACGACAGAGCGCATTAAAGAATTCGAGAGAACGAGCTCCGATACTCATTCTTTGGAAGGGCTCCATGAGAACAGAGCCTGGAGGCACTGATTGACAGCAGGCAGCGGGAAAGGTGCAAAGGGGATTTTATTTGGGTTGTAGCTTAATGCCTGCGGTGGCCTGTGTGTTTTGAAGTAGCAAGAGGCTGTATGAACAAGACGGAGGGAAGAGAGGGGAGGGGGGAGGAGAAATGCGACACGGCGGGAAGGGGAGGGGGCGGAGCGGGTAAAATAAACAAACAAGACGGAGGGAAGAGAGGGGAGGGGGGAGGAGAAATGCGACACGGCGGGAAGGGGAGGGGGCAGAGCGGGTAAAACAAGACGGACGTGCACGCGCTTTTAAGCTCAATGCGCATGCGCATTGAGCTTAAAAGTCACGGGCACTGCAAGGAATCGCCACGATTCCTTGCAGTGGATAAAGAGTGGATAAGCCCCCATAGTCTCGCTTGCTCGATGCGCATGCGCATCGACAGGCGAGACCTAAAAAGGAACAGAGCCAAATATGGGCAAACATAAAGAAATGCTGCATAAGCCCAAAAGGAACAGAAATAGGTGTACAGTGTGCGTGTGGACTGTCTTGATGAGCTAAACTAACGTGGGGGACAGAAAATGCATGGAGACCGCTAAGTAGGGGTCTGCACAGCTGTTGGAGCTGTCCGGCAAGAGTGGGAGCCTTGGTCCAGGGCTGGAATACGATCTGAGAAGGAAAGGTTGGTAGGGCTGTATGACGTTACAACGCAAACTATTACAACGCAAACGTTTAGAACAGAGTTTTTACAGCGCAACTTCCATTACAACGCAAGCCATTGCAACACATGTACCATTACAATGCAAATTACTATTCTAACACCGCCGGGTGCTTACCTCAGGGAAGGTGCTGGTCAGTGAGGCATATGCGTTGCAATGGCATGCGTTGTAATAGCATGCATTGCAATGGAACTTGCAATGTATTGGTTGCATTGTAATGCCTGCATTGTAATGGATGTTTCCCAAAGCGTGCGCCTGGAGGATCTGGCTGGCAGCTCCAGGCAGTTTGTGAAGAAAGAAGTGGGATAGCTCAGTAGGTTGAGACAGTGCAGGTGAGAATTGTAACTAACTATGTTATTTATGTATTACATACATGAAGGACGTTTCTAGTGAATCCCATTCAAGACTTCATAGTGTCGATGAGAGTGGGATGTTGAAAGGCAGCTGGGCGATTCAGCAGTATTAGGAGGCGGGATCACCTTTATCTGTGATCTTGAGGGCATTGCCCATGATATGTAAGATAGCTGTCTCCATGCTGTAGTTTAATCTGAAGCTGGATTGGTAGTCGTGCAGGAAATGATTGCCGTTAACTTGAGCTTCAAGTTGTGCCAGATTGCTTTTTCAACAATCTTGCTGATTAAGTGTACATAGGTTGTGCAGTGCCAGCTTCATGTCAAGGCTCAAGGGTGCAGCCCTTCTGCCTGAGAAACCCCACATTCCCGACACAGCTGTTTATTTCAATGAGCAGTGTTCATGAAAACACAACTTTTATGTTTTCATGAACACTCCCAGTGTGCAGGTCAGCCATTTTTGTCTCGTCTTCAGGTACCCGATGACAGGAGGTGGATGAGGGATCTGAGAGGGCTGAGGCAACATCCAGCTACAGAGTGTTATTAAAACACAACACTCTGTAAGTAGATGTCTGGAATGTGCATGTCTGAGGGGTGTAGTTCAACTATGATTCCCTTACACAGGCACAATTCATTTTATTTAGCAGGCATACTGCGCATGCCACAAGCAGCACAATAGGCCTGCTAAAATGTGGCTGTCATCAGTGCATCCTTGAGGTCAGTGGGAAGCCACATAGAGCAGCAGGGACAGGATCCCCAGCTCTGTCCCAAATTTGCATAGGGCGGTGCTTCCAGTCCTATCAAGAAGCTGGGAAGAGGGATGAGGTGGGGTCTTTCCCTTTTCAAATCTACCCATGCTACTCTAGCTGGCTCCTCATTAGGAATTATAGATTTCTGCTCTGCTGTGAAGGAAGCAGGGTAAGTAAAAAAATAAATATTGTTTCATTGTTCGTGTATGTATGTGTTTGTGAGCGGGTCTGTGAGTGACTGAAAGGGAATGGGATTGTCCCCACTCTTTTTTACAAGGCTTTTGCAATACTTTTAGTCTCTCACGCGATGAAAGTTTGTACCTCTTTCCTAGACACTACAAGCGTCACACCCTCTATGATGGAATCCCTTTTTACTTTGATACTGAAGCCGGGTAAGGAGTGTGGGTTTTACCTTGCTATAGCTCTGTTGAATAGTGATGTGAAGATCTACACCAAGATCCTCACAGCTCCTTTGAACGAGCTTTGTCCAACACTGGTATCCCCAGACCAATCCGGTTTCATTACAAACAAGTATACAGGCGATAATATCCTCCTGCTTCTCAGCATAGTGAACAGAGCCTCTGCGGCAGGCGCACAACTTCTTCTTCTAACGTTGGATGCAGAGGAAGCTCTTAACAGGGTAGAGTGGACTTTCCTCGCTAAACCGCTCAACCGGACATCCCTAGGTCCCCATATGAAGACTTTCATCCATGCTAATTATAAGGCCCCCAACGACCAAGATTTGCATCCGCTCCCGTTTCTCGAACCCCATACATGTAGCCCAGGGTACGCGCCAGGGTTGCCCTCTCTCTACCTTGATTTTTGCTCCGATGATGGAGCCATTGTTCCAACACGTGATGGCCAATACTGATATTACAGGCTGGGGACAAGTTAAAATGGCTAATTTTGATGATGATGTTCTCTGCTTTCTCACTAACCCCTAAGTCTCTTTCCTGGCATTGATATCGGAGCTGGGCTGTTTCTGGGAGGTGGAATGATTCAAGATAAACCTTTAAAAATCACAGGCAATGCAGATAGCAGTCAATGTGGAGGATATAATGAATGAATGAATGAATGAATGAATGAATGAATGAATGAATGAAATAAATAGCACTTCTAAAGCGCATAGCTACCCGAAGGCATCCCAAGTCCGCAAGGGCAGAGAGAGCGAGTTCCACAGTCTGGCGGCGTTATAAGAGAAAAGCCGACCACCACGTCTGGCCTTTTTGATCATGGGAACAACTGCTAGAGAAAGAGAAAGCTCAGCTGGATTATGCTTTCGTCTGGCCCCTGGACTATCTTGCAGTGATTATCCCTCCCCTAGTGATAGAAGTGCTTAATTGCAATGTATCCCGGCTTCTGATAGACCTTTCCAAAGACCTATATAGATGGGGTCAACTTGAGATCTCATAAGTGGGCAGGATATATTGTGTAAAAATGAACTTCTTGCTGAGACTGCTCTACATCTTTCGTTCTCTACTGGCTTAGTGCCCTGCAGACACACTGACGCCCATAAAACAAGGGCTCAGGTCTTTTATATGGGACAATAAACTCTAGTGAATCACTAAATCCCTCTTGGTCAGAAGCATGGAGGAGGGTGTATTGGTCTGCCTTATATTGGATGCTGCCTTCTAGCGGCTCACTTGACCTCAGTCTTGGCGTGGTTCTCCCCTGATGGGGGCAAACCTTAGGCTCTCCTCGAACAGGAGTACTACAGGCTGCGGCTTCACCAGCTGTTATGGCTGCCCCCTAAAAGGGAGTAAGTTAGGCGTCCACTTTGTTGCACAATTGAGATGACCCTACATCATTGGAATGTTGCAGTTCAAACTTGGCGATGATGACTTACCTTCCCCTCTTACCCCGGTGATTGGGAACCCTGATTTCCCACCCATCATGATGGACAGGGGATTTCTGGAATGGGCAGGAGCTGAGGCTCTCTGACTGGAACAATTGTCTGATAATGGTGCCCCAAAGTCCAGGGATCAATAAGCCAATGACTTTTTGCTTCGTCCAAAAGACTTGTATAGTGTGATACAGCTCTTACACTGAGCTTGCAGGGCAGAGGTCTGGGTCTTGGGGAAGAGGGAAACCATAAACATGGAGGATATTTTCTCCGACAGCCACGCGATGAAGAAGTTAGTGAGGCTCTATAAGGCACTTGAGAAACCCACCCCTCTCTCAGGACCTGGGTCTCCACCGCATTTTACTGCTTATTTCATTTTTAAAAATACTTTTGTGTGATACTATGTTTACCTGTGGATCCCGCTCTCCGCCCACTTTGAACCAAGGTCAGGGCTTCCCCGCGCAGCTGATTGAGCGCTGCTGCGGGTTTCTAAACTGCCGCCATTTCGCCAGCCAGGCGACACCCACTGCTCTGGACACGCCCCCTCACCTCCCCCTATATAATATGTGCAACCCCCGGCCGTGCAGCGGACGAGCGCAGCAGGCGCGCCGTCAGCGCGCCGAAGGCGCGCCTAAGGAAAGCCCTTCTGCGCCCGTCCGCGCCTGGACCAGGCCCAGGGCCACTCCCCCTGCCAGTTTTGCTACTGCTAATCCAGCAACAATCCCTAAATATGACTCCGACTATCTGCATTCGCTAAATACCACTTCTCATCAATGCCAGCGTCTCGATTTGGCTAAACAGCCATACTTCCTTCCTTATACTTGCCCTAGTTGCTCCTTTATCACTAATAATTACCGACGTTCACCAATAACTATCACAAAAAATATCATACCGCCTAAACCATGTATAGCTGCACTAATAAATGCACGCTCTTTGCCCAAGCATAAATATGAGATCTCCAATTTCATTGAGGTTTACAATATCGATCTCCTCTTCATTACTGAAACATGGGGCGATCTCTCCTGCGGACCTGACTTCGTTACGGCCACCCCAGAAGGATACTCAAACGTTAGACTGGACAGACCACCCCCTTAAAAAGGAGGCGGATTAGCCATTATATATCGTAGAAACCTTACAGTACGAACAGAAACCATTCCCACCCCATGTTATGAAGCTTTGTCTTTCAATATCTCTATTCCAAATGCTCCCCCTTTCAAAGGCATACTTATTTACCGCCCACCTGGACCTCGCAGTCCTTTTCTCGCTAACTTACCCATTCTTTTAGAACCATTGGCAGGTGAAAGCCAGTACACCATTCTGGGTGATTTTAATTTCCACCTTGAGCTGCTGGATAATCCCGACACCACCGCCCTGTTATCTGAACTAGATGCAATAAGACTCCCACAACTAGTCACTGGTCCCACGCATACTGCGGGCCATCTTTTGGATGGTCTCTTCTCCTGCGAAAAATCACTTGTGGTAAAGGACCTCCTTCCCTTCACCTGGACGGACCACTCTGCCATTCTTTTTGACTTCTTCCTACAACCTACTCCCCCCCTAGTTAATACTTCCCCACCCACGAATCAATTTAGAGCATGGAAAAGTATCGACATTTCCGCTTCTCAGTCCTCACTATTAACTTCCTTGCCACCCACTGTGACTGATCCTGAACTAGGTGCTAATAACTACACTAACTGGATACTAAACACTGTCAATCTGACAGTTCCACTAAAGAAACAATCCACCAACAGAACTCTTAAATCCTCACCCACGTTCAATGATACTCTTAGACAGGAAAAACAAAAGTGCAGGCGTCAGGAACGCAAATGGAGACGCGACTACGACCCAGATCAAAAATCTCTCTACAAAACCATGATGTCTAATTACAAACAACTAATTATCATGGAGAAAAGTAAATTCTATAGCAATCAAATCAATCTTGCACAAGACTCGACTAAACAACTTTTCCAGGTAGTGACGCGCCTCTCTGGACAAGCAGCGACCACCCCAATCACACACACCCAAGAGTTATGTAACTCCTTGGCAAATCATTTCCAAAAAAAAGTCACAGATATTTTTACCCAATTCAAAGCCCATGCTACCAGCACTGGACACCCACCCTCCACTCCCAATGCCCACACTCCACTAGCCCGGGCATGTTCTAGCCCCCCTCACTTAAGCCCCTCTGGCTCCTTCCAAGAATTCACCCAGATTTCTTCAGAACTGGTATCCCATCTCATATGTACCACGAACTCTGGATCTCCGGAAGATCCATGCCCCCCTTCCATTCTCAAAAACTTTCCAGAAATTATACGCCCAAAACTCACTGAAATTTTTAATGCCATGTTCTTGTCCACTACCTTTCCCTCCATCTGGAAGAAAGCCACCATCAAACCACTCATCAAGAAAAGCTCACTAGATCCGTCGATAGTCGCCAATTATCGACCAATCGCCTGCCTCCCGCTCCCCGCCAAAATTGTGGAAAAAATCATGAACACTCTAATCTCAGATTTTATAGACCAAAACAACTGTCTGGATGACACACAATTTTGCTTCCGGAAGGGACACGGGACGGAAACTGCGCTTATTAAAGCTACAGACGAAATCAGGAAGACTCTCGATGATGGAGGATCAGCAGTGCTTATTTTACTGGACCTGTCCGCAGCCTTTGACACGGTCGATCACTCCATCTTGATCGACCGTGTCATAGCGGCAGGCATTACAGGTGCGGCTAAAGACCTCATCGCCTCATTTCTTGCTGATCGAGTACAGTCAGTTGCCTTCGGCAATTTCAACTCACCTCCTTTTACTCTCCCCTGCGGTGTTCCCCAGGGATCCTCGCTAAGTCCTACACTATTGAACATTTATGTGTCAGACTTAGCGAGGATCCTAAAAATCCATCACCTGGCGGTAAAATCCTACGCTGACGACACCCAGATTGTCTTAGCCATAAACAAAAATGGAGATGAAGTGGCCTCCAATTTTAATCTGGGAATGCTGGCAATAAGTAATTGGATGTCCACAAATTGTTTGAAACTGAACTCCGATAAAACGGAGGTGACGTTGTTTGGTAACCTTTCCCCTGCCTGGTCTCCCACATGGTGGCCTGATGCCCTAGGACCACCCCCTCCCCCAGTGACCAAGGCAAGAAATCTTGGAGTTATACTGGATACCAAACTCACTTTCATGCACCACGTTAATGCAGTAGTATCCTCCTCATTCTACACCATGAGAATGATAAAAAAACCCTACCCTATCTCCCTATGAATATGGCAAAAACTCTGATCAGCGCACTTGTCATGGCCCGCATAGACTACTGCAATGCCCTTCTAGTTAATGCTCAAGAAGGTGTTCTAAAAAAATTGCAACTGGTGCAGAATGCTGCGGCCAGATTGATCACAGCAAGCCCCAAGTATACCTCCATATCTGGTATAATTCGAAAGCTTTACTGGTTACCAGTAAAGAAGAGAACTAAATTTAAAGCTCTTTGTATTGCGTATAAGGCAATTCACGCTCAAGGCCCAGCATTTCTGAAAGACTCACTTTGCCCTTATAAACCTGCTAGATCCCTTCGATCTTCAACTGCCGGTCTCATGCAGGTCCCCAGGACTAAGAAAGTCTCCTGGGGAGACAGATCCTTCATAGTGACCACCATCAAACTATGGAACAGTCTTCCACATCATATCAAAACCTCTACTTCCCTTCTTTCTTTCCGCAGACAGATAAAGACCTGGCTGTTCAAGCAATAACTTCTCATGGACTAGTTCAATAAACACTCAGCGCCGAGACACCCTTGGGTATTTGAGCGCTTAATAAATTTCCTAAATAAATAAAATAAATAAATTCAAATTGGATCCTAATTTGGAGGGGGCAGCAAAATCTTCTATATGTCTCCAGCATAAAGCTATGCCTTTAAAGTCATGCTTGGGTGGTACATGACCCAGGTCCACCTCAAGTCTTCAGGAAGGACCTCAAGACCTGGCTTTTCAACCGACCCAAATCTGTGACTGATCCGGAGCTGACCCTAGCATTTTGAGACCCTCACGGGTGAGTAGTGCGCTTTACAAACCCTTGATTGATTGATTGATTGATTGAAGGCAAATAAACACCAGTTCAGATGACTGCTGGAGGGGAGGTGGGGGAGGGAAGCCTGCATACACATGTGGTGGGATTGCCTCTGGATGATTCTGTTCTAGTCCCAGGTGCTACAGACTATTAGAGACATAACTACTTCACAGTATTGAAGTTCTCTTGGGTTTGATGGATGATGAGGGTTGGTGCCCCACCTGCAAACTACTAATTTGCTTACTATTGGCGGCCAGATTAGTGGTCGCTCAGAGATTAAAAGGCCTGTCCCTGCCGACCATCCAACTGTGGTTAGGGACACACTCCTGACTTCGTGTTAAGGTATGGACCTCCTTCCACACGTATGTTAAGAGAGACACGGGTGCACCCCAATCCCCGGACTTGGTGCACACGGTGGAGATACTCAACTAACTCCTTTTGAACCACAACAGGTCTTATCTCTGAGACTCTGGGGGAGACCCTACCCCAGATTTAAAGCAGCTGATGGATAGGTAGATTAAACAGCGAGATTGGAAAGTGTGGCCTTGATGTCCCAGGGGGTTGTGGAACCTGTACCCTTGTGTGAAAATTATCTATATTGTACTATCCAGATGTACCAGCTATTGAGTGCTCTTGTACGAACTGTGCACTGGTGATAACCTGTGTGAGCTTGTTAAAAATGTACAGTTGTTTAAGAAGGGGAATGGGATTGAGTGAAATTGTTAGTGTGTTTACCATTGTCAAAGAGAGTGAAAGTGAAAGAGAATCTGAGTTTAAGTGTGTATGACTAAGTGAAAGTGAGTATGAAGAACTGAGTGGAGTGTGAGTGTGTTAGAAGGATTGAGTGATTGGTGGTTATGTCAGGCAGCAGAAGTGAGTCAGGGATGTAGTTATCAATTGTGTAGCAGGTGCCGTTGCACCAGGGCACCGACAGTCAGTTTGAAAGGGTGCGTGTGTAAGTGTGTTTGTAAGTGAGAATGAGAACCAGAGAGTGTGAGTATGTTTGTGTGAGAGAAAAAGTGAGTATGAGTGAGAGAATGTGAGTTATAGTGAGTGAGGGGGAAGAGAGTAGTGTGAGTATGAGTGAGACAAATTCAGAAATTAAATGGGGTGAACTCCTGGCAGGTATTACGCCTCACCACTTTCAAAGATCACCATCCGCCACTGCTGTGATGGGCTGGTAGATAGCAACTTCGACAATATTTAGTGTAGGTTTGTTCAGGAGTGAGTTCTGTGCAGATGCCTCGAGTTAAGGGGGGATGACGATGGTGAGTATGGGAGAGATCATTTCTCTGGAGAAATCTATGATGAAGGAAGATGGTAGGACACCATCTTTATGAATTCTATTTGTAAGGGAGTTCAGGATGTCAGTGAAGTGTGTGAGAGACATGGGTTGAAGGATGACCAATGTGGGATGCATCACGGAGAAGAGAGTGTTAGGGGAGAAGCTAACTAGGTGTTGCCCATGTGCTTTGGGATCTTCTGTATTTTCTTTTTTTTCTTTTTGGGGAGGATCTCAGGTTCAACCGCCTCAAGCTTTTTGGAGTTTTCCTTCCTAACTCCTGCTATGAGAGAGAGGGCTGTCCCTCTAAAACCCGATTTGAACGCTTCCCAGAGTGTTTGGGGGGGAGTCAACGGAGCCAAGGTTCTCCTGGAAGTTAAAGTCAATTGCCTTCAACAGGTCTTTGCGAACATTGGGGTTTCGCAAGTACCAGGGGTTGATGGGTGCCACATGTCAATTTGTTGGTCCCATAGAACCAGCCTGGTCCACACCGGGGAGTGGTTGGATATGCCAAGTGCAAGGTGGCAAACCTCATGGATGTACATAAGTTGAGAGGTGGGCAGGAGTAAATAGTCAATACAAGGGAAGCTACGATGAGTGCCCGAGAAAAAGGTGTATTGCAAGTCCCCGGGGTGAAACGCCCTCCAAGCGTTCGGGAGGCCGAACGCCTCCAGGAAGCCGGGAAGCCAACTACTTGAGGGGCCCATCGCGCGGGGGGTTGGCTGTCCAGTGTATTGGATGCAACAGCATTAAAGTCGCCCCCCACCAGCAGCAGGCCCTCCGGTAGGGAGAGGAGCTGAGTGCCCAGATCCGCAAAAGTCTGACTTTACAGCCCAGGCGGGACATACCCCAACACCAAAGTTAACGCCCTTCCCTCCCATTGTTCCATGGCTGCGACATACCTCCCACGGTCATCAGTGTGCAAAGACTGAACCAAAAAGGGGAAGGATTGTTTAGCCATGATTCCCACTCCCCTAGACCCAGAGGTGAAGTCCGAATGTGCCAGAAGCCTGTATCCCCATTTATTTAGAGCTTTACGCATATTACCGTTGAGATGTGTCTCCTGGAGGAAGATTACATCTGGGGAGTGTCGCTGTATATATTGCAGGACAATAGTGCAGTTTACCTTGTCCTCCAGCCAATTCACATTCCAATTTATTAAGGTGAAGCTTTTGTCCCAGTGCGTAACCATGACGGTGGGTCATATGTGAGAGCATCCCGCAAAGCCATATTGATCAGTGAAGCTGATAAAACAACATCTTCTGTATTTTTTAATAGAATACGAGGGTGATGCCATTGCACACGCCCATCGAGTGTGTGGGACAGGAGGGTCAGGCCTACGGAGATTGTGACTTAAATGCAGCAAGGAATTCTGGCCTTCAAATTTAGGTTGCAAAATGCCCATTTTTCTAGACCGGAGTATAGCCTCCATTTTTCCAGAAGTGGGAGCTGCAACAAAAATAATTGGATATAGAGTGAGTACAAGACATTCTTGTGGTTTCCTGCAAGTCTGAAGATACAACATGAGAGGAAGCCATATGATTTCACCCGTTCTGAGGCAGTTTGTGACTTCTTTGATTCCCTGTGTAATTACTGAGCTGCCCGCAGGGTTGATTCCCAGTGCTTAATTTATAAAATAATAAGTGCCAGGGCCCTGACCAGAAGGCTTATTCAGCTCGCACCACCCATTGCCCCTTTCATAGCTGCCAATGACGTCACCAAAACAACTACTAACCATCTCTCTTCTTCCTGCAAGTGCAACAGTTCAGGTTATTCCAGGTCCCCAAAGCTAAAGGAAAGGCTGGGGAGACAGGTATTAGTATTTTTATTGTATATTGTATTAATAAACAACTGTTGTTCTGCTCACCTATACATTAGATGAGTAGCGCCACAATGTGGCAGAGTGTCATAAGTGTGGTAATGACAATTAAGTGCCGTGCTGAGCACCGGAAACCACGTGCTCAAATTAAGCACTGTTCATTCCCATCACTGGTTCATTGTTGTGTAATAAATTAAAAACATTCTGGCAGGTGTTTTTCTTCGGTTCTGTTCTACAGAGGGCTCGATCAGGGATGCCCGACCTTTTTTTGTTGTTGCAGTTTTATACGGCGCAAACTCGACCCGAATGTATCCGAGTGCTTTACACGAGCACCAGTTGCGTTACAGACGGACACATTCATTTTGTTAGGCACAGGCAGATTAAGTGATTTGCCCGGAATCACAGGATGTTAAGCGTCCCTACGGAGACTCTAACTCGGTTCCCAAGCTTCGAGGTCGACCGCTCTAGCCGTTAGGCCACTTCCTCTCCACAAACATTTTAAATTGAGGAGTTTAAATCCTTAGACATATCTCTAGTTCTCAGTTTCGCCCTCTCAGTTTTCTCTTCCTACCTGTCCTGGGCCAGACACCGGGCTTTAAGGCCCAGGTGCAATACTCATGGAGTTTGTTTACCAGTGATTGTATATGAATTGCAATTTTGGAGTTAATGTCCTCTAAAGAAAGACCGCTCAGCCCGGAATGCACTGAGCACGAAGAAGGATGCAAACGATATAATATATGCACTATTTCAGATTAAATCCAAATTTAGATTGAAACACGTGATCATTAATAACCTTAAAAAACAATGCTTTTTAAATGTTTTCCTCCATAGCACAAGTCATGTAAAATCCCCTTTACTAATATCCACGCACATTGCATTTCAATATTGCACCATTTCGCTTGTGTCTTCTTAGGTTATAATATGTTTTTTACTGTGGTCATAGGAAAAGTGAAATTACCTGGTGCAGACTTACACCGAGACATAATGCATGCAGATTTGTAACCTGTAAGAACACCGCAGCTGGTATTAAACTCGCATGCAGGTCACGCCCTGGCTCCTGGAAAACAGGAAACCCATCCTTATCTGACTGCTAACTTTTGAAAATATCATGAGTCCACCTTCCTAGGAGTGTCTCTCCCACGGCCATTTCTAGCTGTGTTCCAGCTGCCCAAGGTCACAGGGCAGCTCTTCTGCCCAATCTGAGGTGGTCCTGCACCATACAACACCTTCCTTTGAGCAGAACTGCCAACCAGCACCAAGAACCAACTGCATGGGCACCATGGCCCTTGCCTTGACCATTGAGAAAGCCAACATTTCCCAGAAAGTAGCCTCTACTGCTGGCATAGGAGGTCGTCAGAGAAGGAGCCAGTTTAATGGGCCAATGATGGTGGAGACTGGGCTAAAGGGATGACCAAAGACATGACAGAGAATGGCTATTTTAATTCTTGATTTTACTCTTCCTAGTCTCTAGTGTTTGGCGAAGCGCTGTGAGACCTACGGGTGATATATGCGCTCAATAAATACCTACTGCTACTACTACATAACAGATCACTGACAATGTAGGAGAATCTGGCCCCTATCTGGCCCCTATGGCTGCTTCCCACCTGAACTCCCAGTGGAGCTGCACGAGGAGTCCATACATTCCCTGAATCTTGCAGGAGTGCGGTCCACCCAGGAGGCGCGGAGACGGGATGAACGGAAGAACCTGTTAAGTGTATGCACCATACAGAGTTTGACACATCCTGTAGCTGTAGCCTAAACAATAACAATGACTCCATCTAGTATCACAGGATGGGCAGCATGGCTATTGTTTGTAAGTGCAAAGATCTAATGCTAATAACAGTGATGAAGTAAGAAGGATGGGTCCACAGTATCGACATCACACATATCTACCAGGCGGGCTATGATATGGTCCATGAGAACATGTTAAAGTGCTAAACTGACGAGCCCCAAACAGAGTAAACCCGGTCCTGGGTTGCTTGTAAGTAAGTAAGTAAGTAAATGCTTTATTGTACAGTTAATAAAAACCATTACACATAGCTTTGGACGGTAAAAGAAAATGGTCTATTAAAACAACAACAACAAAACAAACAAAAAAAAAAATCGGTTAAAAAGGTCTGTCTAAAACCGTAAAAAGTGGGACAATATTCATCCAGCGTTAAGTACAAGTAAGTTTCTGTTTTAGATAAAAATGTGTGTGTCTCTCCACGCGCTTGCTTCCGACAAGTGGGTTGTTCTTTCCCCTCCAAGGACGGACCGGCTATCTCCCAGAGTGTTCGTACCTCTTGGGAGGGTACTTTAATGTTCTCAGTCAGTATGGGCCTCTTGCCCGGTGGCGGATGAGGTTGTATAGGTGATGTTGGTGTCCACTTGTTCTCTCGTTGTTTTGAGCCTGGATTCTGTCACTCCGAGATATTTTAACAGTCGGCAGGCCATTTGCACGTCGTCTCCTCTAAAGCAGCTCAAAACTGCTTCTCTGCAGGACCTGATCCCTTTCTTTAAAAATAAGGGTCTCAGTAAGTTCTTCCGGTCTTGCTGCAGCTCTTTGCAAATAGTTATGAGGTGTGTGATGTTTTCCTCGTGGGTTGCTTGTGTTCTAGCTCATGGAAGACCTGGCTTGGCAGTTCAGGATGGACTGTTCCTATTGGAGCAGGATCAAGACCGATTTGCATATGGCTGGGTGCCAACTGACTGACATGGCATGGTGGGCAAAAGAACGATGGACTGGAATGCTACCACCAAATGATTGCCAGTGGTTAGACTTTTTGCAAGCATTTCTCCCATCACTGTTTGTGTGTTACATGCTAAAGGGCTCCATCAAACCCTAATTGCTGAATGTCACAGGGACAGGTATGAAATGATACCTTGAATGCTTATTTTGCACATAACTGCTCCAAGGAGCTAGGAGGCCCTAGTATGTCGCAGGGACAATGTCGATGTAATGAACACAGTACTACTGTCCGCATAGGCAGGCCATTGGAGGCACCAGTTCATGGAGTAAGAAGGCCCTTGAGGGTAAAGTAGAACAACTTGGTATGGTACACATCATTTATGTGATGTCATCTGTGTCTAAGGTGCACACCTGAGGTTTAGGAACAATATGTGACCATAGTAGCCCAAGTGAGATCATCTCATCTATCCACAATGCACTTCTTGTTGTGGCCCATGATTGCACCTTCACAATTGACTGATCTGCTAGTGACCTTGCAGGGTGAGACTCTGCAAGAAGTTGAGAAAGAAAAACAACTGCCACAAGCAAGCCATACTGCCCCCCTGTGTGCAGATCCAGGAAAAGAGCAGTTAGTGTTGCATCAGCCTTTTTCAGATACATTAACTGAACTCTGCACTACCCTTGCACCAGCTGGGACAACCACCACTCCTGCACTGGTGGATACAACCACCACAAATCGTTCCCCAGCTGCAGCAAACTCCACCGATCCTTCTATGGATAACATTTCCCCTGCCTCTGCTTCCACTGCTCTGTGTCCACAGGAGGCACACGCCTCTGTGTCGAGCCTGATCTCATTGATATTATAGAGGGGTATCAAGTTGACCCAGCAAATAACCTTTCCTGAAACGCTCTGCAAAATATCAGGTGTAGCACATGTTGGATGCCATTGAACCAGCTGCCATTCCTCTGGCATCTGCCCATGGTAGGCATCTTCATGCAGGGCACCCTCCTTTAGCTGGTATGCCTGTAGTGGACATGAGGAACACACTCATTGAAATGGCACAGAAGCTGGCTATTATGGAGGCTGCACACACCACCATACTTCGTCAACCCGATACAATTACAAGGTAATGTTGATTCTCATAGGGTTACTGCATAGAGAATTAGGATTTTATTAAAGGCAAAGAGGATAGTATTACAATACAGGGATGAGGGGCTGTGTAGTGAGGAGGCCGTCGCAAGAAATAGTAATGAAGTAAAATGTATTCAAGCAGGAAACATGTAGTATAACAGGTAGTTATGTTCTGAAGGAGATCCCCACCAGCAGCAACCTGTCAGCTGCTCACCCATGCCTAACTGTCCCTTCACCTCTTTGTGTCCCAACATTCCGAGGCTCGTCAGACTCCAACATTCTATTGGGCACACAGCATAGGCACTGGCTGAGCAGGAGGTGTAAAACTCATTTAATTACAAATGCAGGATACTACAGACTGCTTGAGGGACTTGGCGGTAATACAAACGCTGGAGCCAAGGTCAGCTACACAACGCGGTATCCAGCAGAGGCATGGAATTAGGAAGGCTCAGCGACTACGTGTGATATGGCTGGAATCAGAGCAAGCAAACGGAAGAGTCATTTACAGGAGGACCATTAGTTTCTCAAGTAGATCAAAGACAATTAGCCGTACTCCAGGGACAGAATCGGACCCTGGTGTGGTGTGAATGGTATAGAATGCCTACCAGTCTCACGGGCAGGCCAGGGATGGCGGCACCACCAGCCTCCCAGCCCATTCACATCCTCATCTTCCCATTCCACTCAGGAGGTGTTCCTGCAGACCTTGCAGGAGAGCTGTCTGTGCTGCCCTCATCAGCAGCGCTGAGCACTACCATGAAGAAGGCTCCTTGGGGTGACAGTGTATATACATGGGGTTTTGAAGTTGTAATATCTAGGTTTTATTGATGGCATAGTTAAGGAGGAGGTTGGATAGGATAGTGTTGACAGTGAAAGGTAGTGTTAGGGAGGAAACTAGTATTGGACACCCAGGGGTTATTAAAGTACAGAATGTAGGTAGTGTAGTTGTGTTGTTTGGGGATGGGGTGGGGTGGGGTAGAATAGTGTAGTTAGGGGCCAGGGTTGTCGGGATTTAGGGTGGAAGCTAGGAAAGTACAGTGAGAGAAGGGGATTTCTATTCTGATACTGTTTTATGATTCCCATGTTTGGTGTGAAGTACTATTGTGAAACTGTATATTAATAATCTCTGATGCAAGTCGCATTGGCATTCTGACACTGTTCGCCCTGTCCAACTTGTACACGTTATGCACCAGTGCTTCAATTTTCTTAGACAATATCCCTCTCCACTGCTGTTGGCGCATATTGAATCACTTAAATGTCAGAGAGGTTGCGACACAGCAGTGTGATATTAACAACTACAACTGCCGCATATGCCAAGGCACCACCAGTGCACTCTAGGCATATGCAGATATTTAAAGGTTTTCTGTTTGTATCTTTTCCTTGAGAGAATTTTCATCTTGTATATATGCAACTCTAACCACTAGTATCTGTAGTAGACATATGCATTTACTACCATTCTTTTGAGAATTTAAAGTTTTTCTGTTTGTATCTTATCCTTGAGTGAATTTTCAACTTGTATATATGTAACTCTAACCACTAGTATCTGTAGTAGACATATGCATTTACTACCATTCTTTTGTGAATTTAGAGTTTTTCTGTTTGTATCTTATCCTTGAGTGAATTTTCAACTTGTATATATGTAACTCTAACCACTAGTATCTGTAGTAGACATATGTACTTACTACCATTCTTTTGTGAATTTAGAGTTTTTCTGTTTGTATCTTATCCTTGAGTGAATTTTCAACTTGTATATATGTAACTCTAACCACTAGTATCTGTAGTAGACATATGTACTTACTACCATTCTTTTGTGAATTTAGAGTTTTTCAGTTTGGATCCTTTATGTAACTCATGTACTCCGAAGTCCTTATGTAATGCAACTGGTCCTTTTGTAAAGTGCTCTGACACCTTTGGGTAAAGTTATAAATAAAATTGCATTAAATAAAAAAAATTAAAAAATGCAGTAGCCTTCCCAAAGTCCAAGCACAAGCTGAAAGGTGTTGTACATACTGGTGTTTGAAGCTGTACAACAGTTATGGTGCAGTCGCAGGATTATGTAGCAAGGTGATCAGGATGGACTCCCCATGTATTCCTCGAGGGGAGAGACAGCTAAGTGAGGTGATAGAATAGCCGTGTAGAATACTGACATACAGATAGTCATGACTGATAGTTGACATGTAAGACACCTGTCTGATACATGTACCATGTGTGATACGTATCAATGCATTAGTATTAGGGTCGAGGCAAGGCACACCACCTTGGATTCCCCTAGGTCTTAAGTTTTCAGAAATGCCCACGGTTGTTAGGGTTCCCTGTGTGCAACCAAGAGCAGAGTCTGAATGCTGAAGCCACACTCATGGAAAGTGAGAGGGAACTGGGTGTCGTCTTAATAAAAACAAATATTGGTACTTTTACCTTATAACAAGTGTAATAGAATACTTGAATAGCAATGATCTCCTCACATATCAGTTACAGAGTTGAAAAATAGCAGGCCGCGTGAGAGTCTCAAAGGCATGATTTTGCACAAAGAGGAAATTTGGGGTTTCCAGTTGCAGTTTTGACATTCACAGAGCTTTTTAGGTATGCAACATGCTAGGATCCTTACAGACCACACCACCCTGGATTATCTGGATCTCTAGTTTTCAGAAATACCCAGGGTTTTTAGGGTTTCTTGGGTGCCGTTCGTCTCCCAGGCCTGAATACCAAAGTTATCTCCTTTGGAAAGTGAGAGGAAATTGGGCATTTTTGGCACAGTTTTGACAGTCACATAATCACTGTAGTTACGGAAATTGTATAGACTGTCTTCAGATAGCAGGACTGTTGGACAGGTTACACACACCTTATAGGATTGGTAAAGAATAAAACACATTAGATTACGTCAATCATAGGAGCTGAGACCTTGGACAGCAGATTTACCTCAGGTTCTTTTAGAAGCTCAAACCCCCAGGGCACAGCTTCAGGAAACAAAAACCTAACAGGGTGACACATCAGATGGCAGAATTATATCTCTGTTTACACAGACTGTGCAGAACCTAGCTTTAGACACTAGTTAATCTTGATGATATACAGATCGTACATGCTCATATTTCTGACAGCAGCACTATCCTTCAGGGTACTGAGATGTATTGCTCCAGCCATCAAACAGGAGAGTAATCGAATAGTTTACGTGTGTGCTACACACAGGCCCATAATTTAATAGCGCTATCTGACAAGGTAAATTATTTTTGCAGATCGAGTCAGTAGACATGTCTCAACATTTACAGACTGAACGGCTTGGAGCAGACCTCAAAAAGCTGAGCCATCAATCAGGTTACTTTGACTTTATAGCAGTAGGTCTCAAATAGTATACTGGTTATGCAGATTGCATAAGCCCAGTTTTGAAAGGAGATATCCCATAGGTGGCTCTATCTTTCAGGCTGAGGAAGCAGAACTATCCCTGATATTACACAGATCTTTGCGGCTCCTGTACAGCCCAGCTAGATGGTCCATTAGTGCACTAATCTTGGTGCTTCGGGCACATCTCAGACAGCAGAGCTATCACTCAGGGTAAACAGACCATCATAAAGCAATGCTATGGCCTATGTCAAACACACCTTACAAGTCTCAGATAGCAGCAGCTATATCACTAAGGGTACATGTATTCTCTGAGCCACAATTGCAAAGCAGCCCACACAAATCTGTTACTTATAGTATGGCAGGCAATCACCAACCGCCTTTAGCAGTGTTAGTATAAGAAGTGCATAGACATTTCAAATCATCTTATTTTCCCAAGGCGCATCCAATTTTCATTCATTGCAGAAGCAGGGGCAGAATCATCATCATTAATAAACTGAAGGCATGGCATATAAATAAAATGGCGTATGAAGAAATCAGGTGTGGATAGTAGATTATTTTATCCCAGAGAGCGTCTTTACCTGGCAGCACTGAATGCTCAGAAGTCCTACAGGATAACTGGAGCAAAGAAACATCTGGTATTGATAGCAAAGTTGTGCCCCGTTCCTGATGTTCATTTTGCTGGCCTACTATCTGTCATTCCCCTCAGTGAAATTCAAATTTTATAGTCTGCTGAGAATGATCTATGTTTTTGTTTGACTACCCAGCTGCATAGAGAGCTCGGCTGATGAGACATACCCTCATGGTGCCCCTCACCCGGCAATGGAGAGTGTGAAGTTTGGTGGTGCATGTCTTCAATTCAATGGAGAAGGTGACTGTTTGCCTGGTTTGTTGTATGTGATGTGCATCATATATACATGGTGGGTCACATGTTTAGTGATTGATGTTCCTGAAAGGAAACAGTGATTGTGGCATAATGTGATGGTTCCCCTTCAAGGTGTTGTGTTGCATGTCAACCTTCACATAGCTTTTCTCCTTAATGCCCTGTTGCTCTTTTAGAAGCTTCAGACAATCTGCATTTACATCCTGCTGCTTAAAAGATCTGCATGAGAACAAAGGACTGTCCAAAACCGGTTTGACATCCTAGGCAATTCTGTCCCAAAGAGGTCTGCACTCTTCACTATAAGCAGGACTAGCACATTGTGCAGAGTGAACACAGTGGGTGACCACAACCCTTCAAGGGGGCTAAGAGTTGTTCAATGCACCCACCCAAAAACCCCAAGGATGTTTTGGAAGAGAGAGATATATAAAGCCCTGGAAATGAGGGAGACAGTTAAAATATAGGACAGGTTAGCAAGTATGAAATCAATGATCTTGAAGCCACTCTTTTGGTCTGGTAAATGTGCAACTTCCAACCATTGCCAGAAAGAGCAGCCTATGAGAACCAGCAGCAGGGAACATCTCCTCAATGAAAAACATTAAGAAGAATCGAGGTGTAATTACATTTTTTAGTTCATATTTTGCGATTAGTATAAAGAATGGATTTTTCAAGGATGGGCGCTTCGAGGGTGGTATGGCCGTAGGCATCTGGATGATATGGTTATCATTTCGGGTGTGGAAGCTTTGGGATGATGGAACGCTCTTCTAACACCTTCAAGCAGTCTTTGTTTGGAAATCTTATTTTAGATGGACCCTGATACACACAGCATAGTAATAAGTCCCAAGTGGCGTAATCCACATCATGCCTCTATTTCTATCACCGCCGTACTCCTATTGATTTCTTATCTCACCTTTACGGATTCATTTTCCTCTCTCCTTTCTCTCTGTCACTGTTGTATTTTTTCTTTGTTTTTCCCTACACCCTTTTCTGCCTTTCTCTTTCTCAGTGACAAAGTTAATGATGAAAAATAAGTCCTACCCCAAAAGTAAGTGACTGTGTTCAGCACCAGCACTAATTAAGCTCTCTTTACCCATGGTTGCATTGGTTGAGACATGAAGATTATTTTGAAAACTTAACAACACAGTTGCTTTATTTTCCAATTAAAAGATACAATTTTTTAAGCAAGTGTTTAAGTAGTGTCAACTTTCTTCTCATTGTAGATGGGTGATGGGGTGAAGGTTAGTCAACAGAAGTAGTGGATTAACACCTGACAGCTGATTGACCAGTGGGAAACTTGCCCTTGTGTAGTTTCACTCAAGGAGGTGTGACTAGGCAAGTATGTACACAATTTATGATCCGTTATCAAAGATTGCTCAATCCCGTATCTAAAATTCACTTTAAAAGCATTTCAATTCGGTTTCTGTTTGCACCTGAAAGGCTTTTAACAGGCATATCTTTTCTACAAGTATATTTATTTAGAGATTTGGAGTAACCGTACACATTTCACATGCACATTTTGCGAGAACCAGTAATTGACTCCTCATGTCTCACCAAGGCTTTTCTGGCATCAATTTCAGAATTGCTAGGTTCAATTCTTTCTGGTGCTTAGTTAATCTATGGGCAATGTATAGTAACTTTGATGCTAATGCTGTATGTAATTGCCAGAAACAGTCTTTCACAAAACGGTCCACCTTTCTGCATTACCCTTATATATATATATATATATATATATATATATATATATATATATATATATATATATATATCGAACCACTTGCTGATACTCCGCAGCAGCAGACAGGCGAGGAAAGAGACACAGACCTCAGAGGTATTTCAGGTGGGCAGTGATTTTATTGTAAGTGCCCCAACACAACGCGTTTCAAGCCCGTAAGCCCTTGATCACATGTCACTAGTGAAAACACCATCTACTACATTTAAAGTGAATAGTGCCCCTCCCAAACTTGACATCACAGGTCACATGTGCATAGGCACTGAAAACATCCTAATATACTTCCTTCTGTCATTTCAAAATATTGCATGAAGGCATGTAAACACAGTTTGACACGCACAAAATTTATATATATACATGTTCAATAAATAATTTAAAATAACATGTAAAGTGCTATGTGCCACGAAATTTGTAAAATAATAAATACAATTCGTATTAAAAAATCTTCATTGGATGAATCCAATTTTAACTGCCACCATGATGACCATTGTGTTGTTTATATCTGACCGGTTAAATCCGTATATATTAACAACTGACAGAACTTCCTGTGAAATACGCATGCAAAGATATACGCTTCATCTTGTCTATATTTTGACATTATTTCCTTTTAACGCACATTACAATCAAAAAATGGAGAGGCAAAAAAGTGCAAAGAGTGCATGTCTTAATAACTAAAGTGCAAGTGTAGACGGTATAAATTTCTCAAATCTTCAAATGTATATTATAGGTCCAATCATCTGTACACCAGAAAACTAAATAATTCCTAAATTTATACAGATAAAATGATCAAATTAGATCCTAAAAACATTTGAATATATGTAAGAAATATAAAAATACCTTTTGAGAAATTGATATGAGGGAAAGACAAATGTATACAAATTTAAACACTTATTATATTTACAATATATATTACAAGGACAAGTTTCTTGATTTTATTAACAGGTAACTCAGCTAGTAAACAGACGGACATCCGATATAGCAGCCATATTTGAATTACAGAAAGCTGCGCATATCTTCCGTCGTGTTTAAACCATTGGGCCATTTACAATCTAGCTCTAAAATGTATTTTGTTTCGAGATGACGGAGTTGGCGTTCTCTGTTGCCGCCTCTCCTTTTTCTAACTACAGCGTCAATGACATAATAAGACAGGCAATTGATGTTGTTAGCATGCACTCTCTTAAAATGTCTAGCAACAGGATATGTTGCATCGCTGTGAAGAATGGCCCTAATATGCTGCAATATCCTGACGTGCACCTGCAGCTTCGTGCTACCCACGTAGCGAAGCCCACAGGTGCACGTCAGGACATATACAGCATACTCGGTTTTACAGTTGTAATTTCCCATTATCACACTAGGAGTAGTCCTGAACGGTGTCGAGTAAGTTGACATATTGCATCCGAATTTACATGCTCGACATGATGTGCATTTAGTAAAGCCCTTCTTCGGTGCTAACCAGGTAGTAACCTTTTTGATTTCAGGAGATACTCTATCTAATGTTGTGCCCATGGTACTACTTCTTCTGAAAGTATTTACAGGTTTAGCTGCAATTCTACTCTGAAGGATGCTATCTGTTAATACCACTGGCCAATGTTTGTTGACTATAGCCCTTATCTGTCGTTCCTCTCTATTGAAAGTAGTAATTAATCTAGGAGTATTGGTCTTATTGGAGGTAACTGTCAGGACCTGTCTACGCGCCTGCATTACTGTGTCAAGAGGATGACATACAGTAATTGGAAATCGGGCGCCGAACAAACTACATTACCCAGAAGTCTCGGTGGAAGCTACTTTAGTCCCTGTGACACGCTTCCTGTTGCGTGTTATTCTGTTTCCTGATGCAGAGAGGAGGAAGGAGGTTCGCCTCGGGTGTCCCTCTTCACCGAGAAGGAAGCTGCCGAGGCGAAGGGTTCCGCCTACAGGTAGGAGCGGTTCCCCGCCCTTCCAAGACCGCCATTGAGCGGAGCGCTGTGGGGGCTCCCACGCGTTGCCGTGTCCGTAGCGCGCAGTGAAGGAACTGCGGCGCCTGGTATTTGATTTAAAGACTGCAGCGGAGCGCAGTGGTTTTCCGCTACTCGCTGCCGGTTGATAAGCTGATCGCACCTTTGGTTATTTAGCGCATTATTTGGTTGGACTTAAGAGCGGAGCGTAGTGGTAGAAGGAGCCACACGCTGCCGTCTTTTCTGGCAATTCCATTTTGTTTCTTACTACCTTGGGTAGGAGGTGCACGGTGGCAGCAGCTGCTCCGTGTATCCAGTACAAGCGCTTGTAAGTGTGGAACAATTGTTTACAGTAACGCTTGCGGAGCACAGTGGTGGTCGCAACTGCGTGTTGCCGTATAAGCATATATTCATGTCTTGAGGAGGTTGTGCTCTTACAGTATTCAGACGTTCTTTTACTGTTCAACAACTTGCCATGATTGTGGAGTTTTCTTCTTTCCCGTGCCTGTGATTCCTTAAGAGACTTTGTGTGATATACCAAGCAGAGCGGAGTGCTGTGGTTATTGCTTCCCACGCATTACCGTATCTGTTGGTCAACACTGCAGCTTCTAAACATTATTTCCCCTGTGTTCAGTTATTCTTTTGAACAAGCCTCCTCCAGAACTCCTTTTTTTGGATATCTTAAGCTCTTACTAAGGTATAAGGAAGGGTCATTCTGGTTCAATTGTGTTAGCCTCATGCATGAGATCGATTCTTAATCTATGCATATTCCCTATAGGGCTCAAGCGTATATCATCAGAGGGGGAATCAGAGAACACCATTTTACCAAGTTCTGCTTTATCTCACAGGTACCTAGTTTCAGGGTGGGTAATAGCTGGATATTAGTTGTGTTGGTTGTATGGTGTTCTTACCTCTGTATGTTCTGTCGTTTCAGGTACTTCCCTTTCCCAGCAGACCCCTTCCTTCCCTTCCCTGTTTATTATTTTGCATTTACCCCTCGCCTAATGGCTCAAATCCTCTGTTGATATTTATCAGAGTGTTTGTGACGTTTGGAGGTGGGCTTTATATTCATCATCCGCATCCTGTGGAGCGTACCTGACAGAATAACACGCCCACAAATTTAGCTACACCCGATCCGGGTGGGGACTATATGGCTACCTTGGAGGATGTGCTTCAGGCCTTGGTGTTGGTGCAACAGGAACTTGTTGCTTCCAAGGCCGAGGCCACTGCTCTGAAAGAAAAGGTGGATAGGCTAAGTAGGAACCCCTTCGATGCCTCTCCCTCACAAATCCAGGTTACTGTACCGCCTCCCATACCCCTTGCCAGTCCAGACAGATATTCAGGGGATCCAGCCAAAACACAGGTATTCCTGACACAAGTCTTGATGCATTTCTCGTGCAAGCCGGCCTCCTTCCCTACCAACCACTCCAGAGTGGCCTTTGCCATTTCCTATTTAATTGGGGATGCGGCTAATTGGGCAGTTCCATTGGTACGCAACGATGACCCTGTGTTAAACAACTGGAATGCGTTTAGGGCGGAATTTGAACGCGTGTTTGATCGGCGAGCCACTACATTCAGTGCAGACAGAGAACTACTTACGCTTAGACAAGGAAAAAGAGATTTGATATCCTATCTGACGGATTTCAATATGCTGATAGCTGAAACGGCTTGGCCAGAGGAAAAGAGAATGTCCCTTTTTTATCAGGGATTAAGGGACGGGCTTAAGGACATCATAGCTCAGATAGACCCTCAGCCAGCTACCTGCAAAGACATGATTAACCTGACCTTACGTCTGGATGGTAGAATGAGTGATAGAGGGGGTGACAGGAGACGTTGGGATCGGGGGTATTCTGGGTCCGACTCCAGTCCACGTAGGGCGCTAACGTCCACTGAGTCAAGTTCCGAACCTATGGAGTTAGGGGCCGTTAAAACCCCTTTGTCCAAAGAAGAGAAGGAACATCGTCGAGCCTTGGGTCTGTGTCTTTATTGCGGGAAAAAGGGCCACTATGTTAGGGACTGCCCTACTAAACCCAAGATGAGTGGAGTATGGAATCGCAACAAAAGGTTAGCCATTACTGCTGTAAGGGGATCTAAGTAAGAAGAAGTAAAGGTAGACACTGCTTTAGAAACCAGGGCCCCCCAGTATCAGATCCCATCGTTGTCTGTGCTGACGCTGCTAGAAACAGAAACTCACATACTCCTTCCCATGTGTCTGGAGAGCCAGTCACAGAGCCATCAGGTGAGAGTGATGATTGACTCAGGAGCCACTGGGAATTTTATTGATAGCGGGTTGGTGACTGCTCTGTCCTTAGTACGAGTGCCAAGAGACATTCCTGAGGACGTACTAGCAGTGGATGGGAAGCCATTGAAGTCAGGAAAAATCACGGAACATACAGACACGCCAGTGTTGTCCGTGGAAATATCAGAAGGTCATCACAGAGAGGAACTGACTCTGAACATAATTGAGGCGCCTCAATACGAGGTTATTTTGGGAATGCCCTGGTTGAGCCACCATAACCCTACGATTGACTGGAGGTCGAAGGAGGTCCGGTTTGAGTCCGAGGAATGCAGAGAGCATGTGGTTTCCTCTTGTGGAACGACCGCTGCTGTGTCTTTTCTACCTTTGATAGTAGCCACTGCTGCTGAGAAACTGGTGGTCTTGCCCCCACAGTATAAGGGTTTTGAGGAGGTATTCAGTGAGAGTATGGCGGAACAACTGCCTCCTCACCGACCCTACGATTGCCGAATAGATCTGGTTGATGGGGCTACACTACCTTCTTGTCGTGTGTATGCACTCTCGGTTCCTGAGACAGCACACTTGAGGGAATATCTTGACCACTACGTGGAAATTGGGTTTATCCGCCCCTCGAGATCCCCGGCGGCCTCTCCTTTGTTTTTCATCAAAAAAGCCAATGGGGAGTTGAGAGCGTGTGTCGATTACAGGGTGTTAAACAAGAATACTGTTAGAAATCGATACCCATTGCCTCTAATATCAGTTCTGTTGGATCAGGTGAAGGATGCCAAAATATACTCTCGGCTTGACTTGAGAGGTGCTTACCACCTGGTCCGGGTAAAGGAAGGCGATGAATGGAAGACGGCCTTCAAGACTCGTTATGGTCTTTTTGAGTATACCGTCATGCCGTTTGGGTTGTGTAACGCCCCTGCGGCATTTCAGTATTTCTTAAATGATGTTCTGAAGGAGTTTGTTGATGTTTGTGCGGTTGTCTATATAGATGACATTCTTATTTATTCTGACAACACCTCACAACACCATGCTCAGGTGTCTCAAGTATTGCAGAGACTAGGGGAAAACAGACTGTTTTGCAAACTATCCAAGTGCGAGTTTGATGTGTATGAAGTGGAATTCCTTGGAGTGGTGTTAAGTCATTCGGGTTTGCAGATGTCTGAGAGAAAGGTGAAGGCAGTGCAGGAATGGCCGGTCCCGGCAAGTGTTAAGGACGTACAACGATTTCTAGGGTTCTCGAACTACTACCGTAGATTCATAGCTCAGTTCTCTCAGGTGGCTGCCCCTCTGTCTCGATTGTTAAGAAAAGGGGTTCCTTTCCTGTGGACAGATGTTACTGAGGGAGCTTTCCAGACTCTAAAAGCTGCTTTTACTGCAGCACCGATCCTGGCCTACCCTAAGCCGGAACATCCTTTCATAGTCGAAGCGGATGCTTCGGATGAAGCTGTAGGGGCTATATTATCACAAAGGAATCACCTCACGGGGCAACTACATCCAGTACCATACATCTCAAAGAAACTCAGTTTGGCAGAAAAGAACTACACCATAGCGGAGAAGGAACTGCTAGCCATCAAAAAGGCATTTCAGGAATGGCGTCAATATTTGTGGGGGGCTGCGTTCCCTGTTACTGTTTTTTCCGATCACCGAAATTTACAGTATATGAAAACAGCACGCAATCTCACTCAGAGACAAATGAGGTGGATGCTGTTTTTCTCCGAGTACGACTTTATCATCACCTTTCGTCCTGGGGCTGACAATAGAAAGGCTGATACCCTATCCAGACAACATCAGGGGGAGGACTCAACAGAAATACCCAGACTTGAGTCCATTGTGGATCCAGACAAGGTTGTGTGTGTGTTACACGCTGATTCTTTCTTGGATCGCATCAGCCGAGCAAAGACCCCGGGGGAGTGGGTAGCATGGGCCACCCAGGGAAGAGGTCGCATGATAAAGAAAGGCCTTCCTTTTCAAAACACCAAACTGTTTCTCCCAGATGATGCTACAAAAAAGACTGCTTTTGACTGGTGTCACGATTCTCAGTTGGCAGGACACCAAGGGGTGTGTAAAACTGTGCAGCTGATGCAGAGGTACTTTTGGTGGGATACAGTCAAAAAAGATGTGGTAGCATGGGTGAGATCGTGTAGCGAATGTGCCATGGCCAAAAATGAGACTGGGAAAAGGAAAGGATTGTTGATTCCACTACCGACTCCTAAAAAACCGTGGCAGACCATTAGCCTAGATTTTGTCACCGGGTTACCTCCGGATCAAGGAATGACCGCAATCTTAGTTGTGATTGATAGTCTTACCAAATTGGGTCATTTCGTTCCCTGCGTGAATCTGCCTACGGCAGGACAGACAGCACAACTACTGTTGTCCAACATCATTAGGCTACACGGGGTACCCGAGGTCATCATTTCAGATAGGGGTCCACAGTTCATCGCCAGATTTTGGAAATTCTGGTGTCAGGCCCTAGGTATCCGTTCCTCCCTTTCAACCAGTTTCCATCTGTAGACGGACGGACAAACGGAAAGGTTGAACCAAACCCTGAAGAAGTATCTCAGGTGCTATGCTGCGGAAGCTCATGACTCATGGGTTTCGTTATTATGGATGGCTGAGGTGGCCTATAATAACGCCTGGCACTGTTCCCTGGGTGTGTCCCCGTTTTGTGCTACATACGGGTATGATGCTAGGATTCTTCCCATTTCCATCCCTGAAGTAGTAGCCAATCAGCCTACGGTTTTGGGTCAGATGCGTAAAGTGCAAGCCCTACACCAGAAAATCAGGTTTCACCTAACTAAGGCTAAGAGAGAGTATAAGACATATGAAGACCGACACAGGAAACAGGGACCAACGTATGCTGTGGGGGATAAGGTATGGCTTTCAACTAGGAACATCAAATTCAAACTCCGTAGCATCTTTCACCCCAAGTTCATTGGACCCTATGTGGTGTTAAAGAAGGTCAATCCGGTGGCCTATAAATTAAAACTGCCTGGTTCCCTTCGCATACACCCCGTCTTTCATTGTAGCTTGTTGAAACCTGCATTTTCGGACAGACGCAGGGTTCCCCCTCCAGTGTTGTGTGATGGGGGTTTTGAATACGTGGTGCGGAGCATCAAGGATTCCAAGTACAGAAGGGGTGTGTTGTGGTATCTGGTGTCGTGGAAGGGGTATTCAGTTGAGGACGACTCCTGGGAACCGGTGTCCAACATTCACGCCCCTGAGGCTATCCGATCCTTCCATCAAAGGTTTCCTACGCGGCCTGGGCCTAGTAGGCGCTGAGAGGAGGACATACTGTCAGGACCTGTCTACGCGCCTGCATTACTGTGTCAAGAGGATGACATACAGTAATTGGAAATCGGGCGCCGAACAAACTACATTACCCAGAAGTCTCGGTGGAAGCTACTTTAGTCCCTGTGACACGCTTCCTGTTGCGTGTTATTCTGTTTCCTGATGCAGAGAGGAGGAAGGAGGTTCGTCTCGGGTGTCCCTCTTTACCGAGAAGGAAGCTGCCGAGGCGAAGGGTTCCGCCTTCAGGTAGGAGCGGTTCCCCGCCCTTCCAAGACCGCCATTGAGCGGAGCACTGTGGGGGCTCCCACGCGTTGCCGTGTCCGTAGCGCGCAGTGAAGGAACTGCGGCGCCTGGTATTTGATTTAAAGACTGCAGCGGAGCGCAGTGGTTTTCCGCTACTCGCTGCCGGTTGATAAGCTGATCGCACCTTTGGTTATTTAGCGTATTATTTGGTTGGACTTAGGAGCGGAGCGTAGTGGTAGAAGGAGCCACGCGCTGCCGTCTTTTCTGGCAATTCCATTTTGTTTCTTACTACCTTGGGTAGGAGGTGCACGGTGGCAGCAGCTGCTCCGTGTATCCAGTACAAGCGCTTGTAAGTGTGGAACAATTGTTTACAGTAACGCTTGCGGAGCACAGTGGTGATCGCAACTGCGTGTTGCCGTATAAGCATATATTCATGTCTTGAGGAGGTTGTGCTCTTACAGTATTCAGACGTTCTTTTACTGTTCAACAACTTGCCATGATTGTGGAGTTTTCTTCTTTCCCGTGCCTGTGATTCCTTAAGAGACTTTGTGTGATATACCAAGCAGAGCGGAGTGCTGTGGTTATTGCTTCCCACGCATTACCGTATCTGTTGGTCAACACTGCAGCGTCTAAACATTATTTCCCCTGTGTTCAGTTATTCTTTCGAACAAGCCTCCTCCAGAACTCCTTTTTTTGGATAGCTTAAGCTCTTACAAAGGTATAAGGAAGGGTCATTCTGGTTCAATTGTGTTAGCCTCATGTATGAGATCGATTCTTAATCTATGCATATTCCCTATAGGGCTCAAGCGTATATCATCAGAGGGGGAATCAGAGAACACCATTTTACCAAGTTCTGCTTTATCTCACAGGTACCTAGTTTCAGGGGGGGTAATAGCTGGATATTAGTTGTGTTGGTTGTATGGTGTTCTTACCTCTGTATGTTCTGTCGTTTCAGGTACTTCCCTTTCCCAGCAGACCCCTTCCTTCCCTTCCCTGTTTATTATTTTGCATTTACCCCTCGCCTAATGGCTCAAATCCTCTGTTGATATTTATCAGAGTGTTTGTGACGTTTGGAGGTGGGCTTTATATTCATCATCCGGATCCTGTGGAGCGTACCTGACAGTAACGACAGTGTTAGTTGTATCTGGGCTTTCTTCATTGGGAGAAAAAAGGCTTATCCTAGATCTGGTTTTGGCCTTTTCCATTGCCTCCTTTAAGATTTGTTGAGAGTACCCCCTGTTTTTGAGTCTGGCAACCAGCTCTCGCTGACATTTGTCAAATTCATCCTCATTGCTACAAATTCGTTTTATACGTAGGATTTCTCCATACGGAATGCTTGCAATGAGGTGTTTTGGATGAGAGCTGGTTGCATGTAAGGTAATGTTACCTGAAGTAGCTTTCCTATGAAGGGTGCTTTCAAATTTGTTGTTATGGACAAAGACCTTAACATCAAGGACTTCAATTTCCTTTTTCTCAATATGGGAAGTGAATTTTAAGTTATACATGTTGTTATTGATCTTATTTATGAACAAAACCGCTTCTTCCTCACTTCCCTGCCACAGAATGAACACGTCGTCAATGTACCTAAGATAGGATCTTATGTGTGTCTTGTACTCATACTGAAAGGTGGTTCTAAGGACCTGCTCCTCCCACCAGCCCACATGTAAACATGCGTAGCTGGGGGAGAAGCAGGCCCCCATCGCCACACCTCTCAACTGCTTGTATAGATCTTTATCGAACAAGAAGTAATTATTGTTCAGACACCACTTGATGAGTTCCAACAGAACTTTGTTATGTTCATATAAGGTGCTGGACCTCTTTTCCAAAAAATACTTTACAGAAGCCAATCCTTGTGTGTGGTCTATGGATGTATATAATGCTTCTATGTCTAAAGTGATGAGAAGCAAATTATCAGTCCATGGGAGTTTGTCAATTTTCTGTAAAAAATCACCAGTGTCCTTAACATAGCTAGGTAATGACATCACCAGGCTCTGAAGAAAAAAATCAATGTACTGGCCTACATGTTCCCCCAAACTATTGATAGCCGATATTATTGGCCTACCTGGGATTGGAACCACATTTTTATGTATTTTTGGAATTAAGTACAACACCGGCAAAACCGGGAACTCAATAACCGTGAACTTGTATTCCTCTGTTGAAATAAGGCCTTGTCTTTTCCATAATGCTAACAATTTATGTAGAGCTAATTTTGCTTTGTCATACTCTTTCATGCTAGACTTTGCATAACATTGTACATCTTGAAGCTGGCGAGATGCCTCAGCTATTTAGTCTTGTCTAGGCCACAATACCAGGTTCCCACCCTTGTCAGATTTTTTAACCACCACTTCTTGATTATTTTTAAATTTTTTAATCAGATCAAAGTATGCTTTTCTTCTATAAAATAGATTCCTTTCACTTCTGTTTTTGTGGACAGTATGATTTAATTGTTTAAGATCATTGACAACAAGGTCATGAAATACATCAATGCTGTCCTTTGGCATGAATGGTACAAAGCTTGACTTCGGTTTGAAGGGGCTGATCCCAGCACCTTCTTGCTTGTGGTTAATCCTACATAATCGTTCCTGGGTGGCCTTTTCAATTTCTTGTTCTTGTTCCTCCATATTATCTGATTCGTCCGCCAGATCATGTACCATCAGTAGGTTAGGGATATCTGATGCTGCTAAATTGACCATAGATTCATTATCGTCAGATTCATTGCTGCCTCCTGCGTCTTTTATTGTTTTTAAAGCAAAGAACTTTTTTAGTTTCAATTTCCTGATGTAGCAGTAAACATCAATGCGTGTTCTCGCGTAATTGAAACTATCACCAGGACAAAAGTTAAGACCCAAGGCCAACAGTTGTTCCTCTGCCTTGGATAATGCGACGTTTGATAGATTGATAACAGTGTTGTCTTTTACTGTTTTTTGTTCTTTTTCCATTTCCCTTTTGTTTTTTTGTTGGTGTTTTTCTTTGCTTCTTTTACGTTGGTCACGTCTCCTTTTGGTTCGCCGACATTTGCTGTTGTTTGATTCCGTCGAGGCCTCAGGGTTTGCAGTCTCGCCTCGACTAAAAAATCCATTTCTTGTCCCACATTGAGAATAGTTTTCCTTCTCACCACCGGTATTGATTCTGTACTGGACGCACTAGTGAGTGAAATGGTGTCTAGGCTGTCAGCATCCTCATTTTCGTTATTTTGATGTGTGCTGCTTGCCGCTTCGTTATTAGCCTTTTCGTTATATTGTTGGCGCTTTATAGGATCAAACTTACGAGAAAATGTACATATTTGACCATTTTCATAGTCCTCCAAGTCTCGATTAAACTTAGTTGCTTTCCTTATTTTAATTTTCTCTTTATGTTTTTTCAGATGTTCTAACATGGTTTCCTTCAGTTTGATACTTTGATCCGTTGTTTCCAATTTGTTGATTTTTTCCAAAATGACATCAATTTCTTTTAATATTTCCTCCCGATCAATGTAGGCGTATTTGATCAGGATTTTGACCAAATTCATCGAGGCAGCAAGATTACTTTCCCCCCATTCACGCAGCATGTTGGGGTTAGGTCTATCAAAGCTGGGTGCCAGTAAGATGCGTAAACCCCTTGGCACCCTTCCCACTTCAGCATAATTTGATAGGGATCGGTGTTCCCACCACTTGGTAACTTCAAGTTTGCGTTTTTTCTCCAATTCCTTATACAAAGCAACAATATTAGCGTCCTTGTTAACTTCTATGCTTGCAGGCGGCACGTTATCTTTAGCAGTTTTAGTCTGCTTGCTAAATATTTCCTCCGCCGCGAGCTCTCTTTCCCTCATTTTTTCCATCGACATTGTTGGGTCACTGCCGATTTTTATGTCCCAGGCGTGCTAGCAGAGAAAAAAGTGGTTCTTTTCCCCTGCAGCGCTGCCGTAAAATACCGCTGCTCCCCTTCTACGTTTTCCCGTTTTTCGTGATGTAAGACTCACCGGTTCTCTGCCGCTTTCCGCAGAACAGCCGTCCACGCGTACTCGTCTGGCAGACTCCAGTAGCTCCATCTTTTACAAACTTTTACGGGGTAGGCGGCAGCTGACGACAATCCACCACGGATCCATGTGCAGCACCGGTTAAGCTCAGCCGCCGGCTCACAGGGAGGAGGTCTGGAAACGAAGGTAACCGCCCTTCGTAATTGACACCTGGAGAAACTCGAACCACTTCCTGATACTCCGCAGCAGAAGACAGGGGAGGAAAGAGACACAGACCTCCGAGGTATTTCAGGTGGGCAGTGATTTTATTGTAAGTGACCCAACACAACCGTAAGCCCTTGATCACGTGTCACAAGTGAAAACACCATCTACTACATTTAAAGTGAATAGTGCCCCTCCCAAACTTGACATCACAGGTCACATGTGCATAGGCACTGAAAACATCCTAATATGCTTCCTTCTGTCATTTCAAAATATTGCATGAAAGCATGTAAACACAGTTTGACACGCACAAAATTTATATATATACATGTTCAATAAATAATTTAAAATAACATGTAAAGTGCTATGTGCCACGAAATTTGTAAAATAATAAATACAATTCGTATTAAAAAATCTTCATTGGATGAATCCAATTTTAACTGCCACCATGATGACCATTGTGTTATATATATATATACCTTTGTGATCAAGGCCGCAGGTCGGTGGCCGAAACGCTTTATGTGGACCATTCCTGGCTTGTAAATAAACTCTGGATTTCACCTGCAGCTGTGGTCTGTGCCCGTGTGCTCCTTGCTGGTTACAGTCACTACGGGACTTTATGCTGAGATATTGTTGTAAATAAGTTAAGTAGGCAGCAGGACACGTCTTCATGTTATTAAGATATATTTATTAAGTTAGACAAGATAAGACAGCAGAGCAGTACACCTTACAGCTGACCAGACCATCAACTGCCAAGGCCGGAATCTCCACATCACAGATAGAACACTCTTAGGTTAGACGATAGAAACACTAAGAAAGGACTACAGACACCAAGTAGCCATATTGAAGAAAGTATAAATATAAATACTCAACATTTGTGATATGTATTTAACATTATATTATGTTTTTATTTAAACATTTTAAAAATATTAAGTATATTTGTTTTTAATTTGTAACGTATTTATATATATTTTATTTATTTTGTTTATTTAATATTTTATTTTGTTTGTTTTTAATTTTGAACTGACTGGAGTGGGAATAGTAAATTTTACCCCTCCACAATCCAACATTTTCCCTACTGTTGCACTCACTGAAGTGGGAATAGTAGTTTTTACCCCTCCGCAATCCAACACTTCCCCTACTGTTGAGCTGACTGGAGTGGGAACAGTAAATTTTATACCTCTGCTATCCAACACTTTCCCTACCGTTGCACTGACTGGAGTGAGAATATAAAATGTTACCACTCTGTTCTTTAATAGATTCCTTGGTGTTGTATTTGCTGCAATGGGTGATGCAAATATTTTCTATGTGTAATTTATCACTTTTACTACTGTTGCATTTATTGGAGGGAGGTTTGTAAATTGTATTTGTATCCAGTGACTATACTTATGTGTTGTGTGAATGGGAGTGGTAAATTGTTTATATATTTATTTTAATAGTTTGCGTTGTTTTGTTTAAATTGTATTGGGAATAGTATGTGTATTAAATGTTATAATTAATTTTGTATTGTTATAATTTAAATTATTATGTTTTGTTTATTTGAAATTATAATATTTTGAATTATTAATATTTGTTATTTGGAAAATTATTTTTACTAAGTTTAAAGATTTTTAAATAGTTTAATATTTTAATTTAATTATACTTTTTTAATAGATTTTATGTTATTGGTATATCTATATATAAATATATATATATCTATTTCTTGTTATTTTTTTTATAATTTTAAAATGATAAAATACATTACAATTATTAGTGTAATTATTTTAAAGTGAATATATATATTAAGTATTATATATGTGTTTAACTTTTTCAAATTAAGCGTATTTGTTAAAATGTATATTAAATCCAATTGTTTTTAAAAAATGTGTGTTATTATTTAATATATTTAATATTGATTTTTTACTTTATATATATAAATAAATATATATATATGAACAAGGCGGGTGCTTACCGCCGAAACGCGTCAAGCAGCCTATATGGAAGAATAAAACTTATTTGGAATCAACCAAATTTCACGGAGTCAGTGCCTTACTTGGATGAGAAAGTTTGGAGTGTTCTAGATATATATATATATATATATATATATATATATATATATATATATATATATATATATATATATATATATATATATATATATATATATATATATATATATATATATATATATTTTTTTTTTCATTCAAGTGCCCAAAGCATTCGGGTGATCCCTCTACAGCTCGCCACACCATGCGGTGTTCACTGCTTACTTGCCTTGATGTTTCCAGTTCAATTGATGCATTGCCTGACGCTGCTAGAGGTTAAAGACCCTCTTCCTCAGAGGCTGATGCTTTGACAAATGGCGCAGAGAATGCTCATTTAAATAGAACGCTTCAATTGGTCGCTCAGTGCGCTTACATTTTGCTGCATTCTGGGACATGCCACATTCAGTATCACCACACTGATAGCCTCCACATGTTCATCAAGCACCATCCTTACCAAAAGAACACATTCCCTCTGAAGTCTAATTATGAAGCTGGAATGTGGCAGGCTTGTTGCACAACCTGGAGGACACCGACTGCTGTGCATTTATTGACAGGCACCTGATCTGCGCACTCCAGAAAACCTGGGACCTAACTTTCGTATAGATTGGGCTGTTGCTGCTGTAAAGAAAGGTAAAGGAAGGCCCTAGGGTGGATTGAAGCAACGCTTCACTGAATTGTTGGATTACTATTATTGACTCCAGTTACCTTGATACCCAACACCTGCTCTTAACATTCACTCTGACTGACAAATCTCACTTTTCAGTGTATCCTCAGAGGAAACGCTCGAGGAGAAAACACAAAAGTGCTTTCTGTCCTAAAAGAGGCACTAGATAACCAGAACGTGGAATTGAGAACTTGCCTTAAGTCTGTGGCATTCTTTGCAGGGGACTCGTAGCGGGCTATACCGCCTATTAAAGGCCCACTGCAGTGTTAAAGGCCCGAGCCGAAGGCGAGGCACTTTAACAACATTTGCATATGGCCATGTCTGAACTGGGGTGGTGGAGTGAGCTAAAGAATGATGATGGATTAAACCCAAATTGGTTGACTGGGGGTGAGTGCTTGTTCAACACTCCGTCCATCATCCCCTTTGGTTTTGCTTTATAAGGCTATTAGAACATTCTGCCACTAGAGGGCAGAATGTTCTAACAAATAAAACAAAGCCTTCAGGGAGCGCGAGGGTATTGAAATCCCCTCAGGCTCCCTGATGCCTTTGTTCACAGCCAGAACTGTGAAAAAAGAAGCATTGGAATGTAGGAGCTCCGGGCTTATGCCAGCCATTATAAGCCTTGAGCACTCCATTGTTTGCAACATTCCAATGTTCTAATACTTGCTTTGAACCGCACAAAGATTACTCTAATATGATTGAAGACGAAGACATGGGGAGAATATAGCTCCAAGAAACCACTATAAATCTTTGATCAGCCTTAAGTAATCTAAATGGGAAAAAAGTTGGAATAAACTGCTTACTGCTGTAAGGAACAAGTTCCAGCGATCCTTCTGGAAAATCATGGCTTCATAACAAACAACAGAACTACTTTCCCTAAGTTATCTATAACTGACGACCAATGGCACACACATTTTCAAAATGATATTCTACAGAAGTCCTGCTCATTGAATTGTTTTCTTCTAGATGCTATTATGTTTAGGGCTCCCGATTTTATGTTTTTTTTTTTTTACATTTCCGTCTGTATTTATCCATAATTATTTTTGGGAAATCTTGTTGGTATTTATCCATATTTATTTTGTCTTTTGAGAATAAATGGAGACATAACATGTTATATTTTCACATTTATTTAACTGATAAACATTCACTTATACTTTGATAACTGTTGGGTTTTAGCAAATGAAGCAGCCACATATATCAAAATAATACACCAGAGGTAAATATCAGCTGTATACTGTAAATATCTCTTAACATATGACTGTATTTAGGGAAATCTCAACCTGTTTTTTAAATCCCCATGCTGTGTGTCTGCTCAGCTGCTGTCTTGGAATTCAGGAAAGACAGCATGGAGAGCCATTCACAAGAAGCTCAATTTTCAGTATTCTCCTGCTTTTAAAAATGAATACAGACAGGAAATATATTGATTTCTGTCTGTATTTTTCTGTAAAAATCTGTAAAAATGGAAAACTGGAAGCCTTAATAATGAGGTGTCACACAACCTAAGCCATTTTGTTTTAAAAGAGCAGCCATAATTCCATTTCTAGGATCCCAGCCGACCTTTATAAACCAGATCACGTTTTATGGGACCATTTCATTATCCTTATTAATAATGCAATTCTAGAGGAAGCCTCCAACACCGCCACAGAGCTTGGAAATGCGATAGTTCCTTTTTTCAGAAAGGTGATAGACTTCACCCTGCCAATCATCGTCCCATTACTCTGCTCTATATTATTAAAACGTTTTTTTAAGTTTACCGCTTGTAAAGATTGAGAGATGGGCTGAGGAGAATAAGATCCTATCTAATTCCTAAGCTAGCTTTAGGAAGAAAATGGGCCCAATAGATCACTCATTTGGGCTATATTTTCTATTAATTAAGTGTGCTGTATTGAAAAAGCAGCTGCTGTATGTGGTATTTGTAGATCTAAACTGTTCTTTCCACAATGTCCTCTACTACTTATTGTGGGCTATTCTATCAGACCTTGGTATACCACCCGGACATTCATCTTTATCAATTAGATTGCGCAAAGGACATTTTGCAAGGATCTGTTGAGGCCAGCAGAGGAAACCACTAGACAATTCCCAGTGTTAAGGGTCATCTGACAAAGTTGCTCCCTATCTCCAATATTGTGTTTACTTTACATTATGGTTTAAATCTCTTTATTAGTATTTCAGACATAACAAGGGAAACAGGGCCTCCTGCTCCTTCAGTACAGTGCGATACAGACTCCCAGGTCGGCGAAGATAATCTTACTAAGTAATTGCTAGGAGCTGGTCAACAATACAGATCCACGTATAACACAAGAAAAGGAACCAACAGAACCCCTCCGCCCCTATCTGCCCCCCTGTCCACAAAGCAAAATAGAAAAACAGGGAAGAATTGGTGAAAAAGTTTAGCGGGTTTTGGACTTCCTCAAGCGTGTGGGCCCGCTCCGCTCAGGGATTGGTGTATCGACCAAGCGCAGAAGTCGCAAATATCAGGGACAGCTCAGTTCCCGAAACTCCCCGGTGAGCAAAGTCAAGAAGGGGCGCCACAGCTCAGGAAATTCCTCTCCTCTGCCCACTAGGGCGAGAGATAACTTCTCCATGCCGAGCACCATCCACAACCGGTGTAGCCAACCTGTGTGAGGGGGGCCTGTGGGGATCTCCAATGCGCTAAGATGTTTTGTGTGGCCGCATCTAGAGCGATGGCAATGAGGCGACCCCGCCGTGACTTCAGAGGGTACATCAAGGAGTTGGGCAGCCCTAGGAGTATATATGCGGGGAAGCGAGGGAGCTGGGTGTCCAAATGGGAGTCAATATCATCAAGGATTGTATTCCAATAGTCATGAAGCCGATCACAACTCCAAAGTAGGTGTTCTAGTGTGCCTAGTTCCCTGCACCCTCTCCAGCAGCGGTCACTAATGCGGGAGTCGACTTGGTGGAGGCGCTCCGGTGTATGATACCAATAGGTGGCTATTTTGGTCAATGTTACAGTGAGGCCTGTATGGTAGGCTGAGTGTCGGGCCCTGTAATATATACCACGCCATTCGTTATGTGAGAGAGCTCTCCCCAGTTCTCGCTCCCACCGAATCCTGCCGGCATTGTAAGTGTGGATGTTTGCAATAAGGAGGTGTTGGTATAGGTCGGAAATTAACTTTTTATCAGAAGAGCGCGTGACCAGCCACTTCTCGTAAGGGGCAAGGTGGCGTTGTGCTCCCGGTCGGACCTGTGGGTGGAGTGCCCAGTGTCGCACCTGCAAGTAAGGTAGCCTATCCCATTCCAGAAGGCCATATTCATCTCTCATTTGTTGGAACGAGAGAATACCATCTAAGTTAAAAAGGTGCCCTAAGGACCTGCAGGAGGAACGCCGCCAGGCCACAAATGCTTTAGGGTCCAAGCCCGGGGTGAAGTCAGGATTAGAAAACAGTGGGGTCAAGGGAGAGGGAAAGGACGTCAACTCGTGCTTGGTGGCGACTCGATCCCAAGCCTCCATAACGGTGCTGGTGATGTGGGACGCATATAGATTAGGTGGCCGGTGATGCTTCGGGAAGAAGGGGATCCCTTGTAGGGGCATACCCGCAACCGCCTGGTCCTAAGGGAGCCAGTGTTTACCAGACTCCAACTGGTGCCATTCCACCAAGCAGCGGAGCTGTGCCGCGTGGAAGTAAAGTTGCAGGTCAGGCACCCCTACCCCACCGTGTTCCGGCGGGAGGACGGCAATAGTCTGCTTGAAACGTGGCTTGCGGCCCTGCCAAATGAAACGTGCCAAGTCAGACTGCGTTTGTTGGATCCAGCCTGCCAGAGGGCGCAATAGGAGGGTCTGAAACAGATATAATATCTGGGGGAGAAGTGACATTTTGATTGCCGCGATCCTCCCCAGCCAGGATAGGGAGTGGTGCTTCCATCTCCGGAGTTCCCCACGGAGTTGTGTGCGAAGCTTGGTGTAATTCGCCTCAACGGTGGCTGGGATGGTGGGGCCCAAAAGGACACCCAGATAAGGGACTGTGGTGTCAGACCACTGTACGGGATGCTCCTCCTGAATGGAGGCGAGGGTCGAATCGGACAGGGAAATATTAAGGGTAATCAATTTATCGGCATTGATCTTAAACCTGGAAGCCTGTGCGAAACTGTGCAGTTCAATAAAAAGAGCTCGGAGAGATTGGACAGGGTCGGTGAGGGAGAGTAAAATATCGTCCGCGTATAAACTAATTTATGAACGTCCCCCCGAATTTAATTCCCGCAATAAGAGCGTGATGCCGAATTCTCTGGGCTAACGGCTCTATGTAAAGAGCGAATAGGATGGGGGAAAGGGGGCATCCCTGTAGAGTCCCTCTACCGATCGGGAGGCAGGAGGAAGTGTGGCCATTAACGCGTAGCGTGGCATTAGGCGACTAATAGCAATTCAAGATACGGGTGCAGAGAACCTTCCCTAGGCCGAAGAGATGTAAAACCTGCTCGAGATAGGGCCAATGGACCCTATGAAAGGCCTTCTCGGCGTCGATTGCGAGTTGCATGCAATTCAGTCATGTTCGAGACCCGGGTTCAGTGAGGTGCAGGACCCGCTTGGTGTTGTCCCTGGTTTGGCGCTGTGAGATGAAGCCGGCCTGATCCGGCTCCACCAGTTGTGTCATATAGGGCGCCAGTCGTCCCGCTAATATGCTTGTGTACAGTTTGAAGTCAATATTAAGAAGCGAAATTGATCGATACGAGCCACAGCGGGTTGCATCCCTCCCGGGCTTCGGGATAACCGTAATTGAAGCCTCCAACATTTCTTCAGGGATCGTCCCAGGTTGGGCGAAAGAATTAAAAAGATCCTGCAGCAGAGGCGCCACCTGATGACAAAAGGTTTTATAAAAGGCTGGCGAGTACCCGTCCGGGCTGGGGGATTTCCCCATTTTAAGGCGCGATATAGCCACTACGATCTCCTCCAGTCCGATCTCCCTGTCTAAGATTGCCGCCTGGGCGGGGTTCAAGGAGGGAAGCTGTGCACCCTCCAGGTACTCCTGGCTAGAACGCAGGTCAAGCGAGTCACCGGCATAAAGGGACTCGTAGAACACTCGGAAAGCCTCTGCTATGGCCTCGTCGTCCGATACTAGGTCACCCTGGGTAGTACGAATGGCTTGCACCCCTCGTCTCTGGCGTTGCTCACGTTGCTTATTCGCTAAAAGGCGACCGCATCTATCCCCTCCGGAATAGTAGGCGTGACGGAGGCAAAGAGCCGCGTATTCTGCCTTATACTGGTCTAGAGCAACCAACAGTTTCCGCTCTGTGCATAGTTGGCGCCAAGCCCACGTTGCCCCAGTGCGCTGGTGCATTTGTTCCAGCTCGGTTACCCATTGCGAGATCTCCGCCTGTTTCAGCGCTCGTTCTTTATTATTGGCCACGGAAATTAAGATAGATTCTCCCCGCAAGACAGCCTTAAGGGCAGACCACTGCATTGCCAGGGAGGTCTCGGCGTTAGCATCATGAGCTAAAAATTGTCTAATAGCCGTTTTTATCCAGTCCACCGTCTACGGAAGATGTAGGAGGGACTCCCGAAGGCGCCAGTGTCGCTGCAGTGTAGGTGCAGCGGGAAGCAAAAAGGTAGCCACCACTGGGGAGTGGTCTGATAACGATGCGGGCAAAATGTCGGAGTCCATCGCTAGTGTCACCAATTAGGAGGAGCATAGGAAGTAGTCCAGCCTGGCGTAAGTTTTGTGGGCCTCTGAATAGTAAGTGCAGGACTTGCTGTACGAGTATAAGTGTCTCCACAGGTCAATAAGGCCTAAGTCCCGGAGGTATGCTAGGCCTGACATGGAGAGAGCTCCCACTTGGCCTGATCTTTGGCAGGAGCGATCAGTCAGGTTGTGGAAAACGAGGTTAAGGTCACCCCCCAAACCAAAAGTATGTGTCGCTCAGTGTTGGCCGTGGCTGCCGATAGTGCTTTATGTAGAAAACCCTCCTTCCCCTCATTGGGAGCATAAACGAAGCCACCACCAGGGCCTGACCCGCCACTAGGAACCAATAGGCCAACAAGCGCTCCCTGATCTCCGCCTCCCGCTGAAGCACCCTGCCCCGGAATACTCTAGACACCAATATCGCCACCCGCAGTGTTTACGTCACATTAAAGGAACTGAAGAGCACATTCAATCTTGTCTATGTGATGCTTCAGTTCTTGGGACAAAGATGCAAGGCTCTTATCTCCTGGTCTCAAATTCCCCTATTGGTCTCCAGAATCTACTAAATCTTGTAGGAGAATTTTGTTTTTCTAAGGGTCTTTCAATGAACACTATAAAAAATAAGTTAATTATGTTTCGTCCACATAAGGGTATTGAGAGCAACCTTACCCTGAACTTCGCTCCTCGTAAACAGCTGTCCTACTTTCCTATATGGCCATAAACATTTCAAATGATGTGAGGTGGAAGCAGCACCTGAATCATTCAAGAAATCTGATGTGCCAAAGAACTAGTTGTACACTCCTTTTCTCTTGTGGTAAAAGGTGGCTATATGATGCATCTGTCCTTGGAGGTGTACAAAGTGAAATACCAGGCTCGCCCTGTTACAGCATGATGGCAGTGAGCGGGCAGTTGCACTATTAATGCAGCACCCCTGTCAGTGCACAGGTCAGATTGTCTGTCTGTCTAGAGCCGTCCAATCGGACATGTGCACTTCAGAGCCTGCAACTCCAAGGCTGAGAAACAGCCAAGGGATTGCAGCAGCAGGCCCCCAGTCTCAAAGTGAGTGCTGGGTTAGCCTGCTCCAACCAATCGTGGAGCTGCGGTGCAGCTCCACGATTGGTTGGTTTTACATTGTAGAAGGGAGGAAGTCCTTCCTTTTCCGCCTGCTGAGGAGAGCACCAGAAGGATGAAGGAGACCGCATCCAGACCCTGCGCTGCAGCGAGAACACGGAAAAGAGTGTCGGGCGGCAGGTGTAAGGTAAGTTATTATTCTTTTTTTTATGCTTATTTATTGCCTGTTTCCACTCCCTCCTCCCAACCTCCCCATTGTCGTCCCCCACCCCCACCTCTCTGCCGGCACACCAGCCGCTACTGTGTCGGGGTTCTTCAACATCACTGACCTATTGTGCTGTGAGCTGCGATTTCTTAAACAATTATAGAAACTGCCTCTAAGCACACCAACAATACCAGTGCTTCTTCAACTCCGCCGCATGGACAATGGGTCAATTTCTACGCTAACGCCATTTTCATACTAGGTGAGACTGTGGTACATTCCAGAGCTGAAGATTCTTAGGGAGGCACCTCTGTCCCTGGTTGGCTGGGGATCATTGGGTTGGTTCAGGATCATCTAGACAGAGTTGTATTTGCTGTGTTGGTCTGAACTGTGGGCCTCCCCCCATTCCATCACTTTTGAGGCTACAAATATGATCAAACACCACTATGAGAACCATTTTTGGGAATCCTTGGTTGCGAGACCTACAAATGGTTCCCTAACCATGAACTTCACTTTAAGGCTATGAGTCCCAATCAACGAACAATGTCTAAACTCTGTTTTACCAGCATCTTCTAGATCCCTTCAGCTCAAATGGAGATTTGGAATTATTCCTCTGAATTATTTGAGCCATCAGTTGGGCCTAGCTGGAATGCACACTGTGGACCGCCGCCTGCACTGTAGTACTTAATTAAACAGATCTGCAGTTGTAGGTGGCAAATTGGCTGTGGGCAGAGAGAGGAGGGTAGCAGAGTGGGGGATCACCTCTGTAAAAAGAAGAAAAAAGCCTAAGTCACTGCGGGGCCAACACCGGCGTCCATAGTGTGTTGGTAAATGAGCAGGCTTACCGCTTATTTAATAAATTACATACTTGACATAATTGGATTAACTTATTTAGCTCCATATTTGCACGTGATAGCTCAGACCTGATCCCCTTGCTGGGAAGAAGTGACAGGAATTAAAAGTAACTGGGGCCTAGTGGCAAGGTCTTAGACTTAAGGTTGAGTGTTCAATTACTGGTCTTTGCTCTATGCTCCCTTGAAAGTATAGGTAATAGCAGGTCTTTAAGTGGGCCGGGTCTCACTGGTGATGAGCGCTGGCAGTTTTTTTAAGGGGGCCTCCAAACGGGTCTCTAATAGGCTCTGTTTTGTGCCCTAACACAGGCGGTCTGTTTTTTCCCCGACGTCAATGACAGCAGGCACATCGATGTGCGCGTGCCCACACTGCTCACTTCTCACTAGTGGAGAAATTACTGCATGACGTCATGCCAGGTGAGTGTTGTAGGGGAAGGGAAACCCTTTAACCCGTTGCGTACTAATGAGGAGCTCAGCTCGTCATGAGGCACGGTTGAGCTGCACTCATGACGAGGTGAGCTCGTCACGGCCTTTGGAGCGTTCGCACGCGGGGATAATTTCCCCGCTGTGCTGAACGTTCGAAAAACGGGTGTGGCCGTGATGAGCTCAGCTCGTCATGAGTGCAGCTCCGCTGTGCCTCATGACGAGCTGAGCTCGTCACCAGCAGGGCTGCGCCGCACGCGGCCCCCTTCCCCCCCCGCACAGGAGGTGAAAAACCCCACAGGGAAGGGGTTAAAGAGAGTCATTTTCTCTCTGGATTCCCTTTTCTTTTTGAAACTCAGGAGCAGCAACATTGTCGTGGTGCCACCAGGGCTTTAAGTGAAAGCTTTTTCAAAATGATATACAACAAGCCATAATTGCTGCTCATTTATCTTATGCAACTAGCAACCAATGACAAAGCCAATAGTCCTGACTTGTTGTAGGTATGATGTTACTTGTTGTATAATATATCTGGATGCAATGAATATAGGGGGGAGGATGTGGTCTGACCGGCCAGATCTGCCGGCTTTGGTGCTGGAAGGGCGGGTGGCCCCCGCCCTCCAGGAGCCCCCTCACTCAGTCTCAACCGGGAAGACATCAAGTAAGCCTCAAGTCTGTGCGCGCACACGCGCCATTTAATTCATGATTGAAGTTCAATCATGAATTAAATGGTGGTGCGCATGGCTGCCCCCCCCCCTCTTCCTATTATTCCCTCTCTTTCTGTCTTGCTCCTCACTTGCTGAAAACCGTGACTTGAAGAAACGTTCACAACCTTATTTTCCGTCTTTCATTTAGTTGCTTCCCTGTGAAATGGATCCAAAAAAGAAAAACACTCTTGCGAAAAATGCCCTTTTTCTGGCATTTTTCTCTGTTTCAAAGTGCAGCCTTGGGATGGAGAGAAATAAAAGGTTTTAAATATGAAAAATAAATTCATAACTAAATAAAGCAAGACAGAGTAGTTGCAAAGTGGCCAGTTGGGTTTTATTGGCATCCAAACACATCAGCCTCACTTTACAGACTTTGCAGTGAAGCGCTACTTTTGTTTTCTCGTCTTTCTTTTAACAGCATTGTTGTCCCCAGGTGTGGAAGTGCACCATTCCGGAATGTATTGCAATACCTGGTTGATGGGTGGATTGGAAAACAAAATGTGTACCATGGCTCTGTGTTTATGGATGTGGTCTTTTTAAACCATACTGCTTATGATTTGTAAGGATATAAGCAATGGACATTGAAATGGTTCCCTTCAGGTCCCTGTAGTCCTGTCCTTAATTTTTCAGGTAAAACCACTCGCTGATGTCTGAATAGTGAGTGAGGGATCGTTAAGGTAACCATGTTGTTTCTGCTTACATTTCACATGCTTTACTTAATCTTGCATTCCTTATGAGTGTTTGCTATTACTTTTTTTTTTAGACAGCATATTACTCTTATCAAGTGCATAATGTGAATTGAGCCACATCCAAGTGTTTATAGCGGGCACAATTAGGTTGCAGCTGAAGGCAGCGCGAGTTTCTCTCTGTTGGGCAGTATGGTGTTCAGTGAGGGAAAGGATGTAGCGCTATGGCCAGAGCTGTCGAATTTGGAACTGGGGAACCGGGTTCAGCCTTCATGACCAGACCACTTTACTGTGGGAGCATATTCCCATGCTAGACCTTACAAGACCTTATGCCTTAGCACAAGCAGGTGTACCCTAGTGTCAGTCAGTAACAGCTTTATTCGATTTAAATTTTCAAATCATAAAAGCATAACAATCATAAAACATACATTGCAATAACACAAAATATCTACAAGTTAAAATATGAGCCCATCCTTTGGGTGCAATTTCCTATCTAATTACTTTCATTTTATAGGATTAGCATTTGAGACAATACCGTTACAGCTAGTTGTCCCTTAATTAGAAACAATTAATGACAAGCAAGGTGAATCTATTGAAAACTTCCCATAAGTAAGTCAAGGATAGCTGTTATACATTGGTTCAAAACGGTTAAAAGTGGAGATATTGCAGCCACTCAATGCGCGGACACTTCTGCCCATCGGGTGGTTATACTTAGCGCTTGGTCTTAATGAGCAAAGGTGTGACGTAGTAGGGTAAAAGTCATGTAGATCCCAGGTGGATATAGGGCCATCTCCTTTTTGGGGCTGCCAAGTATGAAGATATGGGACAACGTGTTTGTCCCTGAATTTTACTAGAACCAGGTCACCGGCGATATCTTTTGGGAGGGATCCTAGCCAACCCACCCTTCTAACACTCAGGATTTTTCCATCTATAGTGGGGGGCAGGGGTCTGTTTTTTTTTAGCCAAAAAGTAACCTTGTTTATTAGGTCCTGATGCCTTTCGACTGTTCCACTTGTGAGTACTGGCATTCCCGAGAGAACGCACACAAATGGAGCGGCCTCCGGTGGTAGGTGAATGTGATTAAATAATCTTGGCATATTGCCATGGTTAGGTACTGTCCCCTTATGGAATGTTGGTTCTTTGCTCCATCCTACTCTGGCGGAAGTGCACTGTGCTAATGTAGAGTTAGTGGATACTCTAGGAGTATTTAGAACTGGCGTGAGTGAGGCTACTGGTTGGATTTGGACCTTAGTACTTTGTGCAGATGATTTAGGCACTTCTGTGGTAGCGAGAGACTGGGGTTGGTTAGATTTTGCAATGCTTTTTATGAGTATCGAATTGGCCTTGATCGTTTCCTCTAATCCCGTAAGCCTATCCCCTAGAATGTTCATTTTTTCTATCACCGGAGATATTATAGATTTGACCAGGTGTTCGATCTGGACCAATAGGGTTACATCGATAGAAGGTGCAGAAGAATTTGAATTTGAATTTCCGGCGAACTCTGGAGCTGGGGGAGGTGGTGATGGCCAAAGGGGGGCTTGAGCACAATTTCAGTTGTTTTGCCTGGCTTCCCTGATGTGTAACCCCATTTCGCTTTCTTTTAGCCGGGGGATCCTGAGGGAGCGCTATGTTTAGGGTGATAGCTTTTGCAGATAGTGAGTGGGGGGTACCTAACAGACTATCATTTTGGTGGAATGGTGTACTAGTCTGGGGATTTGTGCTTGCTGTAAGACAGTTAAGGGCGCCAGTTTGCTTGGTTCTTGGTTCCGCGAAGCATACTTTGTTTTACATATACTGTTTAATTCCTCCAGCAGAGATAGGTTTTGTGCTATGTCGGCTACCTGTAAGGGAGATCGCTTGTTAGGTGTACTATCTGTGGACAGGGATCGTTCTAGTCTCTCTGTTTCACGGGGTATGGGCAATGTTGTCCTATTTAGGTAATGATCGAGTGTCCCATTCATCGAATCCCTCTGGGGGATGGCATTTTTGGTAGCCCCCTTACGATTCATAATGTGACTATATTAAAAACAGTGAGCACCAAAACTGCAGCAGGATCTGGTAATATCGAAGTTCACAAACTAAAATCCATTGGGGAGGTCCGTAAGTAAGCATAAATGTAAAGTCCAAGTCTCTTTACCTCCTCTTGTTGAGGTGCCAAGGGGGTGGCCCGTCCCGTCCTCCTCGGGCCTCGCTTCGCTCGGCGTCCCGCGACGCGGGGCAGAGCGCAGTTTAAAGGCGCCTCCTGGCGCTCTCGTAGCGTGGCAAAGCAGCGCCGCCGCTGGGGCAGCCGTGTGATGTAGTCCCGGAGGCGGCGGCGCTATCCTCAGCAGTTAGTGACTCCTGGTGGTGGCGGCTACAATGGAGGGCTTCCTCGCCTCCCCCCTCCGCTCCTGGTAAGTGTCCCAGTCATAAGTCTCTCTCTCAGTTTTTGAAAATAATAACGATTTGACCACTCAATACCTTCAATAAAAGAAGCTGATATAGATTTTGTTTACAGGACTTACAATTGCCTGCTCACTCCAGGATGGCTTTGCTCTTTCCACTTCTTTTAGTGAGCGTTGAAAAATACCTGTGTCCTTTTCCAGTTCTCACGCAGCCTGACTGGGCAAGCACCACCAAGAGTTCAAAATTTTTTCGGCTGAACCGTGTACAATGTGACGCTCCTATTCTTTTGCTCTACTCGCCTCATTCCGACGTTGCACGTTCATTTAGCCAGCTGAAAGCCCAGAGCGAACACAATCAGATCAGATGCCTGTCCACCGCCGTCAAAGTATCAGATGCTGAGACAGCTCGTACTCGGCCTCGGCAGGAGCACGCAAAGCAGAGAAATCTGCACAGATGGATGTTCCGTCACCCCCCGTTGCTCCCCGACCTCAGGAGACTCAGGTTCGTGGAAACAGGGGCCGTTGAAGCAGCAGTAACCTAGTTTAAAGGAGCTTGTAAAGCGCCTGGTGACGCCTCCCGGCGTGTCCCCGCGTGAAACCTAGTGGTTTCAATTGTGGGTTAACCTTAAAGGCCTGTCCACCACAATCCATACTGAAGTTCATCTCCAGTCTTGCGGGCAGGCCTACGAAGCAGCCCACCCTAGAGCAGCAGTGATCCAGTCACTATGACTCTGACACTAAGGTCACATGAACCTTGAGCAGGGTAGGGCGGTGTGAATGGTGTGACCGCACTGGGTACGTATTTCGGGTGGGTGCATAGTGTTTGTAAGTATATTATGGTTTAAAAAAAACTTGCTGACTCCTTCCTAACCTCTAGCAATTTTCAGCAACAATAAAAATGTCATGATAACTTCTGTGATTAATGTTCTACCTAGAGAGAGATTCGAGTTTTGTCTAGTGGAAGGGTTGACTCCTGGAAAGGTAGCACAGAGGGTTAATGTGCCTGCTGCAAAGAACATGTACCATGCACATCACAAAGTGCACATAATGTTAACTAGATTACTGCTTTTGTTAGAGAGATCCTTTTGTTACTTGCAGTTTATAAGTTAAAATCCTAACATAGAACAGTGAGCTATTAAACTATACTGCCTACTAGTATGGTTGTCATGTGGCTTCAACACTTTGTAGTGCTTTGTCTTATGTAACATTTCCTATACGGTGATTTACACACATATAAATGATTGTCTCTGCGTAGTGTGTGTGATGTAAAGTGCTCTGACGACATATATTGGTATGAGTGGCGCTGTAAATCAAATTAAATGCATCTGAGAAAGAGTGTGGTTATGGAGACTTGAGGGGGACTGTTAAAGGGTGGTAGTGAGGGAGTCCGAGACGTAAGTGATCATTGGGGATACCAACAAACATTGTTGCACAGGGCGCTACCAGCACTAAAGTCGGCACTGCCATCAAGGCCAATCCGCCTCATCCATTGGTACCTCCTTTGGCCTTGTTTCAGCAGTAGTAGCTGCAACTCACTAAGGATTGATAATGCAGGATTTGCACGCACAGCAAACTACGTTTGCAAACTTCACAGTGTCTCTGCTTCATGCACAAGCATTTTTAACATGTGCTACCTGCTCTGGAGCCACTAGAATTATGCAGCAATGGGGGACAAAATGATGCCACAGTGTTGACTAAATTATGCAACAAAAAAAGGCTGCAGCGTAGTGCAATATATTTTCTTATACTTTATTATTTAGACATTTTTACACATGTTAAGTCTCTGCAAAGATTCTGCCTCATTAGTATCAGTATACCATACAAATGCAGCAGTGAGAAAGGTGATCAGTCAACCTTTGCCAAGGGCTGTCGACTTTGCAGCAACTCAAGTCACTTTTTTTGTAATTTTTTATCCGTTTGAGCTACAAAAACGATTAGTTAAAACTGTAAGATTATGCAGTGGATGATGTATTATGTGGCAAATATGACAGAGCCTTAATTATATAGAAAACATTTGCAAATTAGGATATTTTGCCATACATGTTTGAACAGCTCTTGTGGAAGAAGAAAGGAGAAGTGCTAAGGAGAGAAACTGCATGGCTTGGAGACAAATGGCTTATGATTCCACTTTTAAGCGATTTGGGCATTGTGTGATTAGAAATATATCCCATTTTGTGAATGTATTTAAATGCCAACGACTTCTATTAAATATTAAATAATCAAGTGTATCCATTGGTTGAATTAAATAACACAATAAGCTGTAACTGGTCGGTGAAATGCCAAATACTAAAAATTGGAATGTTTAGCACATTCTGGCCACACCTCTGACTCTGCCCAATGATCCAATCCTTGGGTTATCCGCGCCCTTGGAGTCTCCGCCAACAGCTCCCCCACTTCGACCACTTCCAATATCACGACACTCGACACGATGTAGTCCAAATATGATGTTTCCGATGATACCTAATAAGAAAACAGCGTAATGACCATGAGGTACGCACTGACAAAGGAAACATAAACAAGAACCATAGAATGCAGGTTCTACCAAAAATGTTCTTGGCTCCGATTCAAGGCACAGAACACCACCATCCATCCGAAAGCAGGTACACATTATCGTCAATATGATGACATCTGGCATAAAGTGTCATCAATTTCATGTCACATATACTACTGCAACCATGGGTTTAGCAGTCACAGAATACCACTATAATATTACGGAGATTCACTAAGTGCTATATTGCCATTTATATATGCCTTGCAGCACCAGCTTATCATCTGAGGAACACGTTTGATAAAGATAGAAAAAGAGCGCCCACTTCTCGTTTTTAGTGGGTGTTTGAAAGTTGCTACCCTCCCCTCGCGCATTCATACAGGATATGTCATGTATATCATCTGTATAGTGCTTTATGCCATTTTATAAGCCCTTCCTTGCGATTGGACGAAGATAGAAAAAAGAACCAGGGATGAATGCAGGTAAAGTATAAAAATATCACTTTAAACCACTCAAACGAGACTTCGCAATTGTTCTAAAATTAAAGAGTTCCCAACCTACTCACTCCATTGTGTGTGTGATTACCACACATGACGACATACGTTAGTGTTAAGTTTGATAGAATCACCTTACAATGACCTGCAACTACATTAAGGGGACAGTCATATTGAAATCAGTACATATGTGCTGCTTTTATAGTGTAGCAGAGTTTTCAATAGACAGCGTTTCATAAGTATTCTACAACCCCGTTTTAAATATATACTGCCGCAAATCATTCGGTGAGACTAGTTATTGGTTAACAGTTTTATATCCACTTCTCACACAAGAAAAATACTTACGTAGCCTTTGTGAACATGCCGAGCCCCACTGGAACTGCTGTCAGGCCCCTGCCGGAACAGTCCACCCCCCGTCCCCATTGCAGTGGCAGGGCTGAGGGAAGAGCAAGGGGCGGGGAGCCACCTGGCCCAGCCGGGCTGACCACTGCCACCAGGGCCCAGGTGGACATCCACTGCAGCAGTCAGCGACGTGACTCCGGCATGTGAGCAGCCGGAAAGTGCAGTCCAAGTCCCCCAGCGAGCAGCACAGGGTCCCAGTGTGTGTTTTTCCCCTCTGATGCAACAGATCTCTGCCTGCAAGAGTAGGGCAGTGTCCTGTGGGTTGTCCTTTCCCTCCAGATGCAATATAGTTCACCAGTGGGGCCCTAGACCTGTGCAGCGCTTTGTACTCAGCTGCGGCACAGTACTAGGATTGTGTGTCTGGTACACACCTTTATCTACAATTCAGTACAGTCTAGGACTTGTTGATTCTGTCCAACAGTAGTTCCGTAAACCCAGCGCTGGGACAGCGCTCGGGGTCTTGTACAAGGTGGTCTTCCACCAGTAATCTGCTGGCGCACCTTTCCTCTTCAGGCAGACCAGTACCAGGGTACTGGAACTCCTTTTGACTCTAGAAAGTTAAGAGGGGTGGTACTTCTTGCACCCTCCTCTCTTCACACACAGAACAGTACCAGCGTACTCCTGTACACCTTACTCCACAAAACCGAAGTAGTCACTGCGTGAGTTAAAGTCCTTCCCCGGCTTTTTTCTTCTAAAGTCCCTTACCTCGGGGATGAGGCTGGTCATACCTGTGAGATTCTCTCCAGAGGCACAGATTATTTCCTCCCCATAGACGTTGGAGCAGTGGGTCTTGTACAATCCTTTCCAACAAGGGGGTTCACAGTCCATTCACCTCAGAATCAGCACAGGAACCTGGTTTCTTCTACTCCTCTGAATACACATGCATGAGAACACAGTACCTTCAGTAAGTACGCCCCATTGAATTCAACACAGCACTGGGAGACAATGATAATTGTCTGTGTGGCTCACGGACACCTAATGCAAAAACAACAGTTGATGGACGGAATGTTGCACAATGGCAAAACACTCACCCCCAGTCACAGATCTGGGTTTAATCCATCGTTATTTCGCTCACAACACCACCCCTGTTCAGACATGGCCATATGCAAATCAGCCTTGACCCTGTGCCTCATGGGAACATCCATCCCGAACTGCCAAGCCATGTCTTCCCTGGACCGTAATCAAGCACCCTAGGACCGGTTTCTGGCTATCAGCCAGGATAGCTTGATTCCAGTGGCATGGAAAGCACGGGACTCACGTCTTACCATACCCGTCCCACTCGGGGTGACAATTGCAAAAACAACAATTGATGGACGGAATGTTGCACAATGGCAAAATATTCACCCCCAGTCACAGATCTGGGTTTAATCCATTGTTATTTCGCTCACCACCCACACCACCCCAGTTCAGACATGACCATATGCAAATCAGTCTTGTCCCTGTGCCTCATGGGAACAGTCCAGCCCGAACTGCCAAGCCATGTCTTCCCTGGACCGGAATCAAGCATCCTAGGACCGGTTTCCGGCTATCAGCCTTCATCAGCCAGGATGGGGTGAATGTATGACATTGTTCTGCATTATGTCCATCAACTGTTGTTTTTGCATTTGTCACCCCGAGTGGGACGGGTATGCTCAGACATGAGTCCCGCACTCTCCATGCCATTGGAATCAAGCTATCCCTGCTGATGAGGGGTGAAAGCCCGAAACCGGTCCTAGGATGCTTTGTTTCCAGTCCAGGGAGGACCTGGCTTTGCAGTTCGGGCTGGACAGTTCCCATGGGGCACAGGGTCAAGACTGATTTGCATATGGCTAGGTTCAAAGTGGAATGGCATGGTGAGCAAAAAAACAATGGATTTAGGCCCAGATCTCTGTACTGGGGTGAATGCATGACATTGTTCTGCATTCTGTCCATTAATTGTTGGTTTTTGCATTTGTCACGGACACTTAAGGCAGCAGGCTGCAGCAGCACAGAGTTGTAAGATTCTGAGGCACACAGGTAAGCTAAATAACGCACCGCTGATAATGTTCCTCCTGACAGGTCCTAGTTTTCTTCTCTACTGGCAGTTTTGAATCACCAGCATGACAAGTAGCGCTGATGTTAATTTTTCCTTGTGTGCTCAGATGTTTTCAGGAAACAGTTAAAATGTCAATATAACACAAGTGAATAATGTTCCTTCGGGAGGGAGATCAGCGTTTTGTCTAGTGGCAGGTCTCACTGATCATGAAGTAGTGCAGAGGGTTAATGTGCCTGCTGCAAACAATGTGTACCATGCAGTTCACTAAACTGCATTGTATGAGGCTATTGCAGTTAGTTGCTGCATTTTGTCACAGAGCTCCTCGGTTACTTGCAGTTCATAATGTATGTATGAGATAGAACTCTGAAATGAAGCATGCCATAGAGATAGAACTCTGAAATGAAGCATGCATTATATTCCTCCTCACACACCTCCTGCTGAGGCAGAAGTGCGCATGTTGACACTGCAGATATCAACTAATTCAGATGTCCTTTGTGGCAAGAAGTCTGAAGATGCCGGGGGGGGGTGAGAGGCATTATAGGGTGATCCCAGACTCTGGCAGTGCTGCGCTGTGTTATACAACATGTCATTTTACTACTGTTGCCAGATATCGTGGAAGCGATTCCCGAGGGTGTAAATATATTTAGTACTGCAGATTTCCTGGGACCACCCATCAACATCTATACTTGTAGCATTTCTAAACTCTTCTCAGATCTTTTTCCATACTAGAAACAGTCACAGATTTACCCCAGCCAAGGGCTGCTGTATCTCTCCATCCAAGATTGGAGGAGGTAGCAATGAGCACCAAACTTCGGGGGGTGCAGGGTTAGGGGTTTCTCCACAGGACAACGTTTTCCTCCACAGCCCAAAAAAAGAAACGTGTACATTTTCAAGGAGGCTCCATTTCAGCCATGCATAATTTTCCACTGTGAGGAACTCCACAGGAGGAATAGGAGCCTTTACCAAAGGTCACATGACGTTACCATAAATCCACGTTCATCATAGCTGTGCCTTGTGCAATCATTGCCCACACATGGGAAACAACCATCACAACGCAACTTTTACAACGCACTACCATCACAACGCAACTTTTACAACGCAGGATCCATTACATCGCATGCCATTACAACGCATGCCATTACAAGGCAGATGCTATTACAACGCATGCCATTACAACGTAAGTATGGGTAAGTATTTAATTCAAATAATATTAATTTATTTTTTAATTAATTTTCTTAAAATAATTATAATTTAATTTATTATAATAAATTTGAATATTTTAATTTAATTTTTTTACATTAAATAATTAAAATTAAATGTATATTAATGAAACCCCCTGGAGTTAGATTAGTAATTTTTACCCGTACACTATCCAGCACTTACCCTACTATTACACCCCCCTGGAGTTAGAATAGTAACTTTAACCCCTATCCAGCACTGTCCCTACTTTTACACCCCCCTGGAGTTAGAATAGTAATTTTTATCTCTACACTATCCAACACTTACCCTACTATTACATCCCCCTGGAGTTAGAATAGTAATTTTAACCCCTACACTATCCAACACTTACCCTACTTTTACACCCCCCCTGGAGTTAGAATAGTAATTTTAACCTCTACACTATCCAACACTTACCCTACTATTACACCCCCTGGAGTTAGAATAGTAATTTGTACCCCTACACTATCCAGCACTTACCCTACTATTATACCCCCCTGGAGTTAGAATACTAATTTTAACCCCTACACTATCCAACACTTACCCTACTTTTACACCCCCCTGGAGTTAGAATAGTTATTTTAACCCCTACACTATCCAACACTTACCCTACTATTACACCCCCCCTGGATTTAGAATAGTAATTTTTACCCCTACACTATCCAGCACTTACGCTGCTATTACACCCCCCTGGAGTTAGAATAGTAATTTTTATCCCTACACTATCCAACACTTACCCTACTTTTACTCCCCCCTGGAGTTAGAATAGTAATTTTAACCCCTACACTATCCAACACTTACCCTACTTTTACGCCCCCCTGGATTTAGAATAGTAAATTAAATTTTATTAAATAAAAATAAAAATTAATTTAAATAAATTATTTTAAAAATTGTAATTAAATTAAAATTAAATTAATATTAATTAAATTATATACTTACCTATACTTACGTTGTAATGGCATGCGTTGTAATAGCATCTGCGTTGTAATGGCATGGGTTGTAATGGCATGCGTTGTAATGGATCCTGCGTTGTAAAAGTTGCGTTGTGATGGTATGCGTTGTGAAGGTATGCGTTGTTACGTCATACATTCCCCACACATATACAAAATGTTTTTGCGTGAAAAAGCCCCAACAAAACTGAATGATTGCTGCCTTCAGGATATGAGCCTTCATGATTCACAAACACTGACTATCCATAACTTGCCCAAAAGTGAAAACAATACATTTTCTTTAGAAAAGTAGATTAACAGGCTTTGAAATTGTGCAGCACTTTACCAGACAACACCACATAATTTAAAAAGATCCCCAGACTTGAACAGACAATTGTTTTCATTATTCCTTCTCCTTTCCCATCTTCTCTTGATGACTTATAGCCCTCGGTTTCCGAGGTGGCAGGGACGTGATGGTGCTAATGAGTTCACTCTGTGCAGTCTGCCAGTCTGCTGTCTCAAAGATACTTTGGCCTTTACTTACATCTAACCGGCCAATGCACTGACTTTATAGTTACTGGTGGAGATAGCTGACCCTGACCCTTGGATTTAAATAAGCCGTGTCCGGCTTCTCCCTCAAGCATACCACCTGGCCTATCCGCGCCTTGTGTGGGGAAAACATAGCTGCATCTATGCAGTGTGTTGACTGGCACCTTATGTTGAGCCAGTGGACAACAGCTTCCCTTTTTATTGCCGCACCCACCACCCGTGCATTATGGTCCTGAAGGGTGACTGTGGAGGTCAGTGTGTGGGCTGGTTCGTTTTGGAAGTATGTAGGCCGAATGGGTCTTTTGTTGTGAGTTTTAATGATGATTTCCCCGATCTTACAGCAAAGCCTGAAGCAAGCTCAAATGCATGGATTATTACTGAAAAGTGAAAACACCTATAACGTGTATGAAGTGGTAGAAGGCAGCTATCTTATTTTCTTGCCTCGCCCACTGCCAATAATTTCCGTCCCCAAAGGCTATGTGTGACAGGTCACAGTGTGGAATGATTTGTTTTGGCTGTTTGTGGGCATATACGGTCTTGTGCATTGTGTTTTCTTGCTTATTTCTCTGCTATATAGACCTTGCCAGAGCAAGCTTAAATGCAGAGTCGACATCTCTCATATCTAACATATATAGAGCATATGGGTGGCAGCTTCCTCTTTCATTGCCGGCCTGCCACCTGTGCATACAGTCCTGTGGGGTAGTTTTGTAGGTCAGTGTGTCAAGTGACTTATTTCAGCCTGTATGGTCTGGTGCTCTGGGTTTTACTGGTGATTTTTGGATAATACCACAAACCTTTCCTGGAGTATCCTTAAATAAACACAGTCGCACATTCCTTGCTAAACACCTACAGCATGTGAAGTGGCAGCCTTCAGCTAAGAGCTTTCTTTTTCCTTGCCTCTCCTACTGCTAGTACTGTCCTCAAAAGAGTAGATGTGACACCTCTGAGAGTGGGCTGATTTGTAGGCTGTTTGTCGGCCTGTTGAATCTGGTATGATGGGTTTTACTGTTGATATCCATTATATCACCACAAACTTTGCACTGCAGCAAGCATAAATTCATCCAGTCTACCATACCTTGAAATCACACGTATAGCATGTCTTGATAAGATAAAAAATACCCCTATTTGCAAATGGGACGCTCTTTTAGCTGTCTGATTTGCTAACAAGGGCCACTTTTATTTTGGTGCCAGGCTTAATTTCTGTCCCAGTGAGTCGCCAATCTATGAACACTTAAGGGCACACTGGATGACAACAGGAGTGGCTGAGACAATTTGTACCTTTATAACCGGAGGCAGTAAGGTACTGGAAGTCGCTTGGGAGACTGTAAGACTCAGCAATCCAAGGTGATACCATGATAGGAGGAGCAGAGAGAGAGAGGGGGTTAGAGACGGAGAGAGAGAGGGAGGGGGGAGAGAGAGAGAGAAGGGGGGAAGAGATAAAGAGAGATAAGACATGTTGGTTTCTGAGACATATGCAGGGTAATGCCATGGACGAAGATGAAAGTTACAGTATCTGTACAACCAGGGTAGCCCCAACAAGTGCAGGCAGGTGGGAATAGGAGAACGTAGGCCAGTAAGGCATAACTAGAGAACGCAAGCAGCACAAAACATGGGCCTGAGGCAGGTTGACACCCGAAAGTCTAGGCATGCTGTGACCAGAAAAAGAAGGCCCCCACTCTGCCTATTCCTTACAGTTGAAATTTATATTTTCTGCTGTAGTGTGAGAATGCATTTCATGAAAAGGAATATAAAGTAGGGTTGCCAAAAGAAAAATGCCAGCCATGTGTTGTTTAAAGACCCTGAAAGACCTCGTCTTGACACTAAATAGGGTTATAAATAAAAATGTATGTATTCATTTTTAATGTGACTTTTCTGTCTTTGTTCCCTTTAAAAATCAGTCATGGATCATTAAGGCAGCCCTAGAACTCAATTAAAGTACATCCTATTTCAATTTGCTGTTCGAAGTATGCACAGATAGCTGAAAAAACGGCTTAGGGGACTGCTTATTTTTGTCGGTGGGGCAAATTGGTAGGTGGTGGCCCAGGCCGCTGGAGGGGGGGGGGGGCACTCATTGTGCTTTGCAGGGGGGCCCTCTCATGTGTCATTACGCCACTGGTTCGAGCCTGGGGGTCACGTCCGTCCACATCCTGTGATCCTGGGCAAATCACTTAAAATCTGCATTTTTTTTTTACAGAAACAGAAAAATACACGTCGGGAGCCACCCTATGCTAAGCCCCCTCCCAGTTTTTTCATCCCACTTAAAGCCCTGGGTAATGGTAACCTGTTGATAAATGTCGGGGAATTTGACCAAAGGTCGGAAATAGGCACATGCCCTCCATTTCGTTTTGGCTCCGTTGATGTACAATCCAGCCCAGCCCCAGGAGGAGGTTTACAATAAATACCGTCGGGAATGTAAATACCGAAACAGGCTGCAATTTTCGAAGAAAATGTCCTTGTGCAGGGTTTAATTAAAATCAGCTGTGCCATGCGGCCAGTAGAGGGAGCCCTGAGATCAAAGTTCTACTGGGCCAGCAGAGGTAGGCACAGGTCCTCAGGGACGATGAGACCTACGTGTTAGCATTCTCTCGTGTATTTCTTTTCTTCACCTAAATTAGCTGCTTCTCATTATTGAGACATTATAATAGTCTTGGGTTTTCACTTCATGTCATCACGAGCACCGTGCCTGGTCCTTAACGTTTCACCTCAAAAATCATGGGGGCATATTATCAAGAACGGCGATAAAAGTATCGCCGCTTTAGCGGCAGGAAACTGCTGCTAAAGCGGCGATAATGGGCTTGATAATAGGCCCTTGTGAATTCCCATAGAAGCCAGGTTCTGGTGTTGACCTGGGCTGCTATGGGAATTCACAAGTGCATATTATCAAGCCCATTATCGCCGCTTTTGCAGCAGTTTCCTGCCGCTACTGCGGCGATCATTTTATCGCCTTTCTTGATAATATGCCCCATAGTTTTTTAAAGTGTTGGTCCTTTTATTTAGTAAGTAGGATAACACCACAACAGGACCACAACGCCCAGATTGAATAAGTTGTGTTCGAGCAGTTGCTTGTGGTGCTGGGTACTGAAAAAACTGGTTCATGTTTCGTGGTCGAGGGCTGCGTTGCTGGGGAGACATAAGCTATTTGGCCAACTGAGTAAACTGCGGAGCAGTGGTGGTTGAGGCACACTGATTGTTAAGTGTTTGAAAAGTCATCTGGACTTTGAAGAGCCATGCTATTATATAACTTTTACAAATCATTTGACCTCACCACGAAGAGTAGGCAGTTAATGACATTGTGCACGATGCAGCATCAGTGGCAGCGGGCACGGATTGGTGGTGGTGAGGCGGGAAGTTGGATGGTGGGAGTTTGGGGGAGACAGATGGACGGGGACGAGGTTAAATAATATTTTTTTTTTAATCAACTTACCTCCACACCGTGTCTCTCCTCTGCAGGCCAGAACAAGGCACCGGAAGCACCCAGTCTTAAGCTCCCCTGAGCCAATCACAACGCAGCAATGCAACATTGTGATTGGTCTGAACGCAAACCACTGCGTCCAAACAGGGATAGGGAGCCTGTCCATGTTCTCCACCCAGGCTGTAATACAGCCTTGGTGGAGAACATGCAAAGAGCGCATGAATGTTTGGCCAGCCCAAGACAGCTGACCAAACATTCATGCGCACTTTAGTTAGTGCAAACCACTCCTCCCCTCCCTTGCTGTGTCAACAGAGCAGCCCCGCCCCATCAGGCAAAGATGCCTTGCCTGCAATGAGAAAAAATTAAATGATAATAACTTTCAGTTATTATCATTTGATTTTTTCCTTCCACTGCTGAAAAGCAGTGGGGTGACACTCCTCCGCCTTAGCGGAGGAGCCGCCACTGTGCAGCATTCGTAATGGTTTTGGGTTATGGTATTACATGGCTCATACTGGCTCGTGTGGCTCAGGGGCCTGGATGCCCGGTTGCAATCTGAGCAGCATATTGGGGGTTTTTGAAACTTGCAATAGCCTGCTGCATGAGACAACATGGAAATCCCAAACCCATTTTTAATGTCTCGTTAAAGCCTCACAGTGACCAAAATTGCCATTTTTACAGACTTTTCCTTCTACTCAGAAGGTTTTATTTTGACACATTTTGGGCAGGAAAATGACTCTAAACACACTTATATCAGTTCCAAAAGTGATAATTCACATGCAATAGTCATTTACAGTCAAAAGATTAAGCTTTAAAAAATGACAAATTCTGACCATCTGGAGAAATTTCGACAGGTCCTGGGTCATCGTTTTTCATCAAAAAATAGATTTTTGGACTGTAGAAAAAATTATTCAAAATGTCAATTGCATTGTGCCTCATGCTGAATACCCACTTTTTAAAGGGAAACATCCTTTACAACGCAGTTATTACATCGCACTGGTTTTACAATGCAACTGTTACAACGCAACTGCTTTTACATCACTTGTCACTACAACGCATGCCATTACAATGCATACTATTACAATGCAAACCATTACAACGGATTATAAGGTAAGTAATGGAGATTTTTTTGATTTAGGATAGGTATGGGTTTTGGGGTAGATGGGAATAGTAATGTTTACCCCTACACTATCTAACACTTTCCCTACTGTTGCACTCCCTGGAGTTGGAATTGTAATTTTACCCCTACACTATCCAACACTTACCCTACTGTTGCACTCACTGGAGTGGGAATAGTTATTTTTACCCCTACACTATCCAACACTTACCCTACTGTTGCCCTAAAAGTATTATGCGTTGTAATGGTATGTGTTGTAATGGTAGTTTTTTTAACTGTGTTGTAATGGCATGCGTTGTAAAATAATGCGATGTAAAAGTTTTCTTTATAACATCAAATATTTCTGGTTGAAGAGCTTCCAATGCTTTTTCCTCAATTGAGTTTTTTCCTAGGCAGAGTACGTTTGTCCTCACTCCTCTTTTAATCATCTCCTTATCCCTTGGAATGCTCCCTAATGTCCTTGTTAGGGCTTTTGCAGCCTTACTACAGGCTACGTCGAACCAAGCCTGACTTTTAAAGTGGCATTGACCTGCTCATCTTATCACAGCATTTTTTGAATATAATTTGCTGATGTCCCAAAAGTTTTAAAAACTGCCCCCCCCCTACCCAGCTGTGTCATCCAGACATATACCTACTGAGTTGGCACGATTCCCAATCAGGTCAGTAAACAGCCTATCCATATCTGCACCCTCCCACTTAAAAGCGATCCCATTATCAATGTGAAGGAGAAGGTTTTCAGATATCAACAGCAGTTCTAAAAAGCAAGTGCTGAAACGGGTCTCTATCGGGCTCTCCATCCCGCGACCCCCCCCCCCCCCCCCCCCTCCCCCCGGAGATTTTTAGGTCGAGCCTAGCTAGTGCATAAGCAATCGCTTTGCGAGATTATAGTAAGGGGAAAAGAATAGTCTACCAAAGACCTCTGGAATGCGGATTATGGCCAGTGCATGTGAGGCATTCAAGCGCAAAGCTGGCATCTGGCACCAGCGCGCACTTGGCCTCACTTCCTGCTCTCCCTCTTACAGCAATTAACTTTTGTTCGCTCACACCACATATGCTCGTTCCTGCATCCGACTTCAAAGGCTGCCGCTCCCCCGCCCACCCCTCGCCACAGCAATGCAGAGAGCTTGTTTTGTTTCCTTTTTCCTCACCCATCTGAAGTGGCCCTCTTCAGGCCTGATGCCCGTAATGTATTTTCTTTTCCCACCACCCACTCCAGCTTTCCATGGCACATGCCGTTTTTCTGATTGTCAGACATACTTCACTTTAACCCTGTATCATGCAACAGGTGCCTATTACTCGATCTTGCAGGCTTTTGTGTTATACTTCACACACGTGGTCAGACATACCTTACTTCAACCCCGTATTATGCAACAGGTGCTGGCGCTGCCTTTTTACTCGATCTTGCACGCTTCTATTTTATAATTCACACACGTTCCTGCGGGCCTACATATTCAACAACATCCCACCGTTGGCGCTTACGCAGGTCAGACATGTCGGTGGATTCATGGATGTATCGCCATTTCTGTGAGCGATGTATGGCCCTTCAAGTCTTTCCACCATGGCCACTTGCCCACTTGCTTCCCACGTTTGAGGTACACAATATAACAGAGAGGACAGACAAGGCCATTCTCTGACCGTATCGTGACACACCCAGGCATACTTCTCTCACAGGTATTTACTTTCAACCGCTTTCTTTACCACCAGCGCCTCTGACCCCCCCCCCCGTTCCCAACCTCCTCCAACACTGCCCCGTCTGTTTTTAACCTCATCCGTCATCCCCCCTGAGTTCATCATGCACACACCATCCCTGCGTTTGATCCTGTGCTGCCCACACGGGGTTCCGCCTGTATTTCCGGACCCTACTGAGCCTGTGTCTCCTTTTGTTCATGTCACATATGTCTCAAAGCACACTACTTTTTTTTTTCTTTGGTTCACATATTGTTCGCTGCTTTATTATCAAACCCTGTGCTGCACACACAGGGTTTTTTCCCCCATTTCTCGGAACCTAATGATGCCAAATTGGCTTACATGTTCTCTGATAACGTGTCCCGAATTACATATGGATTGTTCTCTTTCTTCGCCCAGCTTCACATTATGCGCGTTGTCTCGTATATTTTCCCAGCATCTATGGGGGACTCGCAGGCGTTTTTTTTTACTCCATTAAGCCGGCACGCACAGCTCCCTTCCCTCGAGACAACTCATGCCCGCCCTTTGAGTTCTTTACTTGTCTCCCTTTTCTGGCTTCACCTACTGTGGTTTTCCATGTGCCACACACCTCTGGCCTTACATGCCAGTTTTTTCCTTACTCAAAGAAGACAGGACCACACTTATAGGTTGTCTACTTAGGCAGGCAAGCGCCCTATACTTCTGTTCCCCATAGTATGCACATACACTGATTGTTCACACGCGCCTGACCCGGCCTTCATCGCACCACCCTCCGAGTTTCTTGGAATTTGCACTCTCATTCCTTAATCATTTGTCACTTTCAGAACTGCGGATCTTGGCACTTATCAAGGCGGTCATCACAGATCTGCGATTACTGACAACCTGCGGAACTCACGCTTGGTTGTTACATTTCAAGACGGGCTCAACGGAGCTGGCCCGCACCACGCGCAACACAGGACATGGCTGTAGAAAGAACCTGTCTCCTCGCCATCCCACCGATCAATGATCGGTATGTACAGATTCGTCTTTTTTGCACCTTCCTCTAGTTTTCCCTCTTTTTTCCTTGACTTTGCGTTCTATGTCATGCACACACAAGCCAAGTTTGTAGTCTCCTCTGAACTCACCAGCTCATGATCACCTCGCAACTGCCTAGTTGTGGCATCACCAGACAAATCTAACCAGACTACCTCTGCCCTAGGCTTCAGGGGGCAAAGTATTATCACAAAACAGTGACTGTTTAGCCTTATTATGTACTCACATATGTCCTTCCAATGCTTTTTGACTTGCATTCCTTAGGTCACTCAGGGACCCCACCACATCACTCAGGAACACCACCACATCACTCAGGGACACCACTACATCACTTGGCTACACCACCACATCACTCAGGGACACCACCACATCACTCAGGGACACCACTACATCACTTGGAGACACCACCACATCACTCGGGGACACCACCACGTCACTCAGGAACACCTCCACATCACTCAGGGGCACCACCACATACTCAGGGACACCACTACATCACTCGGGGACACCACCCCATCACTCAGGGGCACCACCACATCACTCAGGGGCACCACTCAGGGGCACAACCACATCACTCAGGGACACCAACACATCACTCAGGAACATCACCACATCACTCAGGGACACCACCACATCACTCAGGGACACCACCACATCACTCGGGAACACCACCACATCACTCGGGTACACCACCACATCAATCGGGGGCACCACCACATCACTCGGGGGAACCACCACATCACTTGGGGGACTCCACCACATCACTCGAGAACACCAACACATCACTCGGGGACACCACCACATCACTCGGGGACACCACCACATCACTCGGGGACACCACCACATCACTCGGGGGCACCACCACATAACTCGTTTTGTTTTTTTAACTCTGCTGCAGAACCACCCTTCACTGTCTTCGAAGTGACTTCAAAGAAACTCTTTATAGTTCTTTCACAGTCTGGTTAATTTCAGAATGGAAGTATTTTCAATATTATGTGCAAAAAAGCCATAGTTGTTGCTTATGTATGTTATGCAATAAACAACCATCAACAAATCCCATAGCCTTAGCTTGTTGTAGGTGTAATGTTATTCATTGTATAATACATTTGGATGCAATGACAGAAGCAGCAAGATGCCAGTCCAGAGGCAAACTATGTAAGGCACAGATTTTTTAGCTTACAGCGTTTTAAGCCACGCCCTTAACAGCGTCGGCCATGCCCCTTTGAGAGACCCCCCCCCTAGTTTTTTCCTCCCACTTAAAGCCCTGGATAACAAGATAAAATCAATATTACTACTATGACCATGTCCTTATAAGGTACATTTTCCTTCATAAAGAGCTTGTTCAGATCATCCCCACCAGCATTGTGAAAAAACATATTTCAAATCCACTCCTTTTGTTGGTCATGACACAAATACCCTTAGCATCAAGTATAGAAGCATTGGTAAACGCATTAAGTGATTAATAATAAGCTGTTTGTGCAGGCGAGACCTAAAAACACAGATATCCGACTTGATATCGGAGTTGAGACTACTTAGTACTAGCTTCAGTAGTACCCCAGCAACTTCAAACTTGAAGGGAAAATACATGTATATAGAATTTTTACATTCAATTAAAAAAATAACCAGTAGGTGGCAGTGTTGTCCAGTTCTTCCAATATGGGAATAGAGGGATCTGAGGCCTTCACATGGGCTGGTGCAGGCACTCTAATGTAGCTGCCTAAAATAAAGTCATAAAGTCGAGTTCAAGAACGTAAGTCCTCATAAAATGTAGAGTGAGATCAAATGAATATACCTCGGTGGCTCACAATGAAAAATTCAAGAATGTAACAGCTGTTTAAATAAATGCGTGCAGCAAGGAAAATAAAACAAAAAAAGTTCCACACAACAGCAAAGGAACACAATAATTTGGTTCCAGGAACTGTAAGAGCCTCCTTGCGCTGTGCAGGCGAAACCTAAAAATGGATATTGAAATCTCCAAGTCAAACTATATAAATCTCCTTTTCCTTTATCTCAAGGGAGCCCTTCACCTCTTCCTCAGTCCAACACTGACTCCAGAGGCCTGCAGACATCGCGGACACTGGGAGACGACAGACTGGGGTGAGAGGGACCCCTGGAATCAGTAGGGGGGCCCTGGAGAGAGAGAAGGGGGCCGCACTTCTGCCTTCCCCTCACCCCTCCCCCCCTGGACTCATACAGCTTTTCCGATTGGTTTCTCACCAAACAGCAACACCGCCATTTTGTAGTGTTGTCGTAGTGGCCTTTAACCTAGATCCTCCATCTTTTTTTAGTTTAGAAAGCTTTATTGGGGTAATAAACAAAGTAAAACATCAATACAAGTTAAATGGTGAAAGGTGCCAATTCTTGAATAAGAAAAAAAAAATTAACAACAAGGTAAAAGCCTAAGAAAGAATCACACCTCAGCTGAAAATAAAACTTATACAAAATCAAATGCTTTTTTACATTTTTAGAAAAAGAAATAAACAAATAAAAAGAGAAGAGAGAGAGAAAGGAAAGAAGAGAAAGGTGGAGAAGAGAAGAGAAAGATGAAAAAAAAGGTCTGATAAAAAAGGAAAAAAAGAAAAGTAACAATAGAACTATACTAAGAAAACAAAAACCAGTAAGAAATATACATGAAAAAACATTAACTGCTTGACCTGGAAAGAAAAGAAGTTAAAAGCAACCATAACAAGTCCTTTTTGATCAACAAGGCAGTAGAATTGGCGAATTCAGGATCAAGTATGTGATGATGGCAGAGTAAATTCCACCAGGCTTGGAAGGAGATTCTTGAAGTGTCTTTCCAGTTGGTAGTAATAATAGTAATGGCAAAAAATAAGTCGATGAATTTACCCACCATAACATGAACATTCAGATGAATAACTACCCAAAAAATGTTGATCTATCATAAATAACATTAGTAGATAAATATCATTCAATTTTGATCAAACTAGAGACCAAAAAACTAACTCGAGGGCAAAAGAAAAACATATGAAGGAAATCACTATTAATATGGGGAAAAGACCAACACTTCGAGGATTTTAGTGATCTAAATTTATACAAAATACAAAGGCGTGAGAAAAAGTCTATTGTAAAAATAGTATAAGGTCTGCATAGTACTAGCAGAACGTGAGGAGTTATGAATTTTCATCCAACGGTTGTTATTGTTATTGTTATTTTAATTTTATACCGCGCCTAATCACCTGCAGGCCTCTAAGCGCCAGGAAAAGATGGTACAGGACAACAACATAACAAAGTCAGAGCAAAGAGCAGCATTCCGGTTATGCTATGCTCAGGCTTCTCCTAAACAATAGCGTTTTTAAGCTCTTTCGGAATCTTAGGAGGTTTCCTTCCTCGCGCAACCCTCCAGGCAGACTGTTCCACAACTGGGGAACCAGTACTGAAAAAGCTCTCCCTCCCTTCGTCGCCAGCCTATAGCGAGAGCAGGTCAGCAGCTGCGAGTCCGAGGACCGAAGTGATCTCGTCGGACAGTACAGCTGCAGGCGCTCCTTGATATAGGCTGGAGCCTTACCGTAAATTGCCTTATGAGCTGTACACAAACTCTTAAATTCCACTCTCTCTTTAATTGGAAGCCAATGTAGGCTTTGTAGTAGGGGAGTGGCTCTAGACCTCCTAGGAAGTCTAAAGATCAAACGGGCAGCATCATTCATTAAGACCTGGAGCCTGTTGGTGAGGGTTTTCGGTAAGCCAAGATAGAGAGCATTTCCGTAATCGATTCTGGAAATGATGGTGGCAGCCACTATTGATCGCATCATGGGCTCTGAAAGGATAGGGGATAGCTTCCGCAGTTGCCGAATGATATTAATACAGCTGCCTACCACCGATGCGATCTGAGCAGCCATCGACAGGTCAGCATCCAGTTTAATCCCTAAACTTTTCACAGCCAGGCTTGGTTTTGGGGCAGGGCCCAACTCCATAGGCCAGTAAAGGTCACTCCAAGGTGAAGAAGTGGATGGGATAACCAAGATCTCAGTTTTGTCAGGATTGACTTTTAAAAGGTTATCCGTCATCCATTGCACCGTGAACCTCAGGATGTTCTGGGATTGGAGTTGTGCCTCCGTGGTGTCATTTATACTTAGCAGTAGCTGCGTGTCATCAGCGTAGTTAAAAACTTTACAGTTCATCGCAGCTAACGAAGCAATCAGTGGTTGCAGGTAAAGTGATTAAGGGGATAGTGAGGGCCAGATCCTTTTCCCATACAAGCTCTAATTTGGACTTGGTCCTAACCTGAAGGGGGCGGGAAAGTAAATGGTAGCAGCTTTAAATTGTGTAGAGAAATCAATAGAGGAAGAGAAAGATTGGACAGGTGTGGTCGTGAGGGGTTCCTGAGAAGAAAGGCGAGTGAGGGAGTCTAGGAGTAGAGGGTAATGAGGGGCATGAAGAGAAGAAACGTTGTAACAGGCTTGGAGATCTGAATAAGACATGAAAGAAGCATCCTTCATTAAATGATGAGGTGTAATAATACCTTTATCAATACACTCTTTCCAAAACAAAGACCGTCTATTAATCTTGACGTGTTTATGATACCAAATTGGGATGCGTAAAAAGGGATCAATAGAAGGCAAGTGAGAGTGCAGCAGAGAGGTGGAGATTGTTTTGGAGTGGTTGAAGATGGGAGACAAGAAACGTTGAGGTGGCTGGGACAAAAAAATAGCAGAGAGAAAAGAGAAAGGAGAAGACTGAGCTTGTTCCAACAAGCTCCATGAAGTCAAAGGAGGATCAGCGGTTTCGTATAAAGAAGTCCAAATTTGTTTTAGAGTGAAAGCAGAGTGGAAACGGCGAATATTAGGAAAATTGACACCGCCTGATTCTTTAGAAGACTGAAGACGAGCCAAAGAGATCCTAGGTTTACAACTGTTCAAAAGAAATTTGGAAAGAGAGCTATTGATAGTACGGAAAAAGGAGTTAGGAAGAGAAATAGGAAGCATGGAGGAATAAAAATTAATAATAGGAAGAAGCATCATCTTGATGGTAGCTAATCTACCCCACCATGAGAGGAAAAGAGGAGACCAGACATCAGTCAGAGCAGACAATTTCTTAAGGATGTCAGCAAGATTAATTTTAATGGTTTCCTTAATGGTATTAGCATAAAGAATACCAAGACATTTGATATGTTTAGAATTCCACTCAAAACCTGTAGTAGAGAACATAGAAGGAAGGCAGAATTTATTTAGAGGTAGGATCTCAGATTTATCTACATTGAGTTTATAGCCAGAGGCAGCTGAATAGTCCTGTAAAAGTGAAAAAAAAAGCTGGCAAGGAAATAGATGGGTTATAGATGTACAAAAGGATATCGTCTGCATAAGCAGTAAATTTAATATCAAGTGACTTAAAACGAAAACCAGAATAGCGGGGGATCGTCTGATTGATACTAAGAAGGGTTCCAATGCAAGGACAAAAAGAAGGGGGGAGAGGGGGCAACCCTGTCTAGTCCCTCTGAGGAGAGGGAAATAATTAGACTGACAGCCATTTACCCATACAGAAGTAGTAGGAGCTGAGTAAAGGAGTTGAATGTATTGGATATGGGGGCCAAAACCATGCCATTTAAGAGCGCCAAAGACAAATTCCCAGTTGACCCTCTCGAACGCTTTCTCAGCATCAAGTGTTATGGCGGCTAAAGGAGAATCTAATTTAGAGGCCAGATGGAGGATATTAAGAAAGGTACGTGAATTATCAGTAATGGAATGACCTTTAACAAATCCGGATTGGTATATATTAACAAGATCAGGGATAACTTTATTAATACGCATGGCAAGCAATTTTGTGAAGATTTTGCAATCTGTGTTAATCAAAGAGATGGGCCTATAATTTTTGCAAAGGGACGGATCCTTATTTTTTTTAGGTATTAGGCAAAGCATAGCCTGAGTAAAAGTACCAAGAGCTGTACCGGTGTTGAGAAAATTATTAATTAAAGAGAGAAGGTGAGGGGTCAGAAGTGAATTAAATTGGAGAAAGAATCGAATGGAGAAACCATCCGGACCTGGGGTTTTATCCTTGGGCAAAACAGAAATAGCGTCAATAATTTCTTGTTCAGAGATGGGGGAGTTCAAGGAAGAAAGATCAACTTGATTTTCGGGAGATTTTGGAATCTGTTGAAAATAAGAATCAATACGGTCAGGAGACGGAGAAGATTCTGGGGTGTACAAAGAGGAATAGAAATCAGTAAAGCAATCAAGAATTTTAGAATCTGAAAGATGCAAAACTCCAGAAGCGTCCCTAGTAGCAGCAATTTTAGTTTTTTGCTTTTTAATTTTGAGGTAATTGGCGAGAGATCTACCCGTTTTATTCCGCCCACCATACATTTTTGCATTGAATTTAAGAAGGTTGTTGAAGGCCGAATCTATGGAGTGCTTGTTGTATTGCATTTTTGCTTTAATCAGTTTGGATAACGTATCCGGACAATTAGCAGAGAAATATTGATGTTCCAACATTTTAATTTCTTTAAGGAGTGAAGAGGAATCTGAGAAAGCCTTTTTCTTTTTATGAGATACAAAGTCAATAATGAAACCTCTGGCGGAGGCCTTAAAGGCGTCCCAAATTAAGTGAAATTGAGAGACAGAGGAGATATTATGGAGAAAGAATTCTTGAGTAAAGAGTGAGAACTTTTCCAAGAATTGAGAATCTAAAAGAAGAGAATTATTAAAGCGCCAACGCCTAGATGTAGGCACAGGAGAGGGATGGTCTATGTCTAAAATGATGGGGCATGGTCAGAGATAAGAAAAGAGCCAATCTCTATATTATTCATGAATTGTAGGGTATGTTGGGTGAGAAAAATATAATCTATTCGGGAATGGGATCTGTGGGCGAGAGAAAAAAAGGAATATTCTAAAACATCTGGGTGAGAAGTTCTCCATGCATCAACTAAACCTCTTGTAGTAATTGCTTTATGAAAGGATTTCTGCATCTTATTAGGGACACATTTGGCTTGAGATATTCGATCTAGGAAGGGATCCATGAGTTGGTTGCAATCACCACCTTTTATCAAATTGTCATTGGCGTGTGATGAGAGAAGAATGGAAAACTCAGACCAGAAGGTTGAATCAATACCAGTAGGGCCATATACATTACAAAAAGAAAAAGGAGAGTTGTTGATTGTGACATCTAACATAAGCCATCTACCATTAGAGTCTTTAGATTCCTTTTGCAATTGAACAGACAATGACTTATGAAATAGAATAACCACACCATTCTTATTACTCTCAGCTGGGGAGTAGAAAATGTCACCCACTCATTGTTTACGTAAGGAAGGCAAATCTTGTATACTGAGGTGTGATTCTTGTAACAAAGCAATATGACATTTCAATTTAGCAAGTTGGGACAACACTCTCTGCTTCTCAACAGGATTACGCATACCTTTAACATTCCAAGAAATAATGCGAAGATCTGTCATAAGAAAAGTGCAAAAAAGGATAAACAATGCTTAATTGAAAAGAGTGGAAGAAAGATATATATTAAAGTATAATGAAAGAGTAGAGGAGTTGTACAAAGAATACAGAAAAGTAGAAAGGAAAGAAGAGCAATTGAGTAAAAATTATCTAGTAAGACAATGAACCCTATAACCACCATAATAAAAGGAGTAAAAAGGAATGGAAGAAGAATGAATTGAGAAATAAATAGAAAGTCAGGAGAAGAATGAAAAACGGATAAAGAGTGAAGAGCAAGCTGAAAAGGAAAAAGGTTGCCTGAAAGAAGAATAGGAGAGTGATAAGAAAAGGGACAGCTAGAGAGGAAAAAGAAAGGATAAAGAATGTAAAAACGAAGAGGATGAATATAGAAGAGAAGAAAAAATGAGGGGAAAAATCCCCTAAAAAATGAAAATAAAGAAAAAATGACAGAAATCCAGAAAGCTTCAGTCATAGAAGACATTTGAGTAATAGACAATAGAGTGGGAGGGGGGGGGGGCGGCGAAAACCAGATAACCGAACGAGCAGGAGATAGAAATAACAATAAGGTCACAATAGTTATGATGAAAGAAAAGAGTCAAGAGAAGAAGTCCAAGGACTAGTTGCAACCAAATAAGACAAATGAAGGGGACTTACCAAATAATTAGGAGGGAATGACAGTGAGATGGGTTGTACAATACAAACTTCAGGGTGGCACGAGGAACGGAAATATGCAACAAAACTGCAATAAGGAGACCTATAACAAGAAGAAAGAGCAGAAAATTATTACATTAAGAGAGAGAATAAAAAGAGAAACATATCAACAATACTGAACAACAAACAAAGATATAGAAAAACTAAGGTTTGCTGAGTTCCATGAGTACTCCCTTGTGAGTGTGGATGAATTTCCGAAGGTCAGCTGGATCATCGAAGCTGAAGGTACGTCCTTATAAGTCACTTTGAAGAAACAAGGGTGAATTAGACCGTATTGGGCGTTCATCGAGCGAAGTGCAGGTCTCAAATCTAGGAATTCTTTCCGTTGAGCAGCAGTTGCTTTGGAAACATCCTGAGTGAGGAACACTTTATGACCAGACCAGAGTAATTGCTTATGATGTTTGGCAGAATGAAGAATCGTCATAAGGTCTGAATGTAGGAGGAAATAGGCAATAATACCTCTGGGTTTAGAAGTAGAAGATGAGTTCTATGGACCAAGGCGATGAGTTCTTTGAATATTAACATCCAAGTGTTTAGGAATACCAGTAATAGGTAGGACTTGAGTCTTCAAAAATTGGATAATATCAGACCCTTCAGAGCCCTCCGGAATACCATAAACGCGAAGATTATTGCGTCAATTGCGGTTTTCCAAATCTTCTGAGGTTTTCTTAAGTTGATAAACCTCCTTGGTAAGGCTGGCAACCTTGGCCACAACATCCTGAGCATCACTGACCCTTTGCTCTACATCTATTAGTCTCATATCCAAACTAGACCATTTATCGTCTAGCCTCTGAAGAGTCGTAGTTGTATCCGTCATGAATGGACGAATAAGGCGTAGTTCTTCCATAATATCCTCCAACATAACAGGAAGCGGAGATTTTGACGGAGATGGAGGATCCTTTTTAAGACGCTTACCAGTTGCAGGGTCTTTACGCGTGCTAGAAGGATTGCCATGATCTTTAGTGGTGTGTGAGGACTCCATTTTGAAAGTCTAAGCCCAAAGGAGCAGAAAGGAATGCACAACAGGAGCCAAGTAGCAGCAGCACCGAGCAAAATGGACAGAGATGAAGTTAATGCTGAGGAGCAAGCAATTAAATCATAGGCTGACTAAAAATGGAAGCAGGAGTTGTTGGATTAAGAAGCCAAGATATGTAGAAAAAAAATGGCGTTATAAAGTCAATGAAATCGAGTGCCAAACAATAAATATATCCAGCCACCAGATAAACAAATGGATGAACGAAAAGACATGGCTCAGAAGAAGTCCGAATCCCCAGTCAAGGTGTGTACTTGAGGTAAACAGCAAGCTTCAAAGCAGAGGCGTATTCAGCAAGTTAAAGCCCAGCATAACAAATCCAACGAGGAAACAAGAAGTCCAATACAAGTTTTATCCAAAAAACAATGAGCCATGTGATTAGAGCACAAGGATAGCAGCGAAAAACGAAAACAAAATACAAAATGGCGGCCGCAATTCAAGAGGAGACAAAACAGTGTGTAACTCACTAAAAAAGCCGCATTTGAAAGCGAAAATACAGAGATAGTGGGAGGGTTCCGATGACGAAATCAGCCATTGTTAACAGGAACCGCCGTCGTGAAATCAGCCCTTCTTTTACGAGCGCCACTCGTCATCGCAGAGCTCCTTAGAGTGCGGCCACCTTGGATCGCTGAGCCGCGCGCTTTAGATCCTCCAACTTGACGGTCTTTCTGGCACAAATGGACTTACTGGACAATGCGTGACCCTGGACTGCGCCTTGTACCCCCTTAACCCTGGTAAAATGGAATCCTGAGAAAATCTACCATTTGTATATATATGTATATAGAGATAACTCTAACCACTAGTATATGTAGTAGACCTTTGTACTCACTACCATTCCTATGTGATTCTTAGAGTTTATCCATTTGTATCTCTTTCTTGAGTGACTTTACAACTTGTACATTTGCAATTTTTTCTATTTGTATCTCTTCCCTGTGTGACTTTACAAGTTGTACATTTAAAAAAATGTCCTGTTTGTATCTTTTATGTAACTCATGTAATCCTAAGTCCTTATGTATCGCAACTGGTTCTTTTGTAAAGCGCTCTGACACCTTCGGGTAATGTTTGCGCTATAGAAAATCGCATTAAATAAATAAATAAATAAAAATAAATAAAAAGATTGAAAATATTATTATAACAATTAATTATCACAAGAACCCCGCTCCCATTAAAATAAACACACCTAAGCAATTGAAAGAATGGAGAATCTAGTGCATTTTTACTGACTTCCTGAGTAGAGTAAAAAATGTAGAATCGCGAACACCCCCTTATCTCTAGCATGAGTTAAGCTAATGGCAGGAGTGCAAAGAGAACAAAAGCAGTCCAAATAAAAAGGGTTAACTACCCAGGTTTCTTGCAAAAAGACAAAAGAATAATTTCTCATAAAATTAACCCATTCTGCATTGTCTAGTTTGGTTCTTACTCCTGCCACATTCCAACACAATACCTTGATACTACCATCTTCAACAACAGAATCACAATTACACAGTGTTGTACCACCCTGCATACTATTTGCCCTTCTATCGTTCTCAGTGGCGTTAACATTCCAAATTGTTTAGTTTCCTAGACCTCCCTAATCATGTTTGCCAGTCAGTCCTGATCCCAAAAGGGGTTCAGGGGGATAAACCGGTTATGAGTACAAACCAGATGAATAGAAGTTGGAGGAACAGAAGCCGGGGAGCATCCTTTACGCTGCAAATGTCCTTTGCTCATTATAATCCATATAATAATAATCCACATTTGTAAAACGCGAACAATCCCCCCTAAGGGTCTTTAGGCGCTGGGGGCCGTCGGGAAGATTAGGCAAGCTATTGCCCAGAGTCACATGGTGCTGGGCTAATCTGCCGCCGGCGATGGAACCGCGACCCCCTGGGTTCCGGAGTCAGTCACCTTGGCCGCTGGGCCACACCCTTTCGCTCTGCCATAACGAATGTGCATTCTCCCTCACAGTATGAAGGCTAAAAAAAGCCCCAGGGACCCAGCACAATCTCATTGCCATTTGGTGGTGTGGATGCCAATATTGTTAGGGCTCTTTCTGCATAACATGCAGGCCAAAATTTAACAACCACACAGTCCTCTGAACACCGCTTAAGTCGCATCCTACACAGGGGACATGTCTCACCATACTAATACCATCCAGCAAGTTATTGGACCTTCTGATGCTGGAGCTCATCCAGTGCCTAGCTTTGTAACTCAACTTGCACCATCCCTCATACTGTCCAATCTTTAAGCATGACACCCCTTTCAGGACAATCATAAGTAGAGTAACTTCCTGTGGCAAATGGAGGTAGGTACTTCTATTACCAAAATCTCCTACTCTCTTACATGTGTGTTGTATTACCCACACTAGGAAATTCGAAGCTGGAAGTTGAGTGCCATCCTCTCGGGAAACACATGTTCCTACCATGTCCATACCTTGCAGGACATCCCCGCCTCTATTTGGCCCTAAACAAGATGCAATTTCCTCAATACGGGTATTTGGAATACCTTGTAGACTCACCCCGAGTATATATCTCTTGTTAAGGACTGCTTAACGAGATCTTGCAAGCGTTCTCAGAGGCCTCTAAAGTATCAATCTGTTTAAAAAACACCAAAATGTTCCAGGGATCTGAGCATACTCCCCATGATCTCTTGCAACTGTTGCATAAAATCTTAGAGCCTGATTTAGATCTTCGCAGATAGGTTACTCTTTCCGATGACGAAATCAGCCATTGTTATCAGGAACCACCGTTGTGAAATCAGCCCTTCTTTTAAGAGTGCCGCTCGTCATCGCGGAGCTCCTTAGAGTGCGGCCACCTTGGATCGCCGAGCCGCGCGCTTTTGATCCTCCAACTTGAAGGTCTTTCTGGCGCAAATGTACTTACTGGACAATGCGTGACCCTGGACTGCGCCTTGTATCCCCTTAACCCTGGTAAAATGGAATCCTGAGAAAATCTACTATTTGTATATATATGTATATAGAGATAACTCTAACCACTAGTATATGTAGTAGACCTTTGTACTCACTACCATTCCTATGTGATTCTTAGAGTTTATCCATTTGTATCTCTTCCTTGAGTGACTTTACAACTTGTACATTTGCAATTCTTTCTATTTGTATCTCTTCCCTGTGTGACTTTACAAGTTGTACATTTACAATTTTTTTCCTGTTTGTATCTTTTATGTAACTCATGTAATCCTAAGTCCTTATGTATCGCAACTGGTTCTTTTGTAAAGCGCTCTGACACCTTTGGGTAATGTTTGCGCTATAGAAAATCGCATAAATAAATAAAAATAAATAAAAAGATTGAAAATATCTTAGAGCCTGATTTAGATCTTCGCGGATAGGTTACTCTTTCACAACAGTGACGGATATCCAGTCTGCCGAAATATAAATTCTATGATATCCTATAGGATTATATATTTTGGTGGACGGTATATCTGTCACTGTTGTGATGGAGTAACCCGTCCGCCAAGATCTAAAACAAGCCTTTAATATCCACTGCTTATTTAATAGTAACACTCAATTCATGAACATCCGTTCATGCCCCGCCACTGGTGTGGTGAGATCCAGAATTATCTTTCACTATGGTATTCCTTGCAGCTCCTTTTAGTTTATTGGCCAGGGGTAAACCAATAGGGTCAGTAGGGCAAGCCAATTCAAAGCACAGTGGGTCATTGTTAGCACACATGTTTTTTCCCCACCTGTTATCACTTCAGAGGTAATTTGTTCCACAAAGCTTTCCCCAAACATAATTGAACCCTCTTTAATGGTAGCTACATCTAGTGCTTTCTGTTGGGTACTCACTAACCTCTCCTCGGTATTACAAATGTCTTCATTGAACACCTTCATCGCATTGGTTAGGAAAGTAAAATTACTATTTGCCACTGGCTTCTCCTTACCCGATAGAGTCGAGGTTGATTTCTTTTATCCCATGGCCACAGTCTTTCTCACAATGGACAGGGGGAAGTTAAAAACAAAAACAAAATGTACAAAAAGAGAAAAAGGTAAAGAGAGTTGGCCAGGCCAGTAGCGGGCTCGTCTGCACCCGGCATGGCCAGGAAGAGGGCCAGCACAGCCTCTTGTGGGCTTTAACAGATGTAGGCTGGCTTGCTCTTGGCCTGGTCTTCGTCTGGGCACAGCCCGAGTGCGTCTAGTGCAGCAAGTCTGCATATCACGCAGCAGGCCTGTGAGGTTACATGCGCTGTAGCTCCTCCTCGAGGGCTGGGCAGCAAGAGGGACAGTCTGGATGATGCAGACCCCAAAAGCCTATCCAAAAACCAGCAAACTCAACTGTACCATCTTGTGCATTGGTTCTGTGCCTTGCGTTAACACCTTGGCTGCTAGAGAGATTATCCTGCTGTGCTGGGCCCCTGTGTAAATGGGTGTGGCCGTGACGGAACCATTCTGTCATCAGCACAGCCCAACCGTGACTGATGAGGGAATGGTTCCGTCACAAGCATCGAAGGGGTTAAATGTGCAGTAGCTAACTCAATGTTGTTGAGTGATTTGTAAGCCTGGGTGAGGAGTTTGAAGGTGACCCTCTTCTCAACAGGGAGCCAGTGGAGGTCTCGTAGGTGTTGGGTCAAGTGTTTGTGAGGTGATGTGCCAAAGATGAGTCTGGCTGTGGCGTTCTGGATGGTTTGGAGTTTGTGTAGAAGGGTTCTGTTCATACCGGCATATAGGGCGTTGCTGCAGTCCACTCTGCTGGTTATGAGTACCTGGGTGATGGTTCTCCTGCAGTTGGGAGGGATCCATTTGAACATTTTGCGGAGGATACGGAGGCAGTTGAAACTGGTGGAGGCGACGGCGTGATCTGGCGGTTCATGGAGAGGGAGGAGTCGAGGATGATGCCGAGGTTTTGTGCGTGGTCTGTGGGGGTGGGCGGGCTCCCTAGGGTGGCAAGCCACCAGGTGTTGTCCCAGGCGGAGGTGCAGGGTCCGAGGATGAGGACCTCGGGTTGAGAACATCGGAACTAGAAAGTAAGTAGATGTGGTTGATGTGGCCAGCCAATGGGTGGGGTGTCCAGATCTTTACACTTTTTATACTAGGTGGTCACCAGGGAGGGTATTAGGGGAGGCATGACTGTAGGCTGTCATTGGGGGAGTGGTGAGAGGAGAAAGAGGTGGTGAAGTCTACTCATTGCTTGTCAATGGTTGTAAGACCTGCCTAAATTAGAGGATTACTCAGTGCCAGGTAAGGTGTGAGTCTTGTCCATAGCCTGGCACTTGACTGCTATGGACAAGACTGTCAGTCACTGGGGCTTTAAGGCATGTCTACACCCTTTCACCTTGGTGCAAGGTGTGTCCGAAGCCTGTCACTGTGGGGTGATGCCTGTCCACAGCCTGTTGCTTGGCTGTGAGGCCTGTCACCTGTATGTTAGTCTTATCCATACCTAGTGACTTGGTGTGGTGAGCCTGGCCAAACTACCAGCCCATTGACCGGGGAGGTGTGGACTAGCACTGGGTGAGAATCCAAATTGTGGGGACAATGGCGTTTTCAACTCCTGGTTTTTACAGCTTAAGCAGGGGTGGGGGAGATGCTGATACATAATTATTTATGAGCCTGTTCTGTCTGCAGCTCTTCAGACAAATGATTTAAAAAACATAAACTGAAAATCATTACCGATGTGAAGCCAGTCACAGTAAAAGAGTCCCAAAAGGTGAAAGGATGAGCTAAAGAAAGAGTATGCATGGCGTAGCTTCAGTTGGTGCAGCGGGTGCCCTGGCACAGGGGCCAAGAGGCTTGAGGGGCCCACTAACCCTGTTTATTGCTGTATGTTATCATTCAAATAGCATCCGGGGGCCTACTTTCTTCCATGAACTAAGGGCCACAAAGCACTGCCTACTGAGAGTGTGAGAGAAAAAAGCTGGAAGGAAGAGTGAAACGTAGAACATATAAAAGAAGAAATAAACTGTGGCAAGAAGGAAGGGCCAAAAGCATGAAAACATTAACGCAAGGGTGAAAGCATTAATGAATTAAATGTAAAACAACATTGAATGGGTGGGTAAAAAAACGATTGGATGGATGGATGGATATATGGATAGATGGATGAAAGTTTGGTTGAACGGGTACATTTATAAAAGGAGAGTGAATGATGTATAGATGAAAAAGAAGGGATGCATGAATGAAAAAAGGATAGCTGAATGGCTGGAATTGTGAGTGGAAGGATCAATCAATCAGCGCCAACACCAACGACATCCAGTCCTCGCAAGATCTGTGTGCCTCACTGGCCGCCTTCTTCCATCGCAAGATCGCCGACATCCACAACAGCTTCAACACCTCCCTTGCCCAACCGCTACAGACCCCACCCTGAACGCCACCTGCACCAACCAGCTGACCTCCTGGTCCCATGTCAAAGACGACGAGACACGCATAGTCAGGAACTCCATCCACTCAGGATCGCCGTCAGACCTCTGCCCACACCAACAAACACTCAACAAAGCTGATGCATCCATCGCACCTGTACTACGGAAGGTCATCAACATCTCCTTCGACACAGTAACATTCCCGGAAAGCTGGAAACACGCCAAAATCAACGCCCTCCTCAAGAAGCCCAAGGCGGACCCCAAAGACCTCAAGATCTTCCGGCCCATCTCCCTGCTCCCATTCCCCGCGAAGGTCATCGAGAAAATCGCCAACATACAACTGACACACCACCTCGAGGACAACAACATCCTCGACCCTTCCCAGTCCGGATTCAGACGAAACCACAGCACTGAGAAAGCCCTCATCTCCCCCACAGACGACATCAGGCGCAAACTAGACAATGGCGAAACATCAGCCATCGTCCTCCTGGACCTATCAGCCGCCTTCGACACAGTCTGCCACCGCACACTAAGAACACACCTCCAAGAAGCCGGAATCCACGTCCTTCCTCTCCGGCAGAACTCAGCGAGTCCGCCTCCCACCCTTTTGATCCGAAGCCACCGACATCATCTGCGGCGTACCCCAGGGCTCATCCCTCAGCCCAACTCTGTTCAATGTCTACAGGGCCCCCCTCGCACAAGTGGCCTCCAGAACAACCTGAACATCATCTCCTACGCCGACGACACCCAGATCATCCTCTCCCTCACCAAGGACCCGCACATCGCCAAAACCAACCTCCACGAGGGAATGAAGTCGGTCGCTGAATGGATGAGGAACAGCCGCCTGAAACTGAACTCGGACAAGACGGAAGTACTCATCCTCGCCCCCCCCCCCCCCCCCTCTGCGTGAGACGACTCCTGGTGGCCGACCGCACTGGGAGCAGCTCCAACACCCACAGACCACGCACGCAACCAAGGATTCATCCTCAATTCCTCCCTCTCCATGTCAAAGCAGGTCAACGCCATCTCCTCCTCCTGCTACAACAACCTCCGCATGCTTCGCAGGATCTACAAGTGGATCCCACCCGAAACCAGAAGAACGGTGACCCAAGCCCTCATCAGCAGCAGGCTGGACTACGGCAACGCACTCTACGCAGGAATCCCGGCTAAACACCTGCAACGACTACAATGCATCCAAAACGCCTCCGCCCGACTGATCCTCAACGTCCCCCGCCGCAGCCACATCAACTCCTCACCCACGCACACAAGGCACTCCACAAAACCGGACCAGCCTACCTGAACAACAGACTCAACTTCTACACCCCCGCCCGCCAGTCCCGCTCCGCCAGCCTCGCCCTTGCCGCCGTCCCACGCATCCAACGAACAACCTCCTGTGGCAGATCCTTCTCCTTCCTCGCAGCCAAGACCTGGAACACCCTCCCATACCATCTGTGACAGACCCAAGACCTGCTCACATTCAGAAGGCTCCTCAGGACCTGGCTCTTCGAGCAGTAGCAGCGCCCCCCCCCCCAGCACCTTGAGACCTTCACGGGTAAGTAGTGCGCTTTACAAGTTCACTGATTGATTGATTGATTAATTGAAGAATAGAAAGATGGGTGAAAGAGTAATGAGGAAAAGGTGGCTAGTCAGAATGGTAAAGGAAGGATGGATGGGAGCATGCAGAGATGGATAGACAGATGGATGAATTAAAGCCTTAAATGATGGCTAGATCAATGGATGGAAGGTGGGATATAGGGTCGGCATTTAGAGGTAGGTCTTTCTTGCTATGCTCACCTGATGGCAATCAAGTCATGTGATCGAATTCGGGGGTACTTTCATTTTCTGGCTACTCCCTTTCAGTGGCGTAGCTAGAGGAGAGTGACCTGCTCTGGGCAGCACAAGTTTTGGGGGTGCAGTGGCCTCCCCCCACATTTATCTGTTGTGTCGGGCGGCAATAGCAACACCCCTGCTTCTCAATGCATTTGTCTAGGGGCGGCAAATGGAGAAGACCCTCGCCAGCATCCCCCCTGCTCTTCACTGCGCCTGCCATGGGGCGACAAACGCAGGGACCCCCTGGGCGGCCAGAGGGCTAGCTACACCACTGCTCCCTTTGTTCTGTGTATGCTAAGGGACAGGTCTGCTCTGTGCAGGGTGAGCCTTTTCCCTGAGGGATAGCTATGCTGATGGATGCTTGAAGCAGTACTCCACATGCCTCCAGATAGAATATGGTGTCTACAGCCAGAGCCTGTGGGACAGTGAAATCTTGAACCTGGACGTTTGCCAACGAATGTTTGTAATCAGCCCTCTTGGAGCGCCACGGCCAGCTTCTGGAAATACTGATGAAGAACTGGCAGAAATAGGCTCTGAATCTGAAGGCAATTGTGATTTGCACTGTTTCCCTCGAGATCAGTGTCCCTCCAGGGCACTCGAGTAAATCATTCATTAATTTATTCGAAAAAGGTGATCAAGTTTCTCATATGTGGTTGATTTCATTCTTTTTGTTTATTATTTTTGTTGTAGATTCATCACATTATTACTTTCATAATGTTCAAGCAAGTGGCCTGGTGGCCTACAAGCCGCTTTGGGACAAATCTTAAGGCAATTGCCCACCACATTTTTGGAGCCACCATCTTTATCCCCCTTGCTATTCTCTGACAAAGTGGAAAAGAGGCAAAGAATAGTTTGTCACATTATGCTGATGCATTTTATGGTCTCTCCACATGAAGTAACAAAGTATTGCATGCCTTTTTTACACTTGAAATGTGTCTGAGGATAGGAAGGAGGGAGAAAGAAAGGAGCTGCCATGTGTTAACTTTCAGCTGTTAAAGTTGGAAACAAATGATAAAGGTTACACTGGAAAAAATAGGAATGGATAATTTTGGAATTTAGTATTGTGGGAAAAACAAAATGTGATGTGGGAAATGATTGAATTAAGCTAAGAAATTGGTAATTATTGGAGCCACTTTCGATGTCATCATTTCTCCAGCCTCCCCCCCCCCAAAAAAAAAAAATCATATTATATATACATACAGGGGCTTTTGTCAGCGTTCTTGAGCCATTGGTCTTTCATTTGTTGGTTCCTTCCAAGACAGCATACAGCTTGGGGCAATCGGTCACCCCACTTCAGCCATTGGCTTTCTTTTCTGTGAGTGACAGCATTTTGCTTGCACATATGTACACATCTGCATAAGAAGTAGTCCACTTCTGTGCCAGGGCTAGTGGATCGTCTCTTCTTCTGTATTTATTTATTTATTCTTGCACAATGGGTCATGTTTACTTACTGTTTTCTAAACATATGCACACAACTTTGGATGGTGACATTTTTACATTTTATCACTTTTAAACTTTTATTGCCTAGTGTGTGTGTGTGTGTATATATATATATATATATATTCACTGAAAAAAACCATAGGTTTCAGGGCGTTATAGTTAGTTGGTCATTTCACTTGTACAAAACCATAGAAATTCTCCCCTTATAGTTAGTTGAGCTAACTATAACTTGCGCGCCTGCAATGCACTGCTGATGACGTCACATATTACATCAGTCATGACATGGTCAGTGACATCACTCATGACATCACTGATGACATCTCAAATGACATCACTGATGACATCATCCAGTGAATGTGTGTTTTTCTGAAAATTAAATATGTTTTATATATGTATACCTCAAGGTCGATGGAAGAATAAATGGGTATATAAGTGTCTAAATGGATGATTTTGTTTGCTTAAAATTGATTGCTTAACTGACTGATTAAGTGTACCTTAGTGAATACATATGTTAGTGAGTAATGTTTAAATATGTAAATATCTGTATCAGTCGCTCACTTTGTGTATAAGTGGCTGCATGGGTTGGTGAGTAGCTATATGAGTATCTATATGGGTTATTAGTTGGCATTTTGAGTATCAGTATGAGTGTCTGAGTGTCTCTATGGTTCGGGGGTATTACTTAGTGCATAGATGCATGAATGAGTGACTCACTGTATGTGTTGAAGACAGCATGTGTGCAGGACTGTGTGGGTTAATGAGTGTGTGTATGGGTGTGTTGGTGAGTGAATGACTGTCTCAATAGTGTCCTCATGAGTAACTACATATGTTTTAACTTAGTATATGTGAGTATTGGTGTGTGTGAGAGTGAGAGATTGGAAGAGTTACTGTATAAATAAGTATGTGTTTCTATAAGTGATTGTTTAAGAGAGTAAGTATGTGTAAGTTTCTGTAGAAGTACGTGTGGTGGTGGGTGTATAACTGCATATGCAAGTAAATGGATGTTTGATACTTTGCATGTGTGACAATGTGTGAGAGTAACTCTATGGTTGAGTGTTGGTGTGTAACAGGAGGTATAGGTGTATGAGTACATATGATGAGTGACTACATGTATGGGTGACTGTATAGGACTGTTGGTGAATGAGTGGGTGTGTGTGTAGATCTTGAAATTACTGAATAGGTTGTTGTAACTAGTATTGGTATGTCCATTGTTTTGAAAATGTTAATTTCTATTTTTGAGTGTGTATCAAAGGTTATATTAGGGTGAGAGTGGGTCTGCCACTCTATCACAAGGATGATGTCATTAGCGATGTCATCAGTGATGTCATTTGAGATGTCATCAGTGATGTCATGAGTGATGTCACTGACTATGTCATGAGTGATGTAATATGTGACGTCATCAGCAGTGCATTGTGTGTGCGCAAGTTATGGTTATCTGAACTAACTATAACAGGGGCATTTCCATGGTTTTGTACGAGTGAAATGTCCAACTAACTATAACGCCCTGAAACCTATAGTTTTTTTCAGTGAATTTCTAAGGTTTTTTAAATGCTAATTTCTAAGAATAACGTGCCTGAAACCTATGTTTTTTTCAGTGAATTAATAAGGTTTTTTAAATGCTAGTTTCTAACTATAACGTGCCTGAAACCTGTGGTTGTTTCAGTTAATTTCTAACGTTTTTTAAATGCTAGTTTCTAACTATGCCTACAGAGGTAGGACATGTGATGAAAGAAGAAACAACGCACAGAAAGAGAAAAAAAAGAAATGCAGAAAGAAGGAACAGAAGTCCACAAAGACCAAGAAAAGTGCAGGAAGAAGAAGAGATGTACAGAAAGAACCAACAGAGGAACAGAAAGTCCTCCTACGCCCACAACTTTTTCAGACGGGTACTGGTGGTAACAGAATCTGACTAACCAAGCCTAGAGCCAGTGCTATGCTAAAAGACACTTAGAATACAGTGAAAACACCTACATACACTAGGGAACACTATGCGTTGGGGTGCCCCTGTGATTACCCTGACCTCCTCAGTAAGACCCTAGTACATAATAGGGCATGGGGATTAAAACTACCTCTTAAAATGTGCCTGTGAACAGAATATGGTCCCTACCTCGCATACCCCGACGCTTCCCTCGCAGTCCCGGACCTCACAGTCCGATCCATCGGCGTCCCCAGCAACCCGGACTCCATTCTTATCTCCTTCATTACATGACCCAATCAGGAAGAACGGAAAACCGGAAGGACTCCTGAGTAACCCCGGAAGTCCCTCCCCCTACTCAGAGACGGAGGATGGAAAAGCCGGAAACGAAGACGGCGGAGGGTGCAGAGAGTTCGACTCGTGGCTGGAGACGGCTTGCGGTGACCCTGAGAAGAAGAACGGTGAAGAGGGAGAAGACGAGGAAGTCTGGACGGAGGACTGGTGGAGTCCAGGGGAGGACGCTGGAGAGCGGCCGCAACTCGCGGGAGAGTTGCGGCGGGGGGCATGTGAGTAACGAACCCCTTTGTATATCTAGCGTGTAAATAGCCCTAGTGTAAACAGACACCACCTCCCTTTTTCTCACCGACCACTGTAGATATTGTATAGTAACTTCTCTCAGTCACCGGCACTAGTGTAAAACTCCCTGCACTTACTCAGCACTCCATCACCCTTCTCTCCTCCTAATCTTCATCGTACCCCCTCCCCATACCTCCCTCACGGTCTGTTCCCCTTCCGCACTCCTGGTGACGGTATTAGGTGCCAACGCAGTTAAAAGCGGTCGGACTATCGGCCCTTTTTTCTTTCTCTCCTTGCGCCACCTCCGAGGAACCACCACCCCGGTGAAGGACCAACTCGACCTGGTGGACGACGCCCCAACCGATGTCCGGCCAAGATACAGCCCTCTTCGAGGAACCGTCGTTGTGACCTCCAGCCAAGCACTTTCCCTGTCGGAGCTACCCCCTGTCCTTTTTCTTCTCAATAACTCTGTACACGGATAAATAAAGAGACATAGCCCACTATATACGGCCCCCCTCGCCTGTTATTCCGGCCCGCACACACCCCACGACTACAGTGCCAAATGGCGCGTTTGCACACTGGTGAAGGGGGAGCGGGCCTGAGGTGACATGTGTGCAAACACGCCCTGTGACCGTTTTTATTTTGGGGGATAAAGTCCCCTTGAATGCTGAGTGTCTCTTGGGTCCAACTAGCCCACCAGGTACCTCCAGTAAGCGCCACAGAGCTGCGTTGCAGAGAGGTGTAAAAAGGAGCATTGCCTGGACCACCTCTCTGCAACGTATTGCACTGGCGCTTACTGAAAGCACCTGGTGGGCTAGTTGGCCCCCATGGACCCTCAGGATTGAAGGGGAATTATTTCCCCAACTTAAAACGTGCTACAGGGCGTGTTTGCACACGTCACCTCAGGGCCCGTCCCCTCCCTTCACCACTGTGTAAACACTCCCTATGGCTGTTTTAATTTGGGATATTAAGTCCCCTTGAATCCTGAGGCTCCCTAGGGTCCAACTAGCCCACTAGAAACCTCCAGTAAGCACCACAGAGCTGCGATGCATAGAGGTTTAAAAAGGGGCACTGCCTGGACCACCTTTCTGCAACGCAGCGCAGTGGCAAGTACTGGAAGTCCCTGGTGTACAGGTTGGGACCCAGGGGCCCTCAGGATTGAAGGGGAATTATTTCCCCAACTTAAAACGCGCCACAGGGCGTGTTTGCACACATCACCTCAGGCCCCATCCCCTCCCTTCACCATTGTGTAAACACGCCCTGTGGCCGTTTTTAGTTGGGAGATTAAGTCACCTTGTAAATGTAAAATGTAAATTGATACTTGTATAGCGCACTACTCACCCGCAAGGGTCTCAAGGCGCTTGTACGAATACCGCTATGGAACCCATCCTGGCTTTTCCTGTGAGGCGTCCACTCCTGGGCACCCCCAGGGTGGAGGCTAGGCATCCTTAGCGTTGTGGGGGCCGTTGTGGAGATTAAGCAAGCTATTGCCCAGAGTTGCAGAGTGGGACTCTATGATACGAATAGGCACCAATGCGAGAATTATCAGGTCCGTGGAATTTTGAGCCCAAGACCCGCCGAGGCGGGGAATTGAACCCTGGTCCCGGGCTAGACCTCTGCATCAGGGTCTGCCGCTCTAACCATTGAGCCACACTTCTCCACTTGAATCCTGAGGGCCCCTAGGGTCCAACTAGCCCACTAGGTCCCTCCAGTAAGAGCCACAGAGCTGCGTTTCAGAGAGGTGTAAAAAGGGGCGTGGCCTCTGAACACCTCTCTGAAACGCAGCTCCCTGTCGCATACTGGAGGTACCTGATGGGCTAGTTGGCCCCCAAGGACCCTCAGGATTCAAGCGGATTTAATCATCCAACTTAAAACATGCCACAGGGCTCTTTTGCACAGTGGTGAAGGGAGGGGGCGGGGCCTGAGCTGACATGTGTGCAAACACACTACATTCCTCTGCAGTCTTATTGGGGGCCCATGTCCCCTACAGGCTCTAAATGGTCCCTCTGGTCACTAGGCCAGGCACAAGCTATAGGACAGGGCAGGGCCTGAACTTTTAGACCCCTTTCTTAGTCAAGGTGAGAGCAAAGTGTGGCATGTGTGTCTTGGATTGCTGGGGCTCTCCATAATGCCAAAAGAATGCAGTCACTGGAGTATCACCCTTGTCACTGGTGGGTTGGAATGCTTGCATTAAAAAACTGTATAGACTGTTGCTGGGCTCAGCTGCTGGGATACAAATGGGATCTTCTTCATAAGGATTAAACCTACATCTTTATGCTCATATCTGCCTTGACTGGTCCTTTCAAGTAACTACAGATCAGAATCTCACACAAAGGCTACCGAAAAGTTGGGCTTTACTATTTCATTGTATATGGTGTGTTGTGGTATGGGGATACTTTGCGATGGAAGGAAAGGGTGCTATGGTGAAGAAGCGATCAAGAAATGCAAGCAACCAAAATGTTTAATGCAAGAGACTCGATTGCATAAAATGGTTATTTTTTCATCCCACTCCTTTTCTCCACCCCTGCAGCTGACATTGTGATTGTAATTGTAATTGCATTTATATAGCGCTTACTACCTCTGACGAGGCGTCGAAGCGCTTTTTCGGCGAGTGGCACTCTACTCTGGGACTCATAGAGGATTAGTGTTGAATTAGTATAGTGAAACATGCAAGTACATTTTAAGTGGTGGATAGGTTAGTCAGTTATTTGGATTTGGAATGATAGCAGAAGGATAGAGGAGGACAAAGGTTTGTATTTATATAGCGCTTGTTGACGCACGCTATTCAGGAAGCCTATAAAGGATTAGTGGCAAATTAATATGGTGAAATATGAAGTAATTTCAGAGGTGGATATTAGTCAGTTACTTGGAGTGAGAAGGATAGCAGAGGGATAAAAAGGGGAAGAAAGATTTGCATTCATATAGCACTTGTTACCCCTGATGGATGTTGAAGCGCTTTTCTGGCGAGTAGCATGCCACTCCGGAACCCATAAAGGATTACTGTTGAAAATGAGTATAGGAAAAAAAATATGAAGTAATTTGAGTAGCGGATATGTTATCCAGTTACTTGGGTAGTATATTACTATAGTTTAATATGGAATTTGAGAAGTGAACATGCACTCTCCATACCCGCCTGTACCTGTGGGTGTCACGTGGAGAAAAGAATCCCGCAACCACGGCAGCCAGCACGGAGAACCGATGCGTCAGTTTAAACGTGGGAGAAAGTGACGCAGCGGCTGCGCAAAGGGCTTTTAAATAAGCCCCGAAGTGTTTTCGGTGAATGACAGCAGAGGCAGCTAGGTGTGTGACGTCAAACATCGTTTAAAGAAATCCCAAGGACTCCCAGGCGGCGCGCGCGAATACCGCAGCATGAAGGAAAAAAATATCAGGCGGTTGGGTTATTATTATTACGGAGAGCTCGCGATATTTCAAGCTTCCGCGGGTTAAGCAATGTTTCAGTGACACTGGCGCGGCAGAACACGAGCCTTAACTTGGCCTTTAATTCTTGTAGTCCGACTGCTGAGTTTTTTCCTGGAACCGCGCGCTTGTTTGGAACACTAGACACGTTCATAGCAAACTGGAATATGTTGCAGGAATGAAATGTAACTAGAAATCCACTCGATGTTCTTCTTAGTAGTCGGCTTTAAAGTTGATTAATTGTTTTCTCTGAACCAGGAGATAAAAGAGCCGGGTGACAGAGCAGAGGTGGGTTTGTCCCTAAAGTTTTTATATCATGGCCCGTCCCCTCCTTCTACACTCTTTGTGATCTTTAAAAACTTTATTGGTGCGTACCGTGAAATTAACAAGAATATCTCTACTTATTTTTTACGTGATATAGATTTGAGGGGACTCTTTCGACATGTGCCACATAGTTCTTTCAATACGCGCTGTCAGACAAAATAATTATGAATCTAAAAGCGAGGACATTCGCAGGTCCGACAGCAGAATGTAATAGACAGCGTGGTCGGTTCTGCACTTCTCCGGTGAGATAACAGTTCTATTCATAGCAGCGCCCGCTCAATGCTTTCTTTTTTGAGAAGTCAATAACACCAGGACGATTGAGTTGGGCGTACGTGATAGCTAATGTAGCGCCTAAATATAGATTGCATTGTGCGCTATAAAAGTACTGGCGAGAGTATTTCTGTTCGAACTAGCACTTTATGACGTTGGAAATCAGCATTGTGTGCTTACCACAACCCCACAGCAGGGCTTTCGGCTGTTGTGTTCGGGTAGATCTCCAGTCGGCCATTCTTTCTCGCTGTTCCTTTAAGTATGACGTGCACATCTAATTGTACAATAATTAATATCTTCCTCTCGCAGCCAGTAGAAAGCAAAAGTGTTTTCCCTCTTTAAAGCTACCTCGCCGTGTTTTTCTTGCTTTGGCGATGACACGACATTCGGCACACAGTTTCACAGACTGCCTCCCACTGACATGTGCGCACTTTCAATTTCCATGTCACCCCAAAAAACGTATTATTATGAACCTAAAGTGAGTAATCTTTACGTTTACATAAAGTTAGGACGTCCAGTTAAACACCCAAACGTATGCGACGCGTTATTTAACAATCTAAACACGAACTGCAATTGGAAAAATAGTTCACTATTTCACAGTAGCTATTCCAATTTAAAAAGTTCATTTTTAGCGCACAAGGACACCAATGTCTAATAGGCATTTTATTGTGTTTTGACGTTAATACATACCGTATAACAATCCTGGTAGTTTGTCTTTATCCAGCAGGCGTTCATCTTAAATTGTTCACATTCACCTCACTGCTGAAATTGGACATTCCGTTGGCTCATCAGAAGAGCAGTATAAATGACTCGGCTACTTACCGGAAATCTTTAATACTCGAAGTTATAGTCTTTCTCGTCATAGTATGTTCCTGGGTGACTGCGTCGAGGAAGTCGGAAGAGGAAGGTAATTAACTTTACTTTTTAAAGTTTGTTCTGAAGTGTGTATTTTCCAAGTTGCTATTCATTCTTGCCTGACTTTCAGCTCTTGGGGTAAGGACAATTTCACGGTAAAGGAAATAGGACTTTAGCGATACCGTGTGAAAAACAATTAATGCCACAATGCAGCATTGTCACTTGGGAACTCTTCCAGGTAAACTTTGGTTGTGCTGCTACAGTTGAATTCACTGTCCATTTAATTCAACGTTTTTTTTTCTTTTTTCACATGTACTCAACAACTTTTTGTTCTCTAATTCTAATAACTGTGTATGTATTTAAAAGGTTACTGGTAACCCTGTTGATCTTAAAGTACGGCGTGTGCTTCAATGCAGCATTGCAATTCAATCGCCTGCGCCAAAAAACACTTAACCCCAAAATGTATATGTACAAAAACACTTTTTAAAGGACCGACTGCATTGTCATTGGTGATTGGTCAATTAAAAAAATGCATTGGGTGTTATACTGTACTGGATTGTAATCTCCGGTATTGATCATGTCTGTTCAGCATCATGATAACTAATAACTAACATTTCAGTACAACGGCTTTTGTCCAGTCTTTTCCGAATGAAGGTGGCGCTCAGGTTCAAGAACAAAAATAAAGGAAAACATGGAAATGCCTGCAAACCTAGCATTTATGGAAACATTGGCTCGGGGCTTCAAAAAAGGACACAAAACAATGTTTCACTTCCATTTGTTACATTTTGCGTGCACATTGTTAAAAAATAACCATGCTGCACGACAGCACCGAAGATGCGGCCCGCCGGTCACATGGCTAGTTTTCCAATCGTGGTTTCCTCCCTTGTACACTTTGTGATTTTAAGTGAGACATCTTTTATCCCTGGGCATCCGTATATTCTTTTACAGATATTGTGAGCCCCCCTGAGCACTTTCGTTTACACATGGCTTGCTATTCAGCAACTGCGGGAAGTCGGAAAGCCAGGAGCCGCTTGATGCTAAAAACTTCGCGCCTCAAGCACATCATAAATCCATAAATCCACGACGGTGCAAACTTTGGCTCTAGTACAGGCTGCCACTTTTCATCCTCTTGCATCGGAATGGGCAACGTTCCAAAAGGTCTGTTCCGTTCCCAATAACTAGTCACAAATCGCATTTTAGGTCCCAGTGAAAGCCCCCTCGGTTCACTACTTTGAGACTACTTAGAATGAACAGTATTTCTAAAAATGCACCTGTACTCAGCATAGTTTTGATACTATTAGGATGTTGCCTGATATTCTCTCTAATAACATGTTGTACTTTGGCAATGCCTTGTCACTATCAGAATCTGTATTCATGTTGCAATGCCTTGTCATTATCAGAATCCGTATTGATGTTTTACATTGCTTATACTCTCAATAAAGCATTCACAACTCAATAATTAACAGTATTTGGGGTGCTTGAGCACCGCGCTTCCTCTGTTGGTGGCTGCTGCGTTTTGTTGTTTAAGTGATATTTTCCAGTTGGTAACCGTGGTCTGGGCCTCCTTGCGTGCCCTACCAGGTGCCCGGGAAGGCGGCCGCCACCTGGGCCCCCTGACGCAGGCGGGCCCTGCTGCGCTGACCCTGGCCGGCAGGTACTCTCTGCCGCGCATGCGCACGGCCCTCCTTCTCGCGGGCAGAGAAGATGGCGGAAGTCGAGACGGGCTGACTGGGCTGCAGCCGCGAGACAGCGCCGGGTACCAGACGGCGGTTGGCGGAGGGGGTGTGTCCTAGAATAGTGTCTGCGCCACGGCGCTGGGAAGCAGAGGAGGCGGCTGCGGGGAGAGGATACACGGCCAGCGGCGTTCATGCCAGGTAAAAGAGCCGCCGCTGGCCCAGCTGTGCGGGTGGGTGGCCGGGCCAGGGGGAGGGGGTACCCGGGGATTGCAGGGCTGGGGCCGAGGGGCCCTGGGAACCTCGCAGCTGCTCAGCACCTGGGGATGGAGAGCTGCCAGCGGCTGAAACTTTACAGGGTGGATCTGACAGCTCGAGCAATCAGCTGTGATCGACGTTTTTGAAGGGATTGGGCTCGTTTCCCAAGATTGCTTTAATGTATAATTTCAGTCCTGCTTTAATGTATAATTTCAGTCCGACGAGATGACCGGCATTTTTCTTATGTTGGCGAAAATCGCATTAAAGTAATTAGGAAGTGTCCATCAAATGGCGAAGTAAGCAGGCACGCTCTCTTATCCAAATCAGAGATATGCTATTAATTCCGTGTTGCATTGCATGGGGTACTGTGAATTATGAGTGGAAATAGTAAAGAGGTGAATATTGGGTCCGTTTTAACCCTGCGTTGAAAATTTGCCGGACAAAAGAGGTGTGTAAGGGGCTGATCCTAATAAAATACACGCAAGTGCTCCATTTTAAATCCCAAACCGAGGTGATGTTCTCCGATGATAGACAAATTTGGGGAATGGGTTGTTGTCAAAGAGGAGCAATTGGAAAAGTCGCGCTTAGGAAGTTTATAGGTAACCTATTTTCTTTGTCAAATGTAAATAATATTTCCCACTATATTTGCCGTTGACTTTAAGATCTCGTTCTTACTTTTGCGTGTTATTGATGGATGGCAGACCTTTTTGGGGGGGTTTGTAGAAATATAAGAACCGATTTAGAATGACAGAGGAAGACACTTGATATTCTCCATTAGTGGCCATAGGGTTCCGTTCTCTACAATACACAAGACACTACATCTCCCCTTTTTTAAATTAATAATACAAACAGAACCTATATATCATAGTTCCTCAATGAAACGTCGAGGTGCTCAAACCACTCTTCCAGATATCCTGGTGTGGGGCTGAGGAGACACAGGAGAAACAACTGTAGAAGGCACTGGTGAGCTAGCCACTGATGCAGTCCTGGGGTTCTCTTGGCCCTCTGATGACAGAGTCTCACTCCAGATGTCTGGAACTGACAGACTCTGAAGCAGATGCTTGAAATGTAAGGAACCCCTTGCAATAAACTTTCCAGGATGGTGAGCAGTTATCACGTGCCCCTTATTAGTCAAAACATAATAAAGCCTGAGTAAAGGGATGAGACCTGAAAGAAGATGGCCTTATCAAGGTGAACTGGAGCCATATAGGAGTTTATTTATATACAAACCATCCGAGAATATTAAGTTACTGTTTTCCCCCAAACCTACTAACCCCAGGAAAAAAGAAAGGATAATTACAGGAACAGTCAGAAGACTCAGTCTTTTCTTTGCCCCACCCCTATTTTTTGTTGTTGGTTTGTTTCACTTTAATGACAAATAGGGCTCAGGCAAACACACAGGTGTGGAAAATGAGTCCTATCCTACACAAATCTGAAGGTAAGCCTATGACTTACTGCTGCCTTCTTGTTCTTTCTGTAGTAGTACAAAGCTTTATTTCGATATAGAGATATCTTAAAAGCACATAACAATAAAAATAAAATTCATGTTATTAATAAAAACACTTGATAAATAATTAAAAAGACGAGATAAAACAGTATTAAACCATTTACAGCTTTGAGTTCATTGAAAAAAGAAAAACGAGGGATTGCCTAAGAAAGAGTTTATCACATAGCTTTAAATCTGATCACCCATGCCCAGCTAAGAAATTTGGCTACCCCACACGCCAGTACTGTATTAGGGTTAGATTATATAAAATTCTTAATGCTGGGGCATAGCCTCTGGTCTCAAGTAGGCGACAGACAGGTTTTAGCCATTTGGATCTGGGCTTATTGTAGGCACTGCAAACAAAAAAGACATGTGGGATGGTTTCCAGTTCAGTGCTGCAGTGCGGGCAACACTCAAGCGTCTGGTAGGGGGGTTTCCATTTAGAGGTGCGTTCACGGACTGGTAGGGTTCCCATTCTAAACTGAACATATAAGGCCCTATCTTTGGGTTTTCTAATGAAGTCCATGTAGGGTTCAAGCAAGGGTACGGTCTTATGCAGTCGAAACTCATCAGTGAGTCTCCCCAAGTTATCCGCTCAAGATTCTTGGGCGTCGACCCACAGCCAGTAAGCCCGCTTGACTTCCAGTTTGGATAATGAAGCACCGGACTCCCACGCGACCCATAGGCAAATGGCCGTAAGAAGTTCCTTCATTTTAGAGAGCCAGACAATTTTGTGAGACCTCTGCAAGTTCATGACTTCTTTAAGGCCATCTGCGTAGCTCTCTAGCTCTGGTGTGCGCCACAGGCGAGCCCAATAAAGAAGCGGACGCAGAATTATAAGATCTTTGATAGATCTGCGTCCAAGATCGTATTGAATGGGCTTGCTAGGGGTACTCCTGGGGATGGACAAAAGCTCCTGGTAGAATTTGTTTTCGGCCATTACGAGGGAGTCAACATTATTAAAACCCCAGAGCTCTGCCCCGTACAATGCACTGCCTACTGCTTTAGCAGAATAGATCTCTAAGGCAGGAGCTATGGGTCTTGATACTGAGGATCTATGCTCCCTGCTTATGGCGCCCACAACCCGTTTATGGTTTAAAGCCATTTTTTCGATGTGAGGGTTCCACTTGAGTTGGTCTGATATCCTAATCCCAAGATAGTCGAACATTTTAACTCGCTCTAGTGGCTCTTCATTAAGAGTGAGCATGCGATTGGCTTTTCTACTGGGATTAAAATAAAGGAGCTTGGTTTTAGAAGTGTTAATAACCAAGCCCCTTAAATTACAGAAGACACAAAATCGATCCAGCAATTTTTGGAGCCCCATGGGCGTTTTAGAGACTAGTAGCGTATCATCGGCAAAGAGCATGGCGGGGACTTTCTGTTTTTGAGCTTCCGGGTGGCACCCTACTGAATGAAGTAGATGACCTAGAAGGAGAGAGAAGAAAGAAGAAGTTGAAAGAAGTTATTTTCTCATCGATCACAACACTAAATAATTTTCCTGATAATGAATACGCCATTATTAAGGAACACATTCAGCCTCCTTGCTTCTTTTTCTGCCCATCCCTCCCATAGTCACGTTTTAGAATGGGCGAAACACCCCAGTTTGCAAATATGCCTTTGAGTCTTCCAATTACTCGCTCATGAGTGATTGATGAAAGGTCTTCCACTAGAGGAGACTGGGAGTACTCACCTATGAAATGGCCATTTTCAAGGGATCTAAAGAAGTCAACCACATTTTTCCCTAGACATGTCTCGGAAGATCCGACATGTTAAAAGATGCAGTGTTGTTTTGGCATTTAAACAGTTACACAAATGACAAGCCTGACACTCATTAAGATGAGAGAACAAGACATGGTCCAGGAGGACTCGCATTGTGGCAACAATTCCCCGATGTACCTCATGGCCACTTCAATGACTTGCTGATTTAGACTTACAGGAATGACACTGCTCGAGCCTCGCAAGATGATACCTTCTTGTGTAATGGACAGTTCTTTGCGCATATTCTTGAATTTCCGATATTCACTGTCGTTATCAAGAGGTTGAGCATGTGTTCTCCAGGATTGATGCATATTAATGGGTAAACAACCTTTACAACGCAACGTTTACCACGCAGTGCCTTTACGACGCAACTTTTACAACGCAAATCATTACAACGCATTGCGCTGGGGGGCGCTCTAGGATAGGGAATAGGTTTAATTTACTATCCAACACCTTCCCTACTATCCACGGGGACTGGAGTTGGAATAGTAAATTAAACTATTCACTATCCAGCGCCCCAAAGCACTATGCGTTGTAAAGGCATGCATTGTAAAAACCGCGTTGTAAAGGCATGTGTGGTAAAAGCATGCGTAGTAACATCATACATCCATATTAATGTCTTTGAGGATGAGCATATTCCTATCTGCATTGATAGCAGCACTTATATGCTCCGCAGACACAGCTGCAGGAGTGCTGGCTCTTCCAATAAATTTAACTTGGGTCTCGGCCACTTTAGAATGGGTATCCTGACACTGTATGGGCACTCGGGGAAAAGTAGTTGGCAGGGGTTTAAATCTTTTCCTGACCGGTGCACAATGGTGAAGTCATACTCTTGCAGTCACAGCCCTCACCTCTGAATGCGAGGGGCCATTTTGGCCTTTGGATTGCCAAAAATTATGAGCAGTGCTAGGTGATCTGTAACCAGCTAAAACTGTTTCCCATACAGAAACACATGAAAGCGTTCGCAATCCCACATAATAGCTTGGTTTCCTTTCGCAGTCTGTGACGAACACCTCTGCCAGACTTATCCTGGACATCCCTAGCTGAAGTCACATCTCCGGTCATCTGAGAGACCTCCACTGGCTCCCGATCAACAGAAAAATCCCCATCAAGCTCCTCACGCACACCTACAAAGCCCTCCACAACCCTGGACCTGAATACCTCAACCACCGCTTCTCCTACATACTGACCAGACACCTCCACCCATCTGGCCCTGGCCCCTCTCCTACGAATCTGCAAGACCTCAGCTGAAGGAAGATCCTTCTCCTACCTCGCTGCGAAGACCTGGAACTCCCTACCTCTGCACCTCAGGCAATCACAATCGCTACCTCAATCCAGGAAGGACCTCAAGACCTGGCTCTTTGACTTAACTGCAGACCCCCCCCCCCCCCAGCGCCTTGAGACCCTCACAAGTGAGGAGTGGCGCTCTATAAGAACTCTGATTGATTGATTGCCTAGCACAAGTCACAATACGCCTTTGTGCGTTAACATGTCCATCATGTTGGGCAAGAATCACGCCCAAACCCAGTGGGCTGGCAATCTGTGTATGCAATTTGGGATCAAAGTAAGTCATTTGAGTAGCATTTACAATTGCATGTTTAAATGACTTGAAACTTTGATTTCATTCCCGTACCAATGAATTGAAACCGTACACTTCGTTAACTCACAGTGGCAAAGACTTGGATGTAACTGGAACAGTAGCTGGTCATACTAAGAAAAGAATGCAGCATGGTTACATCTTGTGGAGGGGAAGTAGATGTCAAAGCCTGAACCTTGGCTGGAGATCGAGTCATTCCTCAATTCGAGAAAATGTGCCCAAAGAATTTTTGTTTTGTGAAATTCGTACTTTTCAGCATTCAACGCATGACCTGCATCAGCATGTAGACGGTACTCTTGTGTAAGAGCTGTATCATATTTCTTTTGTGTGGCCCCAAATACTAGTATATCATCACTGTAATTGAAGCAATGCCTGACAAGCTGTATAATGCGACAAATTACATCTTGGAACAGTTCGGCTGCTGAAGACACTCCGAAACTCAATCCTTTGTATCGGAACAAACAAACATGAGCTGAAAAGGTGGTATGTACCTGCAATTGTTTTCAAATTCGAGCTGATGATATCCTTTCTTCAGAGGAAGGCGTGACGTTTTTTTGGCACCATTCAACTGGGTGATCATATCGGCAATATGGAGACCTGGATTTAGTTCTCTTTCAATTGCCTTGTTTGTTTGAGGCATGTCAACGCATTCGCACAGACCCTCCACTGTTCTTCTTAGGTACCACCACCAGGTTTTCTGAATCATACGAAGTGAACGCACTGAGGGTGTGAGCTTTGCGGGCTTTGGCGTGACTGGGAACCGACGTATCATGGTCTGGCTCCCGCTGACAAATAGGTGTTACTTTTGGGCCATTGCCCAAGGGACGGTATTCCCAAACTATTTCGTGGGATATAATTTTTTGGAGTTGAGGGTACCGACGTAGCAGTGTCTGGCTCCCTCTGCTGACAGTGGACACTCCCGGTGCACTGCCTTAATAACAGTGTTCCCGAAGTACCTCGTGGGACAACACTTCCCGGAGATGGGTGTTCATGTGGATATCAACAACTAGAATTACCAGTTTTGTCATGGAACACTGATTCAGTTGTCTATTCTGCCTTGAAAAAGTCTGAATACTAACATGTACAGACGAAACACATGTTGGCATCAAGAATTGCTGGGAATTTGTTGTACATAAAGAAGGTCTTTCTCTCATTTATTTGGTGAATGGTCCTTTGAAACCGACGTTGGACTGGAATAGGATATATTCGCTTTTGGACTCTCAGATTTTGATACATTTTGTTTTGATATATTCTTATATGGGATATATAATTTGATTTGAAACATTTTTTTGTGACTAGTAAGGGTGTGCTACAACTGTCTTTTAGATATGCTTATGTGCATGTGCTTGCAACTTGCCGACAGCACCCTGACATTTTATATGGTTGATCAAATATTCACGCTTATATTTAATTAATAATTGTACTGCTGCTTCTTCATCTAGAGGTGGGGTGTATCCCCTTTGGGATTGCTACTGCCAAATATATTTTTTGTAAATTTAGGTACCACCACTATCGGTGACACCAATGGCATTGGACCAGTAGAGCACTCAATGATATTATGTTATAGCAAAGTCTCAATTTCTTCATCAACAGCCTCTTGGAGATGAAATGCAATTCGACAATGTCGACAATGTCGATGAGCAACAGGAGGAATAGTCTCATTAATGTTGAGCCGCACTTTCATTGTCATAAGTTTTCCTAATCCATGACACAATGACAGAAACTGATTTACTATGTCATGATGAGCATTGATAATGTAATTCACAGAAATTAGTCGCATATCAGCAGCAGTACTAAAACTGAGTAGACAAGAACTTGACGAAATGCCCTGAAAGACATGAATTGGGGCTTGTACTGTTGTCTTTTGATGTTTCATAGTCACCATATAGGAAACCTGACTTTGCAATGGTTTCGAGGCTGCCCATATGTACACTTTGGTTTTCTATAGTGCGAGATGGGGCAGTGGATGCAATCTTTGGCACTATTCAGGGTGGCATGATGTTTATCGACTCATCACTGCCTAAATTGAATGGCTTGTAGCAACTCTTGACCTTCAGTTTAATTTTTGTACAGTATCCAAAGGAATTTTTTGATTTCACTTGTCGATCCTTTTTCAACTTGTATTCTTCGTTGCAGGAAGCCAAACCCACATGTGCATGTCTTTCAATAGCCAGCATAGACACCGCACATCCATCTTCTTCACTGTTGTTCAACATTGACGTTGAAGTTCCTTTAAACAAAGATTTAGATTACAATCGGCCTCTTTAAGCTGCTACAAGCCTCAACTTTTGTTACCATTTACTTCGATGAGCTTGACTGGAACACTTCTGGAACTTTCAGGCAGCCATTTTGTCTTCACGACATGATGCACTCACTTTTTCTCTCGCTTTGCAAACTATTACATAGTGGTTCTCTTTCTAGCATCCTTTACATATCTGTCCAATGGCATGACATTTACCTTCATGTAGAGAGGAAAATCCACAGCGAAAACACAGCTTCTTTTTCTTCGCAGACATCACTTTGCACCCTTCTACCTCGTGCCTTTTCTCGCTCCTCACATTCAACGCCGTATCACTGTCTGCCCCCCCGCCTCCATGTCAGCGGCTTGTTGGAGACACATTCTTCTACTCTGACTGCTAAAAGTACATGCTCCAGACTCCATTTTTCTCTTAGCATTCGGCCTCTGAAGGAATTGGAAAGGCAACCATGCATAACTCTGAGACAAATGGCTTCTTCATCATTGAACTCGTTGAACTTAGTATTTGGTGAGCATTTAAAGTCTTTCAACAAATTCATCCACCGTTTCACCAGCTCTCCATCTCTCCTGAATGAAGATATACCTTTCATAGTCCGCGTTCTGCTTTGGATTGAATTTAGTGTTCAGCATTTCTTTAATTTAACCGAGTGAAGTTTCTTCGCCTCTTTGTATTTTTTTCATCACTTCCTTCACTCTGTCACCTGCTAAGTTTTTGAGATACTTGCTTATCTTTTTGTCATCCGCTTCTTCTAGCACATCAGTGAAATCATTGAAAGCTTCAATCCAGACAATCCGTCTAGCATCAATACTCTGTTTCTTGGCAACATCGAAAGCGGACCGTGGTTCTAGGAAGGTGGCAGCTGTATAACCAAGTGTGGGACTTACTGACGGTGAGAGTTGAGTTCACTCCAATACTGTCTGCTGTCCTTTAGTACCTGTCTCATTCATACCATCTCTAAGGCCTTGTGACATGCTGGCCTCTGGTTGATCCCCAACAGGTTTTGATAACTTGGCCTCTTTTCTTCTCAGGCATCCGAGCTTTCAATCTTTGAAGCTCTTTGGAGTTATACTGAGCCCCACCCGGCTGCTCCAGTGATGTTCCTCTACAGCAGTGGCGTCTCCTCCTAATGGTGGAGGAGTGTCACCCCACTGCCTGGCTCAGAGCCAGCAAATGTAAAATAAAACGATGTTCTTGCATCGTTTTATTTTGCGTTTCCCGGCTCTTAGCCAGTGGTGTTGGCAGAGGCGGGGCCTAGACATTGAAGGGGGGAGGAGTGCTACTTGCACTCCACTCCCTAAGTTTGCATATGTGTTTGGCCGGCTATCTCAGGCCAACCAAAACACACATGCGCACTTAGGATTTCTCCAACCCAGCTGCATTGAGCAGCCGGGCTGGAGAAACCCCACAGACTCCTTGGTCTGAGCAAGGCGTCTTTCCTACCTGCTCAGACCCATTCCTGCGCTGCAGCACTGGATTGGATTGGAGTCTAAATTAAACTTTCAGCAGGGCTTTCACTTTCTTCAAAGGTCTCCTACTGGCTGGAGTTGTGCCTTGACTCCACATACGTCAACTGTCGATTCTTCACTTTGATGGAAGCGCACATAGCACGCAAGAGTAGCTTTTCTGGACCTCGCAAATTCTCTAGGAGAGCACTCTCAACTCTTCAGGTTGCAGGGTTCATGTATCACCTATTTCGTCGACAGTTGATGTCTCCTCCCCATCCCTGTAGCATGTAAATTAACTACACCACACACAGAGCACAGGGTTGCATTTCTTTATTTCTATGAGTGGAACCGGTAACTGCCACGTACTTGTCATTAATTTTATTAACCACACCAATCACTTACATCACTAGACTGTGGAGTCCGTTACGGAGCATAGGGGTTCTGCGCTCTAGAGTACACAAGGAACTATACTTTCTACATTTCTCTCTTTGTTTGGCCTCCATTTGATAAATATTTTTGTACAATTTTCCCCAGAGGTGTCAAGCTTCCATGTTCTGTAAGTTATCATTACACTGTATCTCCTCACAATGCCATGCAAAAGCTATTAGTGTCCATCTTTTAGGAAAAGGTATAATGTGTGAGTTTACCTACTCTTGCTGTTGTTGTGAGCGTCACCCTGCATAGGGTATCATTCATGTTTGGTATGTTGTGGCAAACCTTGTGGCAAGGCCTAGAGTGACAAATTGGTAATTGGGCCTACCATAATTTTACACATTCCTTTGAATAGTTGGCTTCAGATTTCCCACATCTTTGCAGTAGTTTGCAATGATATGTCCTATTGAGGAGCGTGCCCTCCTTTCTTTACAATACCAACACAAATTATTGTCAAGGCTTTCAGTTGAATGTATTCTTACTGGCATGCATTTCATCAGTTGAGCTTTGTGGTAGACATGGAGGCAATTGTTTAGCTAGGTGATGACTACTTTTATTTGCATCCTGTCTGTGTTTTGCTTTTTTAGGTCTCTTTCCAACATTTGTTTCAAACCTATCTGAAACTGCTGTGCAGTTGGATTTGAATGCACAATATATAACAGGCATGTACAGTATCCATATTCATAGCAGTATCACAGCTCTTTAATTAAGATTGTTGCTTCTTTGGCAACCTTGACTGTATTGCATTTTGACTGATTATGCTGTATTTATGTACATTTTTTTTTCACAACAAATTTTATTGAGTGATTAAGCAACATAAGACACGTGGCTCCCCACAGTCAGGAGATCACCACCAAGCATCATGACACATTTACATCACTAGCGCAAGTTCAATCAATTAGAGGAGAAAAAGACAAAAAGAATGAAAACCCCCCCTCCCCTCCTCCACCACCTGCCAACCCTCACTCCCAAACTACCCCGCTACCCACCCCTTATCCCTCCCTAACCTCATGCACGTGAGAATAGTAAACATTGTATATTTGGTTGTAGTGTGTTCGGTATGACACAGTTCTCAGGCCTGTGCGGCATCCTCCATCTATAGTTCTTCCTCATGTTCCACCGGGGGATCTAAGGTCAACCCCCTATAATCCGCCCACCGCTTCCAGATCTTAAAGTGCTTACGAGGGCATCCTCTCGCTTCAAACACCGGGCGTTCTAGCCCCATAAAGTAGTCTAGTCCAGCCTTCCATGCACACAGGGGGCTGCTCGCTCTCCCTTCCATGCCCGGGCCAGGTCTCTTTTGGCAACAACTAGACCCAACAACAATAGATGGCGTTTATATATGTTCCCACCGACACCCTCCAGTACATGAAGCAACCCTAATCGAGGGGTGCGGGGAAGATCCCAGCCCAGTACCTCTGACAGGCAACTCCAGACGCTCCTCCAGAAACCAGCCAATCTAGGACATGACCACACAGTGTGTAGCAGCGTACCCGTTGCAGCCCCACAGCGCAGACACTCCGGAGATCCAATCAGTCCCACCTTCCACAGCTGCTCGCGGTTGTAATAGGCTCTGTGTAGATACTTGAACTGAATTAGCCTAAGCCGCATTGCAATGGCAGTCCCCCGCGGAGACTCCAGGGCTTCCCTCCAATCATCCTCGTCCAGGGGACCAACATCTGCCTCCCAGGCCTTCCTGAGAGGAAGTAGGGTGGATGAGCAGTGACTGACCAGTGTCTGATAGATTCGGGAGACCTTCTTATCACCAAGGTCCCCCATGAAGACCGTCGCTTCTATTGGGCTAAATTCTGGGAGCGACTCTGTCAGCGATGCTGGGCGCGAGAACATGGCAAAGCTGTAGGTATTGAAAAAATTGGGTCCGTGGCATGTGGAACTCAGTACTGAGCTCCTGGAATGATTTGAGTGTGACCCCGGTCAATACATGGCCTAACGATGAGATCCCAATTGCGTCCCAGCTATCAAACCCCACTAGGGAGGCTAGCTCGGGGAGCAGCCCGTTGTTCCACAACGGAGTCTCTGCTGTTAATCTACCCCACCAGCCCATGCGACGCAGCGCTTGTCGCCACACCACAAAAACAATTCTCGTGACACACGGCAGCGTCCGCCGCATCCTAGCAGAGTAAAGGATTGTGTGTAGTGTGTTGACCCCCATCAGCGAGCGCTCCAGGGCATATGCTGGGCCCCCCCTGTCTCCATACCACCACTCATTAAGTACTAATAATTGGGAGGCCTGATAATAGGACAACATATCCGATATGGCCAGACCACCACAATACGTGGACTGGAAGCATGTCCGCAGCGCCACCCTGACCGCCCCCCCCGGCCCATAGGAAGCAGCCCAAGACCGAGTTGACCTGCCGAAACCACCAGGGGGTTAATGAGGTGGGGGTAGCTTTGCAGTTGGTATAGAAGACGTGGGAGCGCAACAATTTTGAAGATTGCGGACCTACTAAAAATAGTCAGGGGCATCCAAGACCATGTTTTCATGTCCGTCTGAACCCTCTCCCATACTGGCACTATATTGCGCTCCCAGGAGACATCCACTGATTCCGAGAGGAACACCCCTAGATACTTCAAGCCTCCGGTCGCGACCTGCAACCCTGATGCAAAGGGGTCTTCCACGACACCGCCCCCCAATACCCACAGAGTGGACTTGCGTGGATTTAGACAAAGGCTCGATACTTCCCCGAAAATACGCATGATTTCCAACACTCGGGGCCCGGAGCGGCGCAGGTCAGTAAGAAAGAATAGGGCATAGTCTGCATATAATGCGATTCTATCAGTGAGGTTCCCACTCCACACAAAGCCCCGCATCTGGGCGTCTATGCGCACCCAAGAGGCCAGCGGCTCCATCGCTAGGGCAAATAAGTACGGTGACAGTGGGCACCCCTGTCGGGTCCCCCGACCAATCGGAAATTTTCCCGAGACTGCCCCGGAGACACGCACCGAGGCTGTAATATCGGTATACAGTATTTTGATGTATGAAAGGAACACCGGGCCCAGGTTAAGACGAGGCAGGAGCGCAAATAGGTACGTCCAGCTAACCGAGTCAAAAGCTTTATCAATATCTGCTAGCAGCAAAGCCGCTCGTTCCCCCGCGGCTCCCATGGCATCAACCGCCGCTTGTGCCCACCGGATGTTGTGCCGCGTTGCCCTACGAGGCATAAAGCCGGCCTGGTCTGGGTGGACCAGGTCCGTCAATTATGGAAGTAGTCGGTTCGCCAGAGCCTTGCCAGGATTTTAGCTTCTATGTTAAGCAGAGATATTGGGCGGTATGAGGCAGGTCTGTCTGGGGGTCTGCCCGGCTTCTGAAAGACCACAACTTCGGCAGGACGCCAGTCAGGTGGCAATCTACCCTGTGTTCGCGCCGCCTCCAGCGCACTCCGGTAATGGGACCCCAGTTGGAGTTGAAATTTTTTATAGAATTCGCTCGGGAAGCCACTTGGCCCAGGCGCCTTCCCCGTGTTGAGCTGTCCCAATGCATCGCCTAGTTCTTCCGCTGTAAGGGGTACGTCGAGTGCCTTCTTGGCCTCCTCCGAGACCGCCCTCGGAGGCAAGTAGTCAATAAATTTAGCCACCTCGTCCGCCGATAGACACTCTCTCGGAGCATATTGCGCCGTGAAGTAGCTAGCAAATCTCGCCGCCAGCTCAGCCGGGTCCGTGATCACCACCCCATCCTCCGCAGTGAGGCCCGGCAGCGCAACCGGTTGGAACGCACGCTGACATAGCCTATGGAGCATTGTGCAGGACTTATCCCCCCACTGGTATACTCTACTCCGCGTGCCCAGCCACGCTTGTCTAGCCTCATCGAGCAATATAGATGCATAGGACTGTTGTGCCTGCAGGAGCAACCGCACCGCAATCTCGTCGCCCCCTCCCCGGCCTCGCCGTTCCAGGGATTCCACCAGTGTGGCTGCCTCCGCAATTGTCTCCCGGCGTTGCCGACGGGCCGCCGCACACCACGCGATATCAACACCCCGTATAGTGGGCTTCATCGCCTCCCACACCACGACTGCGTCTATATCATCCACCAAATTGTCCTGCCAGTAATGGGCAATCGCCCCCCTCAAATGTTGGACATAGCCGGGCTGCTGAAGGTGCCACGAGGACATCCTCCACCGGAACGGCTGTCGTATCTTAAGCAGCTCGACCATGATCGCTACTGGGGAGTGGTCAGACAGCCCCCTTGGTAAGATCCCGGCCTCCCGCACCCTGCTTAGGCAGACACAGGGCACAAATACATAATCCAGCCTTGAGAAAGAGCCATGCACTGCAGAAACATACGTGTATTCGCGCGCCTTGGGATGCATATGGCGCCACACATCCACCCAGCCCATCCCCTCCACCATAGCATTCAGACGGGTAGGAGGGGCAGCCGTTCATGTCTCCTGCATTCTCTGGCGGTCCATACGCACATCCATCACCTCGTTCCAATCGCCCCCCACTACTGCCAAGGACTCTGGGATATCCTCCCATACTGTAAACAGCTTCTCAGACATGGCTCACTGCAGAGGTGGAGGGGCGTAAACACTTCCAAAAACTACATAGAGGCAACCCCCACCATCCCTTTGACAAAAATGTATCGACCCTGTGGGTCTGCCCACTGCTTCTCGTGGACGTAGGCCAACCTGCGATGTACCAAAATAGCTACCCCCCTGGACCCTCTAGAGAACCCGGCATGGAAGACTTGTTGGTATCCAAACCTCTGTAGGCTAAGCACCTTGGATCCCATCATGTGCGTTTCTTGTAACAAAAGTACATCTGCCGCTTCCCTCTTCCCCCATCGCAGAATTGCCCCCCGTTTGATCTTGTCAAGCATCCCCCTGACATTCCAGGTTACAACACGAATGGACTCACTGGGGAGCCCTCGAGAAACATCAGCCATAGTCTAGTGGGACCAACCAAGTTGGTCCTCTGCGCCACACCCACACACTCAGCACCAGCATCAGAAAATCAAAGAAAATCACGTGCAGCCCCCCCTCCCAAACCCAGGTCCCCCCCACAACAACGCCAACCCCCCCACCTACCTCAACCCAAGCCCGCCCCAACTCTTCCCTTCCCTCCCCCCTGCACCCCACCCCCCTAACCCCTATACCTCATAGCACACTGAAGTACCTGTCGCAGCATGGGTAACCTCGGGCCCAAAACCGAGGACCCAAGGCCAACCATACCAATGGATCCCAACACCCCCGAACACAGTAAAACCACCCCCCCCCCCCAGTCAACTCCCCTTCTAGTAGGAGGTCGTGGCCCCTATTGAGTAGCCTCCCGAACCCCAACCGGCAATACCACACATGTACAAGGCACCATTTAGAACTGGTATCATAGGCAATGTCAATATATCTGACCGATGGGGCCTGGCCGTGCGACCCCTGTCAGCCGAGTCCACAGCATCCACAGACAAGTGCAGTTCTCCCCAGGTCTTCAACGTTTTTTCCCCGAGTGATCGGAGTCTATAGTTCCACCATCTTGTGTCTCACTTGTGCATGCGGATCTCTTCCGCGATCTGGACCTCCTGTTCCGTCCGCCTCGGGCAGGCTGGTCCCTCCGTTCCTGCGATGAACCCCCTGAACCACCCGGGTCCATGCCCGGCTGGGCATGTGGCCTGATCCTCACCGTTTCGTCAGTCCATTTAAATTTTTTTTTTTTTTTTTTGTGAAGGTAAAAACCCAGGCAGGCTAGAAGTACAAGAGCTAGCTGATTATGAAACACAATATTCAAAAAACACAAATAAAAAATGATTACTGCAATGCACTGAAATGATATCAAAAGAGATACTCTTTAATATAGATATATAAAAGATAAATATACATATAAAGTTAATACATTACACAATAGACATGTTAAATCATGAAGTTCATATGATTATTTTCAAAATATATAAAAAGACTTCATAACATATAAAAATAATTCTTTATCTTCAAGAGGATTCTCTAATTGTTGAGAATTAGGCTGTGGTCGTGTGTCAACGCGTTTCGACAAAAACATTTGTCTTCATCAGGACAAAACGGATGATCAGCCAATTTATTCTAAAAAGTGTTTTTGATAACCAGACAGATATAAAATGGTTGTGGGAAGTAAGGCACCTTTCCTTCTTTTTTACAAATCCGGATACGGTATGTGATAGCTGTCTAAGCAGTGTTCACTGCCACCTTCTTACTACCACCCATCAACACTTTCATTCATATCTTTTGGAGCGGGGGTGGAGATCTCAGGCTTTCAAGTCTTATTTTGTAATCACGTAGCAGCCGGTGAAAACACCGATGTTTATAGATTTATCATCTATTCAGAGTGGCCGTGTTCTTGTAGCTTCGTTTGTAGTCGTGTGCAAGACGCGGCGCCATAAGCCTTCATTTGTTTTACATTTAAAGACATCTTCGGGCGTATCGAAGAAATGCGTCCGTGACTGGTAAATCACATGCAGGCGGGCCGGATACAGCAGGGAATACTGGATTTTTAGACCCCGCAATTTGGCCATGGCAGCTATGAAGGAGTGACGCTGCTGCTCGACAAGCTTGGTGTAGTCGGGAAATATCATGATCTTCTGATTCTCGAGTGAAATAGAGTCCCTGGTTCTTGCTTCCCGCAGGATAGTGTCTCGATCATGATAATTCAAAAGTCTAGCTATCACTGGTCTGGGTCGCCCGCTCCATGACAAAGCAAGTGGAGAGAACCCCGAGGGCAGCCAGCCCTCCAACCACTGGGTTAGAAATTGTTCCATATTTACTTTCTCACACCTCTCCGGAAAACCTACGAAGCGAAGGTTATTTCTGCGTGCGCGCCCTTCGGCATCCTCCACATGGAGTGCGAGGCCCTTTTGAGTGTGTTCCATCGCCGCCATTTTCTGCTTCAGGGTCTTGACGTCGTCTTCCACCGCCGAAATCCTGGATTCCATCTCCGTAATCCGTGCCACTGCATTCCGTAGGTCTTGACGTAGCAGGGTCACATCCGCACCCACCGCCCCAATCTTGGCGTCCAGCATGTCCCTGGCCTGGGTGATTGCTGCCATGAGCGCCGCATTGTCCGGCCCCGCTCCATGACCTCCTCCGGATGCCCCGGACCCTCCACTGGGCCCTGTAAATTTATCAATGGGTCCTTGTTTGGAGGGACCGCCACCACCCCTGGTCATAACTGCGGTCAACCCCGGGGCTGCTACGATGTGGGTGTGCGCACCAATGCAGACTACACGTACCTCCAAGAACGTCCAGCGCAGGCCTGCCCAGCGGTTCCTCTGCACCTAGTTGTAAATGTCTTTGATACTGCTACTACCGGTATTGGGCTGGTTGCCTGGCCGAAACCAGAGCAGATGTCGCAAATCAGTATCAGACTGGCCTTTGGTGTATGCCCACTGCGCCGGCCACCTCGTGGTTCTGCAGTCCCGTGGCCCACCTGTTGCCGGCCGCTCTGCCCAAGTTCGTCAGGTGCTGCGGGCACATGTACGTTAGTGGCCGTCCTCCCCAGTCCCGCAGTCGACAGCACCAACACCTGGGCCTCAGGGACACCACTCACTGTCTGTATGTTGCCTCAGGGCCTCGCCAGGCATGGGCACAGTCCACGCCATCCCGCTCAGCTGCCCACTAATCCGCCTCAAAGGGAAGTGTAGGTTCTTCGTGCAGATTCCACTGGGTGGGGCCACATACCTGGATCTCAGCCTCCCAAGTCCTGCTGCCGGTCCGCCGCTGCCAGAGTCGGGTATCAGCCCCGGATCACCAAAATTGAGGCCCCTGCTGCTCGGCGACGATGTAGGCCGCCACTCCCCCGGGGGGGGGGCTCTGTGCACCACTTGTCTCCCCTGTGGTCGATGAGGCAGCCTGGAGCTCGTCTGCCGCTCCGTTGGCCTCAGGAGACTCCAGGCCCCGGGAAAATAGCAGCACGGCCGGCCCGCACACAGGTCCCTCTGCCCGGCAACACCAAAATCGAGGCCCTGGCTTCGCCGTTCAAGACCAGGCCGCAGGACGCCGCCGGCAATTCCGCCGCACCACACAGCCCAGGGGCGCCGCTTCCTGCACCGGAAGGCTCTCGGCACTATCAGACACACTTGCCTCCCAGTTGGTCAGCGGTATGGGTCCGGGGGCCAGGATAACTAGTCGGATTTCGATCGGGCCGGCGGGAGCTCTAGGAAGCTGCAACCGCCATCGTCGCCCGCTAAGCCACGCCCCCATTTATGTACATTTTTTAGTGTGTATTTGAACATTATAGCCTCACTTGTGTTTTTAATTTTCCTTTATTCTAGACTGTTTGTGACCTGTGCTGTTCTTTACAAACCATGGTTTTACCCTTAAATCTGATAAAAGCATTTTGATTTGCCACTTATGTAATCCATTTTCATCTTTAAATGTATTTCTATTAGGTTAATTGCCGCCTTTTTTTATATGATCATGTTTTTCAGAGTGCAAATAAGTGGGGAGATAACAAAACATTTGCCACCTTTTTCTCCTCCACCAACCAGGTTGGTTCATTACTCCAAAATCATTGCATCTTTTTTGCACTGAGTAGCAAGGTTGCTTTATGATATATGATGCCACTTTCGTTTTTGGCTTCAGGACCTTTTTCAGGGCAATTCTTAGTTTGCTTTGCTCCATAAACCACATTATTGCAACGGAAAAGTCTTCTGCATGGTAAATACATTTACCCCTATCCGAAGTGACCAACTGTACTGTTGTCTGGATCTCTAATGCTCACGTTAAAAAAAAATCATATTCGAACACGGATCATGTGTGCGTGCCATGACATAAGACTGTCTCACGGATTGCCGTCTTGCTGGACTGGAAGAGGCGCTGAAAGCACTACCCTCATGGTGGTGGAAGGCTACCGACTTCACCAGGAGTTAAGCAGTAAAAGAGTGTGGTGGCAGCATACCTTGTAGTAATTAGTAGTAGTGAACATGACCTTTTTAGGTCTCGCCCTGCGATCGCAGGCCAAAGGCCTGCTGTCGCAGAGCGAGACTATTGTTATCATTCCGCTTTTCACGGACTCAAGGGGAGAGGACAACAGACTGTCACGCGCACGCAGCAGCAGCCTGCCGGGATCAGGTCGCGCGCGTCAACACGCGCTCCGATTCCGGCAGGCTTTTCACAACACATGCCCAACAGACATACAGCCCAACCCCCCGCCGCGCATACACACACACATACAGAACCCCCCCCCCCCCGAGCATACACACACGCGCACACAGAACCCCCGGCGCTTACACACACATCTCCTACCTCATCTCAGCGTGTCTTCTCGCTCCCTTGCCCCCGCTCCTCTGGTGCGCGCGCCGGCTCCTCTGTGGTGCAGGTCCGTGCTTGTTAACATGAAAGCGCCTGTCTAACAGGAGCAACAGTCTCCTCCAACTTGCTATGGTGGGCTGGGGCTCTTGATCTGGCTTCCAATCCACCCGGCATGCTGGGAGCTGCTGGCGCGCGTGGGACGCCGGGAGCTGTAGTCCCGACGGCCGCACGCAGTGACCTCACAGGAAGTGAAGCGCTGGGCAGGAAGCCGGGGGAGGGCATCTGAGAACCTGCTTGCTGCTTCTCAGTAGGAGCCGGGCAGGGGCCGCCTCGGGGCAGACAGCAGCACAGGGTGAGTGAGCCGGGCTCCCTGGCTGGCAGGGCGCGAGGTATGGAGGACCAGGGGTGGGCTGGGCCTCTGCTGCCCCTCCCGCCTAGGACTGCCCCCTTCTCCCAGGCTCAGGAATCCTTTGTGAAACCGAGGGATGGTCTGTTTGTGTTTACGAGGGCTAGTGTGACATCCACACCGTTATATGCACTGCACCCCTCCTGGCTAAGTCCGCAGTGGCATAGTGCCCCTGCCTTCTTGATTAATTCAGAGGTGTGAGGAATGACAGCATCTGTCAGTGGCACATCCTGCCCTCCCTCCTTTAGCCAGCAGCGCATCCCTGGTGATGGCTGAGTACTGCATGACATGGGGCATATCATTAGCAACATTTAGAGTGGGGCTGTGGTCCTGCCTGCACCTCAGCCACTAGAAGGAAGGTGCAGCTCTTATTGTCTTGAAATGTTGGTGGACTCCCAGAGGTGTGTGTTGCCTTCAAACATGTGTATTAACTAGCAATCAGCATGTAAAGTTTTAAAGCACTGAAGGCAAATGTATTCGTTGAAGTAAAGATAAAAACGTGCATGCATTTGTGAAAATGTGAATTGGGTTTGTTGAGAGGTCTCGATTTTGGGTCCATTCTCATAGTTCGAAGCATACTGTAGAAGGGAGAGGTGATCCCTAGTGACTGAAAGAATTAACTGTGTAGTTGCCAAAGTGTCAAATGTCATTTGACCTCTTCAGCAAGCTCAGGCGTGTCAGCCAATGGGACTATGCGTGTAGAAAAATATTACACCGATGTGTTTTCTGTGAAATCAAAGTCTCAAAGGCAAAGTGTGGTTGGCTTTAGTGAGGGGACTGCTTGTGTTGTCTGTTGAAGCGTTTGACTTTTGTGGTAAATGAGTAGCCTGAGGCTGATGCTTGGCACTCCCTTGGTGTGCCCTCCTTGCATGCACCCCGTCCTTCTCCACACAAACGTCACGGTGGGGCAAATTCAGGAGATAGTAAGAAATGTTTTTTTTTATTAGGGATTGCCTTGTTTTGAGAGGTTGCCCCAAAATGTTACAGTAATGGTCCGAGAAGTAAAAAAGAAGTCAGCAAACTGATAACATGAAATAATTAAACATGAATTATATAATATGAATGGAAGCTGTTTACTTGATGCACAGTAGAAACACAGTTGTCACTTATAACTTAAAGAGGCAGTGGATCTCATTCCATGTGCATCAGATAGAAGGAATGCTTAGCGTGTTGAGTTTTGAACTAGTGAAAAGTGATTTCTCACAGATATTTCGCCATTACACTGTGCCCTCACACACTGCCCCCTCACACACTGCCCCCTCACACACTGCCCCTCACACACTGCCCCCTCACACACTGCCCCCTCACACACTGCCCCGTCACACACTGCCCCGTCACACACTGCCCCGTCACGCACTGCCCCCTCACGCACTGCCCCCTCACGCACTGCCCCCTCACGCACTGCCCCCTCACGCACTGCCCCCTCACGCACTGCCCCTCACACAGACCACTCACACATTGCTCACTCACAGTAAAGTAGTCCACACATACTGCACCCTCACACACACTGCCCCCTCACACATTGCGCACTCACACTACTTTTGGCCACACACACTGCACCCTCACACCCCGCACCCTCGCACACCTCGCACCCTCACACACTCTCATTACACTGCCCCCTCACACACTGCCCCCTCACACACTGCCCCCTCACGCACTGCCCACTCACACAGACCACTCACACACAGCCCCCCTACACACTGGCCCCTCACACACTGGCCCCTCACACACTGGCCCCTCACACACTGCCCCCTCACACACTGACCCCTCACACATTACTCATTCACACTACTTTAGGGCACACACACTGCACAATCACACCCCTCACACACTGCCCCCTCACACATTGCTCACTCACACTACTTTAGGGCACACACACAGCACAATCACACCCCGCACCCTCACACACTGCCCCCTCACACATTAGCCCCCACTCATCACCACAACAACATCACTCAGCGCCACCACAGCATCAATCTGTGCAACCATTCAACAACAACTGGTTCAAATATGTTCTCTCAATATTTCAAGCTTTATTACAAATGTCACAATTGTTTTTAATATTTCACTTCTATTCTTGGATTTTCATCACAATAAAATACACTGAACATAATCTTCACAAAAGTTATTTACAAAAGTTTAAGCTATTGCCATTATAAATTACAATAACTTTAATTTAAGTATTAATTATTTAAAAAAATAAAAACCATTGTTATTTGTAATATCAATACATCTAACTCACGTAAATACAACACATATTGCATTACAAATGCTATAGGTTGTCACATTTGCGAAAGGTATAACTATTGGCATTGTAAATGACAAAGCTATTAATTTCGCTATTTTCAAAACCAACACATAATTAAAAAAAATTGTCAGTTACAATACCAATAGCTCAAACTTTCCTAATGCGAGACCTATTGCATTGCAAATGCTTGTTACCTGTGTCACTGGAGTGAGGCCTTCATCCACTCACCTTTTAAAAGTTCTGCTGCTGTGTTTTTAACTTACCCTCTGCTTAAATCAGGTAGTTGTGGAGTGCTGCACAGAGCAGGAGCAGTGACTCTGTGTGGCTGTCTGTGTTCCTGGGAGGGCTATTGAACAGCAGGCCTTGAAAAATCTTAAAAATGTTATCAGACCTGCAGGTCTAGTGCCTTGATTAATCTATTTGACCAAACTGGAATGCACTTGACACATGAATCGGTCTCACTTTGTGAACCACTATATTCCTAATAAATAGAAAACGTGAATTTGTCACTAAAGCCCATCCCTGAGAAATATAACCTGTGTATCAGAGGTGGTGGAGGCTTGCAAAGTTACTAGCAGTCTAAGTATACCTGGAAAGAAGGCAAGGATACAAATAGCATAGTGCTGACTCACTCCTTTGCTTTCCTAATTGCTGCCTTGCTTCTAGGTGATGGAGAGTGGGGTATGGTGTCAGAATAGGGCTGGAGAGGCAAGGTGCTCCCTCTCGTACTCTCTTCACTCAGCCTCCTATAGCATTCTCAATGGGGCCTAGAGGTGGGGTGGGTGAGGCTACCTGGCAATGGACATCGGCATCTGTTCCTGCTGGGCATCAAGAAAAAAGGCTCAATGAGAGGTGGGTGAGCGAACAAATTAGCAGGGATATCCAAGCCATAGCCCAACCAATGAGCTGGCTTGGCTCTAAGAGCCCCAGTATGAGGCAAACTTGCCGAAGTATTTAGCATATAAATCATGCAGCGAACGTTATGTAAAAATAAAATAAAGTACCTTCAAAGTTTAAGTGTTTCACATTGGTGCATCCAATTGTAGCACTGAGAAGTATTTACTAATAAAAATGTGTTTTTAAACATGAACTTTAGAAAAAATTCTGCTCACCCGCTGCATTGATGACTGTGCTATTAGTGAACTAAGAAGCAAACCAATTGTCTGTGCAGTAGATTCTTATCATACACGGAGCAACATTCTAGTTTAGTAATTCAAACACAAGAGAGGTTTGCTACAGCACTCACCATGATCTCACGTATTTGTAAGAATCTCTCCTATATGATTTTGCAGGAAAAGGAGTCTCCGTGAAATAAAGTATTTGCCTAGGATCACACAGTCTGGTCAAGCAGTGAAGCAGGAATTGATGACAAGTTTTCCAGTTTCACACTGTACAATTTAGCCACTAGATGGGTATCTCTTAATCACATCAAAGAATTGTAATTCCTTAATTCATGGAGTATGAGATTAGAGCATGAGCAACCAGCCGAATCCCCATTTTTATTTTTTCCAGTTTTACATAGCGCAAACCTTGCTTAAGGACATAAGAGCACTATGCAACAGACAGACTATATCACATGGTTTTTTTTCAAGCTCAGGGAGATTTACTGGGATTTGCAGAATGCTATGCCAAAACGTGTATTTGAACCTGGTTCCCCATGTTACATAGGCAGCAGCTATTGCCACTAAACCACATCGCCTTCTGTAAAAGCTTGGCTTGTTTTGGGCTCTAGGTTCCAGGAGGAACTCAACTTGAGCCACTGCCTGAAAGCTAGCTCGTGCTTTCAGTGGCTCACCCACCTTTAGGCACTATAACTTGCATCTGCTGCACCTCAATATTCGCAAAGTGAACTGTAAGTGGTACTGGAAAGTTAGCCAACCTACCACCAGTGAAGATTAAATTGATCTTTTAAAACAAACATACATTTAAATCTTGTTAGTCCTAGTTAGTGTCATTTACCACTCAGTAGTTAATTAGTCATGAATGGAGGAGGGTGAAAGATTGTATCAGTGTCCACATCTGGCCATAGAAGGTGCTGGGTGGATCAAATATCAGATAACAGACTGTGCGCATTAATTTGATGCAGTTAGGCTGCCTGAACAGACATGGATGTTGTGGACAGTCATCTGTGTGTAGTTTAGAACCTTGAACACCATTGCTCCAGCTGCTGCTTTCAGGAGGACAGTCTCTCATGCCTGTATGTAGTATTGGTTACAGTAGATAATGAGCCTACTATTGTTGTTTGTGGAGGGGGAGCGAGAGGGGGGTTAATGATTGGTGCACAGAGGCGTGTAACACCACCATAGTGACTACACAGATGCCAATATTTAGTAAAAACACGTCTTCTTTATTCAGCACACAACCTGGTATCGATACTCCCCGAGAGGCAACTCACTCACACAGAACTCTGGGCGCCTAACACTCTAGATCCATAAGCATATTACATCATAACTCATCCCCTTCTCTTCAAAAAATTATAACATCTACATAAAATACAATAACCCCACATAAATATAATAATGAAATGAACAAGCACGAACAGTATGATAAGCAGAAACGCAATAAAATGAATTATGACACTATCTTAACTGTATCACCAAATGCATGGACACATTTAGATCCTCTTACATATTCCTTTAGATAAGAAGGTGGCCTGCAAATTGTACACCTCTTGATGATTTGGAAACATCAGTTACTTATCCCAGTTTCCTTAATTGGACTCCTGATCTTTAGTGTTGATCTCTCATTAGCACTGATCCTGTTCAACCATCTTCCTTTTCTCTAACTCTTTACCTTGTACACTCTCTTCCTTTTTGATACAGGGCCACATTCCTCAAATTCCACATCTCCCCACCATCCTCCACTACCCTGAACTTGCTAACTCTCTCCACAAGTAACAGACCTTTGAACTTAGAAAGACCCCCCTTCACATGTCCTGACTTGATCGTGAAGCAACCACTTCTCTATCTTGTAAACAGACCTCCAGTTTTGACCCCATGTATTTCTGTCACCAGATCTTACCCAATCCCTAAACCATGCTGGTAACAATTTGGTACCTGTAGCCCGTCCCCGCATTTCTTGAAATAGACATTTTTGTGCGATATGCCCACACCATAGCGAAACCTTTCTTCTTGCATCACAATTTACTGGCCAATGCCATCTGAATGGGTTCCTTAACCAATCTATTAGCCCTCTCAGCCATGCCATTACCTTGTGGACTATATAGGGAAGTGCATGAATGTCTTGTTTCTCCATGATCAAGAAAACAAACCATTACAAAAGACGCCAGCTGTGTGCCGTTGTCCGCAGTGAGCACAGCCAGTGCTCCCTCCTTAGCAAAAATGTCCCCTAGTTCCTTCATAGTTGCTATAGAGATGACTTCTCTCTTAAATCTTATGATCAACCACTTGGAATTCACATCAGCCAACACTAAAACAAATCGCTTCTCTTATGACAACTCCGACATGGGATCTATAAGGTCTAAGCATACCATGTGCCATTGTCTTCCAGGATCCTCAATATTCCCCTTAGACAATTTTCCTGCTGCTCTCAATCTTTTTTTCGCTTTCCTTGCATACCACACATTTTTCTATCCACATGGTCAGCTTGTACATTCCGCCAACCCTGGTTAAACTCCACACTATAGATATATTCCTGCAATCTTGCGGCCAACCTTACTAACCTAGCGGAACCTTTTCCTGCCCCCTAGTAAAAAAAATCTTTATCAGCGGTTTGTGATCAGTTCCTAGAACAAATTGTGTGCCCCATAGATACAGACACAAATACTCAGCTCCCTGTGCAGTGCCCAGAGGTTCCAGTTCAATCACTGAATAGTTTTGTTCTGATTGCGTCTATGTACTTGACGCAAACACCACAGTCTTCACTTTCCTTCCATGAATTTAGGGTAATATAACTCTAGTGCCAGAGGCACTTGTATGCACTGTGAAGACTAACTTAAGTTGCATGTCAACAGTTGTCAGAAGGTTTGATTCTGCTTTTATTTTCTGCTTTTATTTTCTAAAAACAGATTTGTTGTTCTTTGTCCACCACCAACTTATTACCTTTGCATAGCAAATTCCTCAACTCCTCAGTTGATTCAGAAAACTTCTCAACAAATGTGCCATAATATTCTATGAACCCCAGAACTGATCTCAATTGATCTTTGTCCTGAGAGCAAGGAGCAAACCTAATGGTATCAACTAAGCACTGTTTAAGATTAATACCACCGTTAGCTGTATAATAACCCAAATACTCAATCTGTTGAGTCAGAAATGTGCACTTAATGTCAAACCAGTTTCTTTCACTTTAAGACTTTTTTAAGTATTACATTATGTTGTTCTGTCGAATCTCAAAAACAAGAATGTCATCTATCTTGAAAAAACCCTGTATTTTCCATCCCTTCAGACAAGTGAGACATCATTCGCTGAAAGACACTTGCTGCGGAGACCAAGCCTAGTGGCACACAAGTCAATTGAAATGTGCCTTCAGTTGTTACAAAAGCAGTGAGATGCTTGGAATCTTTATGCAATTTCACATGCTGGAAGGCCTTCCTCAAACCTAGTTTTGAAAAGTGTCAACCACCCTTTCTGGAAGTTAACAGTTCATTTATGTGGGGAAATGGAAAAGTATCACCAACAACATTGTGATTTGGTAACCTCAAATCCACACAAAATCTTAGATGGCTGTTAGTTTTCTGTGTGCACTTTACTGGTGGAATCTACGGAGAGTTCTCCACAGGTCTGATAATATCTTCCTCCAATATTTCATTTTAACATTTCTTTACTTCACCTCTCACCACCAAAGGTACTCATCTTAATTTGTGTTGAATTGTAGTGACTCTCTCTTTTAAAACGTTTGTGCACATACTCCCCAACACATCCTGTAAATGTACATCCTCCAAACCATGACCTGATTAGGTGCTCTTGGATTGATCATGATATTGAGGTCATACTGGTGGACCATCAACAGATACATATACTTTCCCTGTAACTTTACGTGAACCAAACTGTATGGTGCCTTCTATGTTTCCCACAATGTCAATTGTCTCCCCCTGATACCCTCCTGGATTTATGTCCTTGGGTAGTAATTTAACATTCATCCAATGTGGCCTGAACAACTTTTTGGGAATAATAGTATACATGGACCCTGAATCTATCATCAGTGCTATTGTAAACCAGCACACTTTAAATTCAGCTGTTGGTGTCATCAAACACCTCTTATCTTCACACTCTTCTTATGCTTCCCTTGTTTCCCCTACTACCAAAATCAATATAACATATATCTTAACTGTTTCTAAAGAACCCGCTCTGGATTTACCATACCTTTTACTGCATTTACTGCTTTCTTTGCACATCCTTGCAAAATGGCACTTGCAACCTCCCTTCCTCATTCTTTGCTGGCCGCAAAACATCTCTTCGATTCAGAGGTGTGATACACCCTCCCACTATGACCACATTCCTTTGGTTTGTGTTTTCATGTACCTTTTTATGTTCCCAGCACCTCCCTTGCTACTGTTTCTAGAAACTGCGCTGACCTCTCCCTCAGGGCCAAAACTGTCTCCCCTCAAAACTTCAGCCTCTCCACTGTTCTTGTCCCTTTTACTCTATTATTTCATGCAACGTTGTGACTCCTCTATTACCTTGGCCATCTCTACCGCATCTTTAAGTGATGGATCCTTAGCAACCCACAGCCTTTCCTGTATTTTCTTTTCTTTGCACTGGACAATAAGTTGATCACGAATCAAATCATCTGTCTTTACCCCAAAATGACACTTAAAAGATAGATCTCTGAGTCTGGCCACAAACTCATCCACAGACTCATGTTCCGATTGGGGTTGAGTGTAAAATTTATAATGTGCCATGACCAAATTAATGTCCTTTGCAAATCAAGTTTCCAATCCCTTGAGTGCCTCCTTGTACTCATTAACCATAGGCTGACCATTAGGTTCCATTGCTACAGGTAAGTATTTAAATATTCACTGCCCAGAATGCTTAACAGTAGCGCTTTTCTCCTGGCTGATGAAAAATTCTGTCAATCTAACGCTACAATGTAGTTCTCCAACATTCCACCCCAATCACCCCAATTTATGGTCGGTATTCCTGGCTGAGATAATAAAAATGGAGGTGGTTATATATCACTGTGTGATGCCATACTATCTATCAGACTACAGAAATTTCCACTTTAACACTATATAAATATGTCTGTCCCTTTTAAAATTATTGTAACAAACACACACCTATAAACTTTTTACAATACCATCACTAAAGTGATGTACATTTTACAGCAACTCAGATGGCAAAAATATACTTTTTGAATCAAGCATGTGTCCGTGTAATTAGTTGTGCAGTTCACTGCGATCCATACAATGCAGCATTGAGTACCTGGAGCCCAAAGGAGTCCGCTGCTCTGATAAGCTGACCACTATTAAGAATGTTGCTGTGCCCTAGGATTAACCACATCACACAACATTGGTTTGCGGATTAACACATAGAATTGCACGGAAACGGATCCAAGTTGGCCCTATGTTAAGCACGCTAAGTATAAGGCATGCGCCTCAAGGAAAGCAGTGTCTTTACATTGATTCCCTGATGAGTGGGCTGGGACATGGCTTGAGCTACGGAACTCTCATCAACGCTGAGGAGTATCAAAGCCCGTGCCTTTCAAGTGCGAAACCGCAGGTACCAACAGTAGACTCTCCCCACTGTGACCAAAATCATAAAAAAATTACTATGCCTTATGCCCAGAGGTTTTCTTTACAATATCCTCCTACCATTGAGTGGCAATTCATAGGCTCGCCACTGAGAGCTACACTCAGGCACATCTCTGTCACAAATGCTGGACCACCCAGGTTGTGTGCTTCTGTCGCTCCCTTAGAAGGTTCTCCAACTCGTCGCTAAATTGTAATGCCACCATAGTAACAACACAGATTCCGTGCCAGACTTTTAAGATAATTACATTTATCTAAATGGGGATATGCTAAAAATCTGGTATGGATCCGGCGCTCCAGGACCGACTTTGGAGAACTCTGCTCTAGAAGCATAAACATATTACATTATAACAAGTAGCTATTTTAACTTTATAGCCAAGCGCTGCCAATATTTCAATGTTCCCTCACGAGTGAATGGCAAGAAGTTAAAAATACAGCTGCATGAGTGTAGAGAGAGTCAATGCAGGAGCCCCAGACTCATAGACATGACAAAATGACAAACAGAAGAGTTTAAAATATATATATATATATATATACATATATTCTATATTAAAAGTTACATAAGAATTATTAACCTGGATAGAATGGCAAGCAACAGGCGGAAGGACTGCAGGCCATTCATGATGTGACATCCCAGAAAGTGGGCTCAGTTAGCTTCCATGGTAGCTGACGTGGCACGATTCCTGGCAACACTTGAATACCATGGTAGCAACAATTCCAAATGGAGAGGGTTGAAGTGCATCCAGAGGCAGCCACTTTAAGCCCAGAGAAAACACAGAGGATGTGCCCGCAGTAGCTATCAGAAACAGTTCATGGGCATCCCATTGTGTATGTCCCAAATCAGCAAACGCGAAGCAGACAAACATGGGCCTGACAGATTGTGTTTGAAAGCAAAGGTGTAAACTGGCTAAATTCAGTGCGGATTCTGCACTCCTCTCTGCAGCCTGCCAAAATGAAATCTTGCTCCTCTCTCTGAATTAGGCTTTGCAGTGCATTTAATTATATGCTCCCTCACCACACCGTGCAAGTAGCTCCAAAAACTGTCTTGCCCTTAAAGAAATTTGCACGCCATAACGATTGGGCGAGAAGATTTTGGATGGCCTGTACAGGGGTAAAGCAGTACTGTGTAGTGCGTATGAGATTAGTGCATGTGCTGAGTGTATGAGTGCCTGTGAGCAATACATGACATGACAGATGTAGTGCTGCGCAGTATGTGCTCAAGCAAAGTATTTGCTGGGTATAAGTGTGCTTGTGTGAAGTACGATACATGACAGGTGCAGTGTTATGCATTGCGAACATGGTGAGTTTATAAACAACACAGCCTAGTTAAGTGAAGAAAAGCTTCAGTGCTGAACAGTGTGCACAGGCTGAGTGTATGTACTAAATGCATGTTTACATGTAAGCCTGCGATGTACATCAAGTGTGCAGTGAATGTACAGTAGACCTGCAATGATACATCATATGGAGGACCCTGGGTTCCGTTTTGGCAAGGACTGCCTGGTGAAGACATGAGGAGGAGAGGAATCCTTCCACACAGATTTGCGTATTGCTGCATTCGTGCGAGGGAAAAGGAAGAGAATCCCTTCACAATTCAAAAGACTGCCCTTTGATTCAGTGTTAGATCACAAGGAATGGGTCTGGACGCATCTCCGGAAGGTAGATGGGGCTGATAAGGGCATCATAAAGAGTAGCACCGGGGTCTGGGATTAATGTTTTGATGCACATATCCAGGCCTCGAGAAATCCACTGTCCCTCTCAGGGCGAGCTATTTTTAGGGACTACTTACCCAGTCTGGCAGTTAACTCCTGCTGACAAAGAACAGGTGTTTTTTAAATCAGAAAGTAAGAGAGCAATATAGACGGGGCCACTGGAATTATGCAGCAGGGCAGAGTCAAATTATGCAGGAGGATTGAGAAAATTTTGCAGCAAGAAAGAGCAAATGTGGCATTATGCAGCACATTTTGTGGTACCATTACTTCATTATTTTGACATTTTTAAGCTTGTTAAGATTGTTTGAGCATTAGTTGCACCTCATTAGTACCAGTTTAACACCCAAACATAGGAATAAGCTACAGAAATGTGACCAGTCAACCTTTGCCACGGGCCTCCCACTGGGTGGCAGCAAGTTTTGCTGAAGTTTTACTAACTTTTGAACCGATTGAGCTAGAAACATTATTTGTTTGTTAAAATATGCTGATTATGGATCAGATGATGAATTATGTGGCAAATGCGGCAAATCTACAATTATGCAAAAATCGCTGCAGCAGCACGATCGCATAATTCCAGTTGCCCTGAATATAGATGGCTCTAAATCTTGTTGATTTCACTGTGCGTTCTTACAAATGGTACTTTATTCAATCCTGAAGATCATGTTTACAAAATCCTCTAAAGTTCCAATCACAGAAAGAAAAGTAAAGTGAACTGTCTGACATTTGTGCAATGTGAAATGATAGGCTATAGGATGACCGTTGTTTTCTAACACTTTTAAATAGCTTGTAAATGAACTGAACAAAGATTTCTAAATATTTCAGGGTTTGGGAAACCACTTTTTTAAAGACTGAAGTATGATGGAAACAAATATTTTAATAATGTTAAAACAAATCAGAAAACTTTACTTGGTAATGTGTAACTGCAAAATATTTATTAAAAACCAATTTCTACATTTTCGTTCATACAGAAAATTGCATGTCTGGGGGAGAGTTTGTGACCATTTCAATTGAAATGCGCGGTCTGTAAATGACAGCACACTTTTCTAACATAATTTAAATAAAATATTTGCCTAGGATCACACAATTTTGAGACCAATCATGGAGATTATTCAAGTCACTAGGCCTGCAGGTCTAGTAGCATTTTTATCATTTTCAAGGCCTAATATCACAGTGGCTGACATCCAGGTGTTACTGGTCTGGTCACTCCCATGGATCGGCTTTTGAATCTTGCCTGCTGTGACAGGCATCTTTCATGAGAAAAAGAAGAAAGAAAAGGTGTACACTTCAAAGAAGCAGAACCCCAAAATAAAACTTTAAAGACTCTGACCCTAAATCACATTTGGTGTCTGGAAAAGGGCTAATAGAAGGGGAAGTTGAGCCCTTAAAAGTTTGTCATCTACCAAGCAGCCAGACCGGCTGTGTGAGTAGGAGAAGCTGTGCAAGACTTCTGCCTGTGACCAGGACTGAGAGCCAATGCCTGCTAGTCTCCCTGCTGGGTGAGGGGATGTCGCCCAGGACGCCAAGATCACCTGCCCTGGAGCCTTAAGCACCATTGCTTGCCTGCTTGCTAAGACTAGTGTGCCCTGTGAGGGAGTGGAGAGTGTTGAGCGAGTGCCAGTGGGGAACTCGGCACAAGGGTACTCCTAGAGAGGTGTGAGACTGTGCACTGATTGGGCCGTTGCCTGTGTGCATTATTGGTTCTGTGGCACTCATATGCCAGGAGAGGGCCATCTTGTTCTGAGCTGTATCTGAGCCGCTGAACAGGAAATACCAAACAGCATTGCTGTAGTGACCCGGTATGACATAGGAGGTCACAGATAAATAGATTTTGGGACAGGAGTGAAGTACTTGTGATTGCCGAAATTGGCAACCCCGTGTGCCAGGAGGGGCCACTGTAGTGAGGGCGATCATATTAGGAGAGTATGTGCTTGGCGAAATGACTATATTAATAAAACCAGGTGGGATCCAAATGAACATAAAATCCTTTTCTGAAATTTTAGGATATTTTTATTAAAAACCTTTTTGGCATCTGGTGTTATGTTATTGCAGCTGTTGTTTCTATATCTGTTATTTTTATTAAAAACCTTTTTGGCATCTGGTGTTATGTTATTGCAGCTGTTGTTTCTATATCTGTTATTCTATCTCAAGCAGATGACAGAAAAGACAGGAGTTGTTGCTTGCCATCCTTCTTTGAGATGTCAAACATAATCCCAACAATCACAGTTAAAAAAAAAAGAAAAAAATCCAAGGAGAAAAAAGAAAATACAGTTCTCACTCTGAAACTCTTGCAAACTATGATGCACCAACTACTAATGCAGGTGGAAAGCTAGGGAAGGATAGCTAGGGACATGCACTAACCTTGTGGACCAGCATCACATAACTTATGACTGTGGTGCTACCCATTTAACCTTTTCCATGCCCATGACGAGCTGAGCTCGTCATGAGGCACGGTGCTCCTGTGCTCATGATGAGCTGAGCTCGTCATGAGCTGTGGAATGCTCACACGCGGGCATAATTCCCCTGCTGTGCTGAGCGTTCCACGTGAACAAGTGTGGCCATGACCAGCTCAGTTCGTCATGAGCACACGAGCACTGTGCCTCATGACGAGCTCAGCTCGTCATGAGCATGGGGGCTCTGTGCATGCCCCCCGCCCCCCAGCACAGCGGGGGAATTACCCCCGCTGCCAAGGGGTTAATCAGGGACTGAAGATCAATATGCCTGCCCGCTCTGCAGTCCCAGGGAGGCTCTGTCTGTGAGACCTCACTCTCAATATCAGTCCTCTGCTCCAGCCTCCTGCTTTTGACCCACAGTCATGTGGTATTCAGCTATCTCTGCAGAAAAACATGCAACTTACATCCATGGGTCACATTCAGTTTGCTAGGTATCAGAAGGAAATGTTTATCTCTATACTCAACACCTCCTACTTTTACCTGTTATAACTGCTGTTTCTGCTACTGAATTGCGCTAGAAATTTTAGTATTCCTCTCCCATTAAGTGTACTATAATGTCGAAAAGATACTACATGGAGTACTATCTCTCCATTGCATCACTCAACTCTGTGATCCCAATGCCAGATACATCTTCCTTGGATATTTTCCCTTTAGTAGGTAGCCAACAGACTCTTTTAAACACTACTTGATTGGGAGTGGCGGGCTTAAAGGGGACTTTGTGTTGGCAGGAAAACCTCCTTCATGCCAGTAGGCCCTCAGGAAAAGTGGGTACTCGTAGTGGTCATTTGTCGCTTAAATCCTGTTGGGTGCAATGTTTTACCAAATAAGCTACTGGTTGCTTTTATTTTTACCTTTAATCCATATTTTTGGTTAAAGAAATTCAGCTTTGTGAAAATGCAAGGTATGTTTGTTAAGGTAGTGTAAGCCCTTTTGTAATGTGTGTTGGTATGTGGTTTGGTAATGTGATTGATTTGATTTGCGATGTGTCAAATGATTTCTTTTGATACTAGGAGGTAGACTTTTGTTGTATACCTTCTCTGAGGACATCAGAAGAATGTATGTTTCATCCCTTTTGGATTTTGCATGTGTGATGGAAGGTCCACTCCAGTTCCTCATTAAAATTCAGTTTATTATTTATGAATGTGCAGCACACCAATGCTCCTTCTGTGCTGTCTTGACTACCTCTTGGCAATAACCTCCTGACTGGAATATTCCAGCACCCCGACAACCATCAGGCGTTCCAGGTTCTAAACCCGTATCATTGCATTCTAGTCGCACACAACAGCATGCCCCATCTGCCAGAGATACAACTTAATTTAGAATTGGGTGGTCCCTATAAATCCTCTGACTCCAGGCGGCAACTCTAAATATGAAGTGGAATCCACCGGCTGAGTTTCCTCCGCAATACTATCCTTACAGTGGAAAAAATGTACCTGTAGGATTATAGTTCTTGTTTAGAGTTTTTTCCAGAATTTGTAGGACTTGTATTTAACTCAGAACTGTATATCGCTCGCCTAGCCTCTGTTCCATATATTTTATCCCCCATTGTGAAACTGTGGCAAGGCATGTCTGTTTATAATAGATCATATTGAAGGATTGAAATAACCCTGTGTAAATGCACGTTGTGCATATCTGGCCAAATTATTTGCTGATTCTTAGCAGGCATGTTGATGTTTTTTAGGTGCACTTCCTTCAAATCCACTCTTACATGAGTGCCTACCCTGTTTCCCTTTGTGTCAGACTTACTACCCACTTTGCGTTGATTTAGCTTAAAAAATACAGCCTACCTTGGCCTTTTGATTTCTTAAGCTATTATATATGATTTCTTTATTTGTATGATATCATTATTTCTTAAATTTGTTTTTATTCAGTGCTCCTTCTGCTCATTTTACATCTGTTTATAGCATTAGAACATTGAATTTATAAGCTCTCAAGCTCATGAATACCATGTTTAGTGCTTTTCTTTGCTCGTTACACATGCTCTCTCGTTTGATATAGGGTTACACACAGCAATATTATTTTGTCTTTATTGTTTGGGACTTATATAATATACCTGCGGTGTGCCTGTCGTATTCTTCACTTGCAGTTATTTCGATTGGCAATACATTCCTGCACAATCACCAAACCAACTTTAATAGATGTGAGCTCATCTGTCACCTAATGACATGATCGCATGTTGCCCCTCATCGGCCAGTTATATTAATTGACTGCACCTGTTCTCCCTCTATCTCACCACTGTTAATCTACAGCCTTCAAATTTCCTTCCACTGTTTGTTTTTATCTAATACCATGACAATCTGTTCTTCATGTTTTTTTAGCTTTTAGCTGTTTTTGCAGTGCGGTTGGAAGCATGGAGGATATCATTCTTTTGGTGAACCAGTGGTCCTTTCCTAAGCCCACTTATTACTTCCCTTTGTTGTACCTGGCTTTTGGCCGTGGCCCATCTGTTAATGTTCATGTGCCATCTAGAGAGTGTGAGAAAGGCATGTGACTTCCATGACATTGCTAGCAATTTTTTAGCCAGCATCAGAGCAGGATCTATACATTTGGTCGATCAAAACAAGTAAGAGGGGAGGACTAGAAGCTTGAAAAGTTCCAGTGCCCGTCCTCCTTAGGTTGAAATAGATGCAAAAACTAGGGGTTTTTGTGAAGCATGACATCCATCGGGATGTGTGAGGGCAACATGAAACCATCTCATTGACTGTCCCTCATGATCTGCCCAGTTTTCAGAAAGTTCTTCTTCCCCATCACTTTTTAGGAACAGTGACTCCTAGTTTTTGCATCTCTATAAATTTGGCACCAGCTTTTCTTTTTCTTGGACGGTGGGATAATCCCAGGATACAGCCATCAGTCTTCTCTAAATCTTTATGGCTAATTTCTTTGGTCAGGACTTCTTCAGCTAAGCTCCAATATTTTCCAATTAGTGGCCATTCCCATACTGAATATACGAAGCCCACCAATATTAATCTGCTTCTGGAAGAATTTGCAGCTGCTAATTGGTATGTTTTAGCTATTCCCTTGAGGGCCAGATAATGCTGCGTAGGAAGTTAAATTGGATGTATTCCAACCTCACATTTCACATCACGTCATTTGGATAAGCCAGTAAGTCGCACCACTCTGTGTCATTTAATTCCCTCCCTACCTCCAAATCCAACTTATCTCGCAATTTGTTCAACCAAGCTACCAGTCGCGTGCTCTCCCCATGCTGCACAGTAGATCTATAAATTTATGTTTCTGTGGTTCCCTCTGATGTATGCTTTGCATCCTTATAATCGCACACAATATAGTAATGTTATATCAAAAACTGTCTCTTTGGAATTCCAGCCTCCACCAACAAGCATTGCTTAATTTGAGCCAGTGGTTGCCGGTGGCGTCCACCAGTAATTATTTTTCAACTCTAGGACTTCTTTATCATGGTAAGTCCTTGACCAAGAACAGGAGATAAAAAGGCAGAAAAATTGGAAAGAAGAGGGAAGAGAAAGACAGGAAAACATTGACAAAGTCTAACGGCTAGAGTGGTTGACCTCGAGCCAGGTTCGAGTCTGAGTAGGGACGCTCAACATCCTGTGATTCTGGGAAAATCACTTAATCTCCCAGTGTCTAACAAAATAAATGTGTCCGTCTGTAGTGCAACTGGTGCTCATAAAGCGCTCTGATACCTTCGGGTTGAGTGTGCGCTATATAAAACTTCCCAAAAAAGCAGGGATAAAAAAGAACCTGTAAGAGTAAGATGTATGAGAGACAGAAAAAGTAGGGTGGTGATTAAAAGAGCATAATGTGTAATCCAGAGGCAGGCTTGTATTCAGGGGAAAAAACACAGACTTTTAGTCGCACTGGCGGCAAGTTTCTAAGAAAAACGTTAGTCACTGGCACATATTCTCAGTCTACAAATGGGACACATGTTCTATCTCTGAACAAATTCCCCACTTTGGAGATTGCTACCACTCACTGCCCACCTCTCTAACTCCACGGTGGTGTAAAATCCTTGATGTTTAAGGAGACCTACTAAAAGGTTATCTAGATCACATGGGAGTATCTATGGCAGCTTATGTCCTCTTCTTTGAAGGCAGTCTTGAACACCCAATACCAGTTGGAGAAGGGCTCACAAAGCCGATGTTATGGGAAGAAGCAGGTAGTAGAGCTTCCTCTCCTGAATCTCATTTTCGAACAGTCCTGTCTTTCATATTTTGACCGCTTATCCATCGGCCACCTATTGGATTTGCAAAGCCAAATAGTATAATTTGAAATCTAATGTGACTCAAATGCTATAATTCGAAATCCATTGGGCCTAACCCATACTGTGTAAGAAGTGTACATTTCTCGATTGCTACCATGTGCCTTCCGTTGCCCTATTTTAGAGGACCCAGAAGCACATCCAGTTCCTACAGCTCTATTTAGGTAACATTAGAGGGAGATTAGAAACGTAATAAAGAAGGCAGGAAACATTACCATCTTGGCAAGTGCAGTCCGATCTCCTACTAATAAGTGCATCACCCATTAAAATGAAACTTGGATCGTAGTACATTTATGGCCAGGCCCAGATTTCCTTCTTGTAAATCTGAACCTGTGTGATATAGTCTAATTCTCAAGTAGCTAAAAGTTCTCAGTTCTGGCCTAATGGCATGTATCCTGGGGCCTACCCAACTCTTATCCAGGTCCGAGCAGATTGGGAATAGACCTGATTTGTCCCAATTAACATGCAGATAAGAAAGTCTGCCAAAACGTCGCAGAGAATCTGCATTAGGGGTCAAATATGCACTTGCATTCCTCTCAAATAACAGCATAATTGTCTGCTTATAGTGACACTGAATATGTACTCTCACTTAGTAGAATGCCTGGTTACTGGCTTTTCTCTCTCCGCTTTACTGCAACAGGGCATGTTGCCAGTTCAAACACATGAGATGACAGCGAACCACCCTACGGTGGTCCACTAAACTACGTGTTATGTGGCAGAGGTAGGCTTGCTGTGGGTCACACCTCACAGTTGGTGCCATGTGTAACAACATCCATCAAATCATTGTCTCTGCAATCCCAGGATTCCTAAGAGAAAAACACAGATTCTAACAACTTGGTGTTAGTTGCCTTTTCCAAATCTAGGACTGCCAATCCTGGCCAGGGCTACTTTGTTCCCCCAATTTAGCTCATTATTTTTCCATGAAATGCAACATAAAATCATGCATGATAGGCATGCAGTACAACCAAAACTGTACAGTGTCTCCTTCGTGACACATTTCTATATTTTTAGCTGCCTATCATTTTAGTGTATCACAAAGGGTCACAAGATATTTAGTGAGCATTATATCCACAGTGTTAAAACAAATGAGAACACTTATAACACCCAACTCCCACAAGATCAGCCCAAGGCACATTAACACGAGTATATACGTCTTCGACCATACTCCTGTTCATCCATTCAACGTCCCATTGAACACCACGTACTACATTAACAACCCGTCTAGGCCTCCTCAAGCCACCAAGCGACACACGGTGAGGCTCTCCAACCTTATTTCCCACAACCCCAGAGAGTATTACTGTACAGTGTCCTCCTTCTAGTTTTCAGGGTGGACATTTATCCGACTTGGTGACCAGCGCACTAGCATTGAATCCCAAGTGGTCCAATCTACTTCTTTCCCTACTTCCTTTTCTGTGTTCTAAGCTCCACTGCCTCTACAGTACCTCATTTACCCACATCCATGAGCCGCTGTCCTTCACTCGATGCAGCCTTGGCCTTCCAACTGATCGTGATATTACTACTGTATGACCAGTCCCTATCCTATGCATTTACATAGTTGTCTGGTGCCCTTAGTCCTTACTATAGCTTCCAGCAGCCATATCTCTGGCCTGGGCGCAAGCTGTTTCTCCGGCCCGGGCTATTTTCTAGGTGCTTCCTCTTTTTGATTTCACAAATTTTTATTGGAGGTATCCAAGCAAAACACAATATACAGAAGAATACATAAAAAAAAGAAAAGGCGACAATAATATGTGCAAATAATTGGTAGTGAGTACAGTACGCAAACTATTTGTAGCAATGAGAGTGAGAACCACCAAGAATCATAATAAAGTAAGACTAAAACAAAAATAAGACTTAGACAAAAATACAGCAATAAGTGAAGGCAGCACAATAACGGCCAATAACTTCATACATAGCAACTGCAATGGAGTGATGAGCAATGGTGAGCCGACAGCGACCCCTACAGGGTAAGATTATCAAACGCAGACAAATAAGTCACTGAATAGGTATGGTGATAAGTATATATGGGCCTATGGGCGTGAAGGTCATGAAGCGTGACGGGAAATCACGGGGGCTTATGTATGCTGAAGTAATTGTCAAGGGAGGTCCACATTTGTCTGTGAGGGAGGCGCCATGGGGTGTTTTGGAGTGAGATATTGTCAGCACCTCTCAGGTTTGTGATCCAATTTAGCCAGCATTTAAAGGAGGCTTTGCGGGTATCTTTCCAGTTGTTTAAGATGATTTTCACACCAGCAGTGAACATAAGATCTAGTAAGGCCCTGTCATCTTCCGATAACTGAACAGCTCTATTAAAGCCCATTACTAATGTAGGGAACTCTCTGGTAGGGGAGAAGAAGAAAACCTTTGAGATGAATGCAAAAACTTTGTCCCAGAAGGCAGTAACACATACACAGCTTAGTTATAGATGTTCAAGGTCGCCATCTTTCTCGTTGCAGTTCCAGCATGTGTTTTTGTCTCTGATATTATGGGAAAAGAGACGCACCGGTGTCCAAGAAGCTTTGTGGAGAAGCCAAACTTTGTCTGGGAAAGTGTAGGGCTTATTTTGTGTCTCATGGTTGATTCCCCTGTTTTGGACAACTCCATATCTGATAGGGACCGATGAGTATGTATCCCAGAACTGCCGAAGCTCTTTATTGAGATTGGAACGCTGTGGACGTAGTGTTTTATAAAGTTTGCAGACTTGGTGGCCTAACTTATTAAGGGCGGCTAAGTAGCTTGGGAGGTAGGGTGGTTGTTTAGAGAAACTTGCTTTGGAGATTGCTGTTTTATGTTCGAAAAGGTATAGAATTCTATAGGTTCTAGACCATATTTGAATTGGAGTTCTTAAAAAGAGAGCGGGTAGTTACCATTGAACAGTTGATATGGGAAGAATATACCTTTATTGATCCAAGTCTCGTTATTAAGTGGTTTCCCCTTATACTTTATTAAGTGGTTGTGCCATAGCAACTCCCATTCAGAACACCGTACATGGTTAGGCAGGAGTTTATCAATTTTTAGGAGAGCAAGTCTTGTACTTTTGAAAATGGAGGTTGAGCAGCTGGTCGTATTCAGTTTAGCGGTAAGGATGGACGCCGGGTCGAGGTTTTTAATAAGGGCTTTCTCAACCGTGAGCCATACGGGAACGTATTCAGCTGGTGGTGCCAGCCAGTAGGATCCTTGCTTGGTGAGAAAGGCAATCTGGTATAATTTGTAATCTGCTAGATTGACCCCACCCAGGGTTTTATCGAGGTGTAGATTTTGTAGGCTAATTCTGGCCTTTTTCCCTTTCCACAGGAATTTAGAAAGAAGATTGTCTAATTTGTGGTGGAAGTCTTGGGACAAGGTGAGTGGAAGCATTGTAATGAGGTAGTTAACTAAGGGGGAGATCATCATCTTAATGGTCTCAACCCTTCCCCACCAAGTTATAAAACGGGGTGACCAGCCTTCTAATTGTCATTTAATTTTGTTTAGAGTGACGGATTCATTGTGGTGAAGTGTTTCGAGAAGGGAGCTGCCAAATTCGATTCCTTGGTATTCAATTAAAGCCAGTTTAGGGGTTTCACTTCTGATTTATCACGATTTAATTTGTAACCGGAATGCAGCGAGTATCTTTCAATGGTAGTCATGAGAACTTGTATGGAGGACTTTGGATTCTCTGTCGCTATTAGAATGTCATCAGCGTATGCAGCTAGCTTCACCTGTGTGTTCCCGAAGCTCACACCCGCTATATCTTTATTTTGTTTTATGTCAGATAAAAGAGGTTCGAGGGCCAGGAGAAACAAGGCCGGGGATAGAGGGCAGCCTTGCCTAGTGCCTTGTTGTAAACGAAATGAGTCTGAGAGGGTGCCGTTGATGAAGATTCTAGCAGATGGCGAAGAATAGAGGGCCATTACCATATTGATGTAGGAGTTCCCTAGAATAAAGGCTGTCAAGCATGATGTAAAAAGGGCCAAGAGACACTATCAAACGCTTTTTCAGAGTAGAGGGTTATGGCTACCATTGGGGAGGGTGTTATTTTGGCCTTCTCTAGGATATGGCATAGACGCCTTGTGTTGTCGTTGGACATGCGTTGTTTTAAAAACCCCACCTGGGAATTACTGATTAACTTGGGAAGAATGGCATTAAGTCTGCTCGCTAGAATTTTTACATAGATTTTGCAATCCAGATGTATAAGTGAGATGGGGGCGATAATTTTTAGGTAGGAGGGGGTCTTTACCCTACTTCGGGATAACAATTAAGGTGGCTTCGCTCATTGATTCCGAGACACTCCCAGAAGAGGTCAACAAGTTGAAAAGCTTTAGGAGCATGGGAGCGAGTGACTTATCGAATGCTTTGTAGAAGTTTGCAGAAAACCCATCAGGGCCGGGGGATTTGTTGCTTTTAAGTGATTTATTAGAGGCCAGGATTTCTGTATCTTTGATGGAGGATCCTAATGCAGAATTATCTTCGCCAGAGAGTTTGGGTAGATTTAAGGTGTCTAGGTATTAAGTGCAAGCGAACGGGTCAAATATGATCTTGTTCTTGTAGAGGTCTTCGTAGAAGGATTTAAAGGTCTCAACAATTTTCCCTTGTTTGGAGTGTGTATTATAAGCGGAGTTTTTGATTGATGTTATAGTGAGTAATTTTTGCTGTGTGTTTGAGATAGGACGCGAGGAGTTTCCCAGCTCTGTTCCCTTCGCAAAGTTTCAGGGCTTTGAATTTATTAACCCAAACACCAGCCCACCTGCTTGCTATAGTGTTATTTTCATAATTCTTTTTGATCAGTTGCTCTAAAACGAGTTTGTTGTCTAGATCAGTTGAATGGGTGTTTTCTATGGACTTGATGTCTTTTTCGAGTCTATCAAGATCCAGATTCAGTTTTTTTATTGGTCTTTGCTCTTATACCAATAATTATCCCTCTAATTGTGGCTTTTAGGGCGTCCCAGACTGTGGAGGTGTTCATATCGGGGGAGTAATTTAGTGAGATGTATTCTCTTATAGCGTTTTCTATTGATTGTTTGCTATCAGGGTCAGATAGGATATCGTCATTAAACCGGCAGGTTTTGGGGGTAGAATCGAGTGGGAGCCCGCAAGTTTGGCGCCAATACAGGCGTGATCAGAGATTTGCTTTGGAGCAATATCTGTTTCCTTGATGAGGTGAGTGAAAGGGCTGGAGATTAGGATATAGTCAATTCTGGAATATGATTTGTGTGGGGCGGAGTAAAAGATATAGTCTTTTCCGTCAGGGTGTTGGAGCCGCCAGGAATCTTTTAGTAAGAATTTGTTGCACAGACGCGTGAGCGACTCGTGGGAGCGAGAAGGTTGGAATGCGCATTTTGAATGGTGGTCTAATAAAGTTTCCATTGGAAGATTGAAATCTCCGCCTACAATTAGGAGTTCGTCTTGTAGGATGTTTTCTATCATTTGGGAGACTGATTCCCAAAAATCTGGTGTATCTGAATTGAGACCGTATATGTTCACTACATGAATTGGATCAACGTCTCTCATCAGGTGGGTAATTAATCGCCTGCCGTCTGTGTCATGTGTTTGCGAGGTGACAGATAAATTAGATTTTTTTGAGATTAGAGTGTTCACTCCCCCTTTCTTGTGGTTTACCGAGGAGCAGAGTGTGTGGGAAATCCAATTGAGGTTGATAAAGCGTGTGTCTTCTTCTGAGAGTTTAGTCTCTTGTAGAAGGATAACATCCCCTATTGATTTAGATAAGTATTCTAAAAGCTTTCGTCTTTTCACTGGGTGATTGAGACCCTTGACATTCAATGACACTACAATGAGATTTTCTGCTAGAGAATTGGTTTTAGCCATCTAAGTAGATGCTGTCGCTAAAAGAACCGCCCACCGTACAACCGTTGTAGCTTGGTGCGAACTTGTGGGCTTGAGTAAGGGCCTGCACTCCTTGTATGACTTGTGTGTTAGAACAGAAGTGGGGCTGTCGTTAAGATATAAGAAACATAAAACATAGGAAAAGGAAACAACCAGTACTGCATTTACCCCCAAACCCCCTATCCCCTCCCTCTTCCCCCACCCTTACCTCCTCCATCACTCCCCTCCCTCTCCTCCCACCCCCTCCCCCCAAGAATAATCGAACACAGGAGCTGTGACGGCAGTACCGTCTATAGGCAGCACAGAGGAAATGTATGAAACATTGGTTTTCAGGGGAATTGTGGGTTGAAACCATACCACAGTTAATGTGTGGTAGCTAACAAGGAACATAGTAAGTACAACATTAGAGGTAACCTGGGATAACAAACCCCCCTACAACGATTCAGCATGGCTATCGGTGAAGATGTGATGGAATACAAGCTATTGAAATGTCAAAATATATAGCCCAAAGCAGTGCTCAGGCACAGAACCCAGGAAAGTCTAAATGTTTCAAGTGAATTGCCCTTCTATTGGCTTCAATTGGTCTGAAGCTTATGTGGGAAACTGTATCATTCGGTTATCAGGAGCTAGACAAGGAAGCCAAGTTGGCTTACAAGAGGATAATAAGTGTAACAACGCAATAACAGTGGTGTACCTTAACCGGCAAATCAGGTAATCTACAAATAAGGCAGTACCAGTAACCTGCCTTGTTGGTGGCATGCCTTGGCGTATCGGCTGTTTGGCAACTGTAATGATCTGTTAGCAGGAATAAGTTCAAGGAGTCCTTTGGCTAACAGGAAGACAATGAGTGCAACAATTCGATACAGGTGGTGTAGATTGCCAGGCAGCTCAGTGGATCGGCGAGTCCTGGATTTCCATTTTCCTTTTGTTGGAGGAGCTACTGGACAGGTCCATGCTTTGTGATGGGGAACCTTCTAGATGACGTGCAAGATCGTGAGGACTCGAGAAGAAATATGGTCTGCCATTTTCGATGATTTTGAACTTTGAAGGACCTGCAAAAAGAAAATTGAATGTTTTTTGCCTTCAATTTATCCCTCAGAAGAAGGAATCCCTGTCTTGTTTCGACGATCTCTCTAGAATAGTCCTGGGTGAATATTATGCGTTGACCTTCCCATTTGACCGTGTGATTTTTCCTGGCAAACTGCAAGATGGCCTCAGTATGCTGGTATCGGAGAGGTTTGCAGATCAAGGGACGAGGGCCATTCTTGCCCTGGACATTGAAGGTTGGTATTCTGTGTGCTCTGTCTAGTTCTAGGCCGTGTTGGAAAGTGATCCCTGTGATCATCGGAATCCAAGCTTAGAGGAAGGCCACACAAGAACCTGCATCCTTTTCTGCGTTTTCTGGAACACCAAATATGCGTACATTTCCCCTCCTATTGCGGTCTTCCAGTTCAGCGTTTTGTCGCTTAAGGTCATCCGTGGTGCTTTGGAGTTGCTTTATGATTTTGGATGACTGGGAGGTCTTGTCTTCCACATCACTTATGCGTTGTTCCGCCTCGTTGATGCTTTTATTTATGGTGCTCATATCCGCCCGGATTGCTGCAAGTTCTAGTTGCATGGTGTCCGTGTTGCTTTTAGTAGATTTAGCAAGATCATGGACTTCTGCTAACTTTTTTAAGATCATGTCCATAGTACTGGTCAGGTCTGACCTGGCTTTGATCGGAGATTCTGAGAGAGAGGGTTCCGTTTTAGGTCTCGTGGCGTTAACCGCGCGAAAGTGCGGTCTCGCCAGAGACCTATAGTGAGCCACTCCGCTTTCCAGTAGACAGGAGCTGGCCACGCACATCTTTCAAAAGGCGATCGGAGCGGGCCGCGCGCGTGAGAATGCGCACGTCGTGGCCATCTCCTGTATCCTGGGAAGCTCCAACACACACACAGCCCCACCTCCCCCTGCACGCATGCGCACACACAGAGACACACACGAGCGCACATACACGCACACATACAGAGACACACACACAAGCGCACATACACGCACGCACACATACAGAGACACCCCCGCCATCGCACACATACACACACACAAGCGCGCACACACACACACACAAGCGCACCAACCTCCCCCCTACCGAGCAGTAGCTATCATTGCCCCCTAGAAGCATAGCGACGTGAAGAGGACTGACCCCCGCTGCTGTGCACTTCGCATCCCCCACCAGAAGGTACTGTTATTGTGTGCGACGTGCGCTGCGCTCTGGACCCGAAGTCCGTGAGGCGCGCACCCCCTCGAGCCCCCTGAACGATCGTACACTGTGTGGGTGGACCTGGGAGACGTCCACATCCTGTCTCCCGGCCTTGGTACGAACCGCACAGTTCCAGTGCTCAGTACGCCTCGCCCTCCTTCCTCAGCGCCGTACGCTTCATACGCGAGACGCATGAGGTTTAGCGGGGCAGCTCTAGATTTACCGTACGAGACGAACTGAAGCGCTGCGAAGCGTACCAGCGTTAGCGAAAGGGGTCCACACGCAGCACACGGTGCCTGGACCATTGTTGGACTAAGATTAAGCTGTGAAAGGTCATTTTCAGACCCAGTGACACGTTTTATGTACAGGCGATACATGCACTGCACGAGGAGACGCAGGTACAGGGGCAGAGAGGCAGGAAGTGTTCCATGTGATATTATTGCAGGTGTAATTTTGTAAGTGTGCGCATTCCCACATAGTACAACTCCCCGTATTTTTTCTGTACAGTGTGGTTCTGTACTTTACAGGCAGCAGCCTCTCTGTGTGTCCCCCTGTGTTCTGCAGACCCTTTCCTGTATTCGTCTGTTTCCATATAATACTCTTGTGAAGTGTATGCCTCCACAGGCAGATCGAGGTGCTATGCATAAGAACTATATTGTGTGGTTCAGTTAAAACCAGGTTAAAAATCATTGACGATGAGGCACATGTAGATGGAACAGTACCAAACAGAGCACATTACACGTATTTACAATTTGGGGGTATCAATTGATTGAATGGTTTGCCCACATTCGATTTTTGGTCACATTGTAAACCATCGTTAGAGTGTTAGTCCTAAAAAGTACATTTGAATATGGGTACCCTCAAACTGGTTTCGTCAATCGGGGGGTATCGTGTGAATGCCTTTGTGCAAACAATGTTTATATACCAATTGCAAATTAAAGACAAAAAATTAATGCAAAGCATTGTCATTTACAATGCCAGTAACTCAAACTTTAATGCTGCGAGACCTATTGCATTCCAAATGCTTGTTGTTGTTGGTTCTGCTTTCTCTGTCTGTCATTGCCAGGCACGGAGGGGCCAATTGCGGGGATGTATTGGTGAGACAGACGCTGTTGGTGTAATGGAACACTGGTGACCACCAGACTGTCCTATTGCATCGTTAATGAGCACTGTTGACCATACTCCTCCGATGACCTCAGGTGCCCAGTCTCCTCTGATGGCCACTCACTGCTGGCGATCACTGGTGTGCACTCTCACGCTCTCGTCTGGCCTCTCTACACACCCCTGCTGACTCCCTGCTAACAGCTGTTGTAACACTCCTGATTCACTTCAAAACGACAGGATTGGAGAACAGGGCTTAGTATCAGTATTAAATCACTGTTGGGCGGTAACAGGCTAGATCAGTATGATGGCTTTATGTCGCTGGAAAATCGAGAGGAAAGTGAGAATCTCCTCTTGGGGCTTTGCAATGCAGAGGGGCTGGGTACCAGCAAACATTCCACAAGACCTCCTACCTGACGTTTAAGGTGTTTAAGAGATTAATGGCATTCTCCTAATGAGGGTTCCTTTGATGAAAGTTGAGGCGTGCGGTATAGGTTGCAGGTTATGGGACTTATGGGGCTCGTGAAGTAACGTCCTGCATAGCTATTGCCAAGGTTGCGGATATGCCTCCGGGCGAACCACACCACCTCCCCTTGAGCGCTAAACAAACACCAGGAACCAACTTGAAGCAGAGGGTTGTGCAATCATTACTTTGGGAGGCAGTCAAACTGTAGGCAGAGGGGTGTTCGTGGGTCCGCAGCCGCCGTTATTGCCGCCATTTTGCATTAGACGCGATGAGAGATAAAGGCTTGCTGGCCTTGCACGTTAGCTCTGTATGAGGGCAGGTGAGGGGTTCCAGATAGCAGGGTTAGGTACAGACCTCTAATTCATTACATCGCTTGCATGTCTCACCCGAGCGCTGTATGCTTTATTAACTGGGTTGTTGAAGGTTCTTGTTGTTAGCGAACGTCCACCATTTTGAGGTCAGGCACCAAGGGGCTAGGGGAGCAGAGACGTGTTTCTCGCCTCAGTTAATGTTGCTTGTTGAAATGCTCTTCAATCACCCACCTTGTGTCGCGATGGGGAAGAGCACTGAAGCGCCGTTGTTCCGATCTCCTCATGGCCGGTGGAGTCTGGATTGCGTGACGGCTTAGAGAAGCTTCTCTGTGTGCTGCGCCGCCATCTTAGGGTCTCCAAGCACAGACTCGTGAGTTGCTGCGTGCGGAGCTGCAATTAGCCCTTCTCTGTGCAGGTAACTGGGAAATAATGGCACCAAGGCGTGCTACATGTCGTGGGGAGTAGATGCCTGTCTTTTTCTCGATGGAAATGCGGCGATTAGACCCTTAAAAATAGCCTTGATCGCTCCTCTAACTGCAGAGCGACGCGATCAGGCAGCCATTGCCACTGCCGTCCAAGCCATGCCCCCTTCTAGGTGCTTCCTTAATTACTGGATATAGCCTCTTGATACTTAACAAAGTGCAGCTGCCGGAAATAAATCCATTCTGATCAGAATAAGTTAGATGGGGAGCTGCAGTAGTAGTTTCCTATCCTGTATTTTACGTAGTGTCAGTAGCCATGTTTATTATGGAGAGGTAGTGATAATAAGCCATCTACAAGGGGTCCCCCAAGGTTTAGGGACAGAAATAATCAGGATTTCTCTTGATAGTCTGGGGTGTAAATGTCCTCCTCCTGTGCAATGGTATATTATAGAGTCTCTATCTTCGGGGAAAATTAGTCGTCAAAAGCTTGTTGAAACTCTAAGGGCAGTCCATCTAATCTGGTTGTCTTCTGACCCAGATCTGCAAGCACTCATTGACAGAGTTGAGATTCCTGAGGCGGAAGCCGGGAATCAGAGGACAAAGTCTTTTTTTAAATCGTGTTGAAACGCTGTGTTTTTGTGTGCAATTTTGAAATAATTCACTGTCCTGTGCAACTTTTAAAATACCTCACTTTCCCTCACCTGCCACACTCGCTCTCCCCGGGGGTTAACTCGGTTCCAGGGGCCGATTTGGGCTCACTTTGGTCGCAGGTTTAGACACTCGGGCGCATATCCACGGGCGCCATCTTTGGGGGAGTGGAGGTCGGCGGGCTAGTGCTGCGGGCGAGTTTGGCCTCACACTATAAAATGAACTAAGCATCACGTTCGCGCCAATGGCGCGCCGGAGGTGCACCAGAGGCAAGCCCGTCTGCGCCAGTCCGGGCTCAGGGCTAAGAACCTCTGCCATTTCCCTTAATCCTTCTATCACTTACTCGCGCGAAGCTCACCTTCAATGGAGAACGGACAGAAATCCCGCGTGTGGCAACTCGCTTATTCCAGATAGACCACACACCTACTGCAGTTTCTGCCACTATTCTATGTCCGAAAAAAAATGCCGCAATCTACTTGCGCATGGCCCTGCTGAGCTGTAGGTCGCTGCCGAAACATTTCCTAGAAATCAACCTTTTGATTCAAGACTATAAACTCAATGTAATGTTTCCAACGGAGACTTGGCTACCTTCAAACTCCGATCCGGACATAGTTCGAGCTCTCCCTCCAAGATATCTTATCTAGTTCCAGAATAGGCCCAATGGCAAACGAGGTGGAATCGCCTGTACAAAAACCACCTTTCCTGTAGGCTGGTTGATAGCGGTATTTCAGATTGTGAGAATGTTCATTTTACTATTCAGATCTCCCCTATAAGAACCATGTCAGGTCTTCTTGTGTACCGCCCTCCGGGCACCCTGGGGCACTTTGGCAGCTTGCTACTGGAGACAGTTATCTCCCTAGCCACTACCTCGACCAACTTTACTGGGAGGTCTAGATCTTCATTTTGATGACCCTCTAGATAAAGTGGCAGGCGAATTAATACTCGACCTAAAATCTTATGACCTTTGGCTCAAAAGTCCACATGCCACACATACTAAAGAGCATCTTCTCGATCCCATATTCTATAATATTCCAACCCTGGAACCCAGGGATCCGCTACCTATTCCCTGGTCTGACCATTTCCTAATCCCATTCAACTGTCAAATCACCATGGACACATTCTGAGTCCCGGTGACACGAAGTCAAGAAAGATCATGGTCCAAGCTTTCAACCGATAGCTGGACAAGTGCATTGAAGCAATCTGCCCCCACACACGATCCAGATCTGCTGGCAGCAGATAAAAACATCACAACCTGGCTCGACAATTCTCTTGACTGCGTTCTACCTAAGAAAAGAGTGGAGAAGAAAAGCAGATCGTTTAAATCTCCCTGGTACACGTCAGAACTTAGGGATCAGAGAAAAGGATGCAAAAAATGAGAACGGGCATGGAGGAAAGACTGGGCTAACAACAAAAAATCTGCATACAGATTAGCCATCAAGTCCTACAAAGCCTCACTCAAAGCTGCTCAGGCTGCTTTTTTTGAGGAGAAAATTCGAGCCTCCTCAAATTCTTCAAGAGAAACCTTCCGAATAGTGAAGGAACTTCTAAAAGTCCCTGATCCTCCCCCCGTCCCTGATATCTCAGGGCCCAGATGTAATCTACTCGCGGAATTTTTTGCAAGTAAAATCCCAAACATCCTAAATAGCCTACCTCGCAGTGACCATCCACCTGAGCTCAGCATTGCCAGTGGTCCAATGCCCGGACCACATCTGGATTCCTTTACCCCAATTACCAGGGAAGAATTTCAAAAAATGCTGGGAACAATAAAAAGCGGGTCTCCGGGTGACCCCGCACCAATGCACATCATGAAATTGGTGTCACCAACTATCACCCCATTAGCCACTGATCTAATCAATTCCTCCTTTTCCCAAGGTATTGTTCCGCTTAGCTGGAAAAAAGCTATAGTAAGGGCCCTATTAAAGAAGCCACAGTTGGATCCCTCAGAGTTGGCCAACTATCGACCTATCTCCTTATTGCCGGGGATTAGTAAGATTGCAGAGAAATTCGTTAACCAGCAACTGTACGCCTTTTTGGAAGCAGGTGAGCTGCTGCACAGCTCCCAGACAGGCTTCCGCCCTGGTCAGAGTACAGACAACACCCTTATAGTGGTGGTTGAAGAAGCAAGGCAGATCTTGGACTCAGGAGGATCAGCAGCGGTGATCCTCCTGGACCTAAGTGCGGCCTTTGATACGGTTGATCACTGTATCCTTATCCAACGCCTCAGCAGTTTGGGAGTCTCAGGCTCAGCCCTGACATGGCTAAAATCCTTTCTAAATAATCAAACTTTTCAGGTCTGGGAAGGCAACACACGCTCCAAATCTATCCCTCTCCAGTGTGGGGTACCACAGGGCTCATCCTTGAGCCCGACAGTCTTTAATGCATATATGTCCCCACTGGAAGATATTGTCACCCCTTTCGGGATTAAATTAGTCACCTATGCAGACGACACACAACTGGTCATCTCACTTAATCAATCAGACCACTGCTCTGAGAACCTCCGATCCTGTTTATCAGAAATCTATGGTTGGATGCACAAATCCCTGCTCAAATTAAATGGAGCTAAAACTGAGCTTATGCTCCTAGGACATAAGACGACATCCATCTCCAACGCCATGTGGCCTACATGTATGGGAGCAATCCCTACCCCAAAAAGTGAAATTAAAAGTCTCAGAGTTTGGCTAGACCAAGATCTCTCATCCAGAACCCAAGCAAAGAAAACTGCCCGCATGTGCTTTGGCTTACTCCGTACCGCACGGAAAGTTCTTCCTCTCCTACCTCCCCACTCCAGGAAGTTCCTTATTTTGGGCCTAATCCTTTCCAGGTTGGATTACAGTAATGCCCTATACCTGGGTGCCCCAGAAGCTACCATAAATAAATTACAACTTATCCAGAATTCAGCAGCGAGACTGCTAACTGGGTCATCAACCAAGCTCTCAGCCAAACCCGCCCTCAGAACTCTCCACTGGCTGCCAATACGGGAGAGAATGAAATTCAAATCCCTGTGTATTATGCACAAATCCTTACAGGGCAAGGCCCCCCCCATCTTTAGAAGTCTGGTGGACCCCTACAAAGCCAACAGAGCACTCCGATCTGACCACCTGTACCTCGCTAATGTCCCTAGAATAAAGAAGGCACGAACAGGAGGATGTCGCTTCTCTTCCACTTAAGATCCGCACTGAACCCAGTCTCCAGAAGTTCCGTAAACTTCTTAAAACTTTCCTCTTCCCTAAGGTTCCCTAAACATCGCTTTCCCTGCTGTAATCTCTACTCTTAGCGCTGGGACGCCCACGGGTAACCACGCGCTTTATAAATCCTCTTCCATTCCGTGATGCCATGTCCAGGAGAGCTGATGCGCGATCTCGCTATTGAGGTCTACTGTATAATCAAGAGTTGTCTATCTTTTTACATGATTATTCATTAATTCAGCATTTAGTAGTGGGGCGGAGCTTGCCGGCGTCCATGAAAGACGTGTGAGCGTTGAGCTCCTCGCCTGAGCCCCGTTAAAATCCGTCAAACTTATCCTTTTGGCACCCAACTAGCTCTAAAAGGTGGTGTGAACTTCCAGACTGCGCTCCAGCCCGGTTGGAGTTCTTTGTCCCGCTGAAAATCGGTGTGGTGTAGCTTTGCTGGTCTGGAGACCTTGCTGGGGCGGACCAGGCCGGCATCCACGGACTTTCCTGCGGGGCTGCCCGGGCTACGTCACGCTACGTGCGGTATGCCGCACTGAAGAGGGGCCGGTGCGACTGATCTGCGGCCAGGCACGGGAGGCTGTGAAGTGCTGATACGACCCGCTCTCTGGTGGTGGTGGGGCGAGTTGGCGATCGACTAAGTGGAGACAGAGGTGACCCGCCTGGAGGTGGTTGCAGTGGTGCTTGCCGCCCGGGACAGTGATCGGCTGATTGCCCCCCCCTTGGGGAGATACCCTGTTGCCCCACTGCCCACGGAGGGGAGCCGTGTCGAAGGTGTGGTGTGGTTCAGGACGGCGGTGGCCCTTCTGTCCGGCTCTTGGACGGTGTGGTGGACGGGGGGTGCTTTCACTGTGGAGGAATCTGGCGGTTGGGCCTACTCACACGGCCGTGCGTACAGCCGCCATTTTGGGTGCTATTTCTTGCTGCGCAACACACTGCTATTTGGCGCCAACTGGCTGCGCGGCTCATGCTAGCGCCACTGGCTTCTCCCTGCTGTACACTACAGTTAGCTGTGTGACTCACATTGATGTCTACTAGGAACGCCATGGGGAAAGGCGACAGGACACAACCCAAACTGTCGTTTGACCAACGTAAGGCGAAAGGGACTGAGGGGACGGCCCCTGAAACTTCGCCGCGTACTGCTGCCCCCGACAGTTCATTGTGTGCAGATATTCGCGAAATGCTGGTATCGATGGAAAAAGGCTTGCAGGACAGCATGGCATCGATTGGCACTAAGCTTGATGCCCTGACGCATCGCATGGATCGCATGTCTGAAAGAGTCGATAAGCATGCAGAACGGCTCGTCATGGCGGAAAGGCGTCTGACGGAGGCGGAGGAGGCACAGTCAGAATGGGATAAGGATCGCAAACAGTTTGGCAGACTCCTACCGGTCATTCAAGACAAGACAGAGGACTTGGAGGCGCGCTCCCGGCGCTCCAACGTTCGCATCACTGGGGTGGCGGAGACCTCCCAAACTGGCAAAATGGAGTTGTTTGTCGAAAAGTTGCTGCGGGCACTGCTGGGGGACGATGTCTTCTCCCCTATGTTCATCGTTGAGCGGGCTCATCACACATTAGGGCCGAAGCCACAGCCGGGAGCCCTTCCGCGGCCGATTATAGCTAAGCTGTTGAACTACCGTGACAGGGATCTAGCGCTTCGTCTGGCCAGAGAAAAAGGAGATCTACAGTATGAGGGTATGAACATTTCCCTATACCCGTATTAATAGGCAGGGGCATTCATATTTCTTCACTGATCCTACGGAGCTGACAAAGTCACTTTCGGAATGGGCTAAGGAACGGCGGAACAGTCCGAGGAGTCAACGAGAGGACGCCGATGCCACCCCTCACATGGAGGAGCAGGAGTGAACAGGAATGCGGAGCTGGATCGCCCCATGATGTCTCGCAGGGAAGGAGTGGGAATGGAACTACTAATACGACATCTTTGCGGGACAAGTGTGGCCCGACGGATATTGAAACTCGAAGGGCGTGTGCAGGCCCACTATGAGACACTTCCAGGGTGAGAACTTTCTGGTTAATATCCGCACTGCTTTGCTTGTTTAAGGGTGGTTGTTGGAAGCTGGGTCTGCTGAACACTCCTTTATGCGGATTGTAACCTCCCACAAGCGGGAGTTCACTTGTTTGACTGCTGGACGTAACTTATCGAGGGTGCCAATTGCTATCAGGGGGCAGGGTGGAGGAGTAGCTGAGCATTGCAGTCACGGACTAGAGTTGAACTGTTGTCTGGCTGGGAACCTCTGCCCCTGCGCTTTCGGCCTTTGACTCTGAGCCACATAAGGGTTTGTTGGGTTGGCTTGTGGTGTGGGGGGTGGATGGGTGGTAGTGGGGTCTGTCTGACCTGGTTGGGGGTGGTTGGCTGTGGGTGGGGGGGCGGGTGTTCTTCTCTGATCAGGTTGGGTATGTTTAACTGGAGCAGTTGGGATGTTTTTAGGCCTACTACAGGACTGTGTCTGCGATCCAATGTGTATGGGTTCACCAAACAGGTCTTATTGGAATGGCGGGCACTGAGGTCTTAGAGTTGGAGGGCGGCCCCAACTCTCTTAGAGTGATAACCTGGAATGTGGGGGGGTTGAATGACTACCGTAAACTCCGGAAAGTGCTGAGCTATTTACAAAGACACCGAGTTGACCTTGCACTCCTCCAGGAGACGCACCTTCCTCTTTCCAGCCCTATGCTGACGGCCAGGGGCCTTGGAGGCAATTGCGCAGCAGCGGGCTTCACCACGCATGCAAGGGGGGTGATTACGTGGGCTAATCCCAAAGCACAACTGAAGTTACTGCAGCTGATCGTGGACCCGGAGGGTCGTTATCTAATTGCACGCTGTGTTGGGAAAGGTCATGATTTAATTGTTGTGAATGTCTATGGCCCTAATTATGACACCCCTGCCTTTTACTCCTCTCTAGCAGATTTGTGCAGGCAGTATGTGGGTTCCAAACTGTTATGGGGGGTGATTTCAATTTTGTGTTAAGCCCGGATCTGGATAGGTCAGCTGGCTCGGCTCACTGTCCGGCGGCCTCGGCGTTGCTTATGCAGACTGAAATGATAAAGCTCGATCTGGTGGATGTATGGCGCCATAGACACCCAGGGCGGGGAGGGTACACACATTATTAGGCCTGCCATAACATACACACGAGAATTGACTATTGGTTTGCGTCTCACTCTCTACTCAACTCAGTGAAGGGGTGTGTGATTCTGCCCCGTACGCTGTCGGACCACTCGCCATTGCTGCTGCTGCTGGATGCTCCGGCTAGGAGAATTCCCCCGTTCACGTGGAGGTTCCCCCCATATTCGCTCCTAGATGAGGCTTTTAGAGGGGAGTTGGCTGAGGACATAGATACATACTTTGAGACCAATGTGGGGTCAGTGGATAGTGTGCAGACACTCTGGGACGCATTCAAAGTGTACATCCGAGGTATGACTATGGCTAAACACTCTGGGGTGCTCAGAGCTATTAGGCAGAGGCTAAAACACTTAGAGACACAGCTATCTGAGCAGGAACAGCAATCTAGTCGTGCAAGAAACACTGACACTGAGGAACGGATTAAATCCCTGATAATAGAATTTAACGAGGAAGCTGATAGAGAAATACAGCATATGGGGAAGTATGCCACGGCACGCACCTACGGGGAGAGGGATCGCCCTGGTTCACTCCTGGCTAAACTCATGCGCAACAGCAGGCCGCAGTTGGTGGTTGAGGAATTAATTGCATCCAGTGGTGAGGTGGTCACAGAGGAGGGCGACATACTAGCGGAATTCCAAGCTTACTATACTAAGCTATATCAATCACGGTCTAGTCAGCTCGAGGATGAAATAGATGACTATCTTAGTTATATCAATATGCCCTTCCTCGCCAATTTTCAGAGGGAATTTCTCATGATGCCAATTCAGAAGGAAGAGATCTTGGAGGCACTTGAGGGAATGAGATCAGGCAGTGCTCCGGGTGCCGACGGGCTTACGGTGGCCTTCTACAAGGCTTTTCAAGATAAGCTTATTCCGCACTTGATGTCTCTCTTCGACGATATTTGCCAACAGGGTAGCATGCCAAAGTCTATGAGGGAGGCGCTCCTTATCACAATACCGAAACCGGGGAAACCCCCCAATGAATGTGGTTCATATAGACCGCTCTCCCTGATAAATGTTGGTGCTAAATTATATGCGAAGGTTCTGGCTGCGCGGCTTGCCATACTGGTCCCCGAACTAGTTGCCCCCGAGCAGGCCGGGTTTGTCCCCGCTAGGAATTTGACGTATAATATTCGCACGGTGTTAGGCACCATACAGCATGTTCGGCAGGAAAATAAGGCAGTCGCTATATTCTTGGACATGGAAAAAGCATTTGATTCGGTGGAATGGCCGTTCATGCTCAGGGATCTGAGGAAGTATGGTCTGGGTAAACCTTTCTTGCAGATGCTGGGGGCCCTATATTACAAGCCGTCGGCTAGACTGAAACTAGGGAATATGGTCACTGCCCCGATAGCGATCAGTAGGGGCACCAGGCAGGGCTGCCCCCTTTCCCCTCTTTTGTATGCCCTGGTAGCGGAGCCACTGGCGTGCGCGATCAGGGAATATCATGGGTTGGAGGGGATTAACTTCCCCACCTACAAGATTGGCATATCTACGTATTCCGATGATACACTGTTGTACGTTCGGGAGCCGGAGGAGAACTTGGCGTCTGTTTTGCGGGAGGTGGTGAGATTCGGTGCATTGTCTGGCCTGCGAGTCAACTGGGATAAATCGGTGGCGCTTCCCCTGACTCCGGTGACTCACCCACTTGATTCGGAGTACCCAATACAGTGGACCACGGACTCCATACGCTATCTCGAGATACGTTGACATACTGACCCCGAGATCCTTGTGCGTGAGAACTATGGGGTGGCGTACTCTAAACTTGTGGATGATGTGGAGGTGTGGTGTAGGCTTCCGTTGTCACTGATGGGAAGGATAGCGATCATGAAGATGGTGGTCCTCCCCAGGTTCCTCTTCCTCTTTACCAACATCCCGGTGGTGCTGTCTAGGGCTTTTTTCCGGCAGCTCACGCAGACACTTATCAGACTTGCGTGGGGAGGTAAACAACCCAGGGTCCAATGGCAGACTTTAATGCTCCCCTATGACCGGGGAGGACTCGGGGCTCCTGACTTGGAGCGTCACTACAGAATAGCGCAGGCGGCTCATCTTCACACCTGGGTCCATGGGAACCCCGATATCCCACACATGAAACTGGAACGCCTGTTTGCGGACCCCACTCCTCTCCCGGCTACGATATGCCGCCCAGTTGATCGCAGGACTGGGATCTTGGACTCTATAGCGGCTACGAATCAAGCCTGGCATGAGCTGGTCCGCACGCGGGACGGTGAGCTGCTGTATTCACCCCTCATGCGTGTGGAATGGGCGGTATGGCTTGCCCCGTTGACGGAGAAGGGGGTACTTAAGGCACTGAGTGAACTAGGCATAGATAAGATGGGGGATCTTTTCTTAAATGGCACTGTGAAGACTCTCCAACAGGTACTACAATCCCAGACCGGGAAGACGCTGTTGCACAGTTTTCAATACCACAGGGTCCGTAGCGCACAAGAGTTGCTTTGCCCGGAACTGGCGGAACCCCCAGAAGTGCTGGAACTCACTTATGTGATCAAAACTCCATCGTCCAGTAAATTGGTCACGAACCTCAAGAAACTGGGGGACCGGCACAAGCAATACCCGATCTCCAAGGCCATGCTGGCTTGGCAGAGTGATTTACAGATGACGATTACGGATGAGATGTGGCAATACTGCTGCACAAACACTAGAAAGGTGTCGCTCAACAGCAGGCATAGACTGATACATTTCATATATCTACAGCATGTCTATTACACTCCGGAGAGGTTGCACAGGTACGGCTTGAGGGGCTCGGCGGAGTGCGAGCGATGCCACCTTCCGTCTGCGGACTTTCTTCATATGGCTTGGTCTTGCCCTGGAGTTTATCAATTTTGGCAGGGGGTTTTCTCTGAACTAGGTCTGATGTTGGGAGTAGACATCCCACCATGTCCGGCCCTGGCCCTACTGGGCTATTCCAAGACACTGTCGGTAGCTGTGAGGCGCCTGGCGGATATAGCATTGCTGACCGCTAAATGCCTGGTTGCTATATGTTGGATAAGAGGGTCGATACCAACCAAGAAAAGGTGGGCGGCGGACTTACTATACTGCTGCACGCAGTCGGAGACATACAGCGAGCTGCTGCCTCCGAAGAATCGGCCCAAGAACTTCTGGGGGTTATATAGGACCTATCTGTGTGCCAAGGATAGTGGGGAGTCGGACCGGACTCGGAAAGGGAGGAGATGGGTGAGATACAGGAGGAGGCAGAGGCTTCGGAGAGGGACGCACTGCACACTTAGCCATGGCAGAGAGGGGAGGTGGTGTTCTGGTCCTCCAGGGCTGTCGCTGGCACTGAGTGGGGTGGACAGAGTCAGGGGGTGTGGCACATGAGGCTGGCAGTTGGTGGTCATGACAGTGGGGACACCTTCGTACAAGTGGGTATGTAGGAGCTGTAACAGTAGGGCACAGTGTTAGTCTTTAGACTTCCAGGGATAACACAAGTGGGTAGGTAGGCACATGTTCGTGTAGGCTGGCTGTTGGGGGGGTGGGGAGGTTAGTTTAGTGGTAGGAATCACTGTACTGTTCCATGGAGAACGCTGATTTTTAGCGTGAGGATTCTTTATGCACAGACGCACTAGCTGTACTGAAGCTACACAATATAATGCGGTCCTGGGTTGTACTACGGGGCACATTTTTCCATATTTGCTAGATGGCCGTGCTATGCAGGCATAATACTGTCTTAGTTTACGCCGCCAGGCCCCCGGGATGCTGGCACTGAGGCTGTGTATACTGTTTTTGAGACCTAGAACAGATGCTGCCTACTGTTGCCGCCGGCCTCCGGGTTGTGGGCAATGTGTGCTGTGTGTTCATTGAATATGCAATAAAGTACAAATTTAAAAAAAAATAATTCAGCATTTAGTGAGCACATTTGATAGAATCCTTGGTGGTTTGTAGGTATTTTGTATAAAAAAAGGCCTCCATGAACAAATATACTGCTTTCTTGTATCGTCTCTGTGTTGCAGTTATTCAGCCAATTTAATTTTATAAGATTCTTTATTATCTGGATCCTTCTTTTCCCTCTGTCTTTAATAAATGTTTTTGCGTTTTACACCTAAACGAGGCTCGACATCAGAAATGTCAATTGAAATAGTGCTTATCAAGACTTAAATTTTGCATAATCAGTAGTAGTCTGTCCTAAACATTTAGTTCCCTCCAAGTGATCATAAGTACATGCCCATGCCCATATCTTACAGAGACACAAGCTTTGAATTTGAGGTTTACTTCTATTGTCTTGCTTGCTCATAGGTACTTGGAGCTAGGATATTCACTAATATTAAATAACTATAAACAGTACAGTTACAATGGCATGGAATACATTTCCACAAGAGAATATAGTGTTACTGTTTCTCAGTTGACAGTGCACTTCCTTTGTGATGGGTTTCTTTTCCTTATGTAGGCCACTACAATTGAGGATTGCCATCCCCTGCATTCACAGTAATTAGCCTTGGTTTTTCCAAGTCTTTCATATGAATTTGGGGTCTTGCAGGTAACATGCTCATGTTTAGGTCTCGCGACCTATCAATGCGCGCAAGCGCATTGAGCCGAGCGAGAATTCATGTCCTCAAAATGCTCGTGAAACCAAGGGTTTTGTTCGTGCGGTTTTCTTTAAGTTCACGTGAATCACGTGACCAAACAAGCACGCGCATCAGCCTCCCTCCCTCCCTCCTAATTGCATTTTTCACGGCCGCACAGCACATCAAAGGGCTTCTCACAGCGTGTGCTATGCGGCTTCTCCTCCCCTAATTATTCATGGCTCAGTTTCCCGGCGCACGCATTTGTTCACATTTTTTGTTCTTGCCTTTCATCTCCTACCCGTCTTATCCCATTGTTAACATTTCCGCTCCTCCGTCCGTCTGTCTATACGTCTCTGCTTTTTAGTACGTGCCCTTTTCCCTCTCAGTTTTTGTAAGCGAACTTGCTAACTGTCCTGTCATGTGCTGTTCTTTATAGTGTCAGTTACGCACACATTTTCATGATCGGCGGTGCAGCTTCTTCCCGCCATTCTTCTTAAGCTATTTCGTTCCTAGTTTTAGTCCCGGGCTTTGCCTTTCTTCCTGCCCCTCTCTCCGTCTCTCCCTCTCTTCTCACGCCATCTCTCCCTCCTGAGCTCTTCTCCTGCTTCACTTCCCCTCTTCCGCTCCCTTCTTCAAGTCTTTCAATCGCCCCCTTTCTGACTTATTTTTGTGTTCATTCTTTCCTCTTCCGTCGACCCTCTCGTTGTTTGTCTTTTCGGCGCTCTTCTCCCCTTACCCATACTTTTGAGATTTCTCATCTTTCCACATTGAACACATGCGATCGGCGGTGCAGCGCCTCACGCCCACAAGCAGTGCTTGCAACGTAACATGCACTTCCTCCTTCATTTCAGGCACACAATCATGCTCTATTTTTATTTCATTCTTTCTCCTATCTCTTTCCTCTTTTGACGAGTTCATGACACACTGTGTTAACCATTCACTCTAGAACATATAATTTATGGCCATTGTTTGCACAATTATCTAGTGTAAAAATCTGGCATAATGCGGCCCTCCGAGACCCACGTTGGACATCCTGCACTTGGGAGACAGCACTTAGAAACAGACGCGAAGCACTGTGAAACTTACATTCGTAAGAGCTCCAATTATTGCATATTGTTCACAAGATGTACACCGCCGAACTGTCCATTCCACTCAGAAATTATAAAATAAATCTGAATTTGATATTGTCGCCTGGGGTCGGGCTTGTAAGTGTCATAAAAATGCACTCTGTGACGTTGCAATAGCACAATTTAGGCGTTCCTGGTCACACTCGACATCATTCTACCTTGCATTTAAAACATGCCCCCCCTCACCCCAGACGCTCAATACTACAGTCAATAACCCCCCCCCCCCCCACCACACACACGCTTTCCCCCAACCCTGCAGAGCGTGCCCCCCACCCTCCACTCGCTCATCTCAGTGCCACCTCCTCCAGCTCATAAGTCCCCACATTCCTCCCCGGGTCACCAGGCTTCGCCCTCCGCTTGGGAAGCCGAAACCTACAGACACCATCTGGAAATGTTTAGACGAGCCCCCCCCTCCCCCCCCCCCCCGCCCAGTGAAATTCCTCCAACTGCAAACAGCGAAGGGAAGGGACAGGTTTATTACTTTGCTCGGGGTTTTGCTTCCCGGGGACCCAATGAATGCGTTCCTGGCTGCCCCCCCCCCGGCCCTGCAGACGCTTCCCATTAGCAAGAGGCGCTTCAAGTTTTACATCTCATGAGCGATGTGTCGGACAAGCCACGTAATCCGGCCCCGATCTTCGTTTCCCCTCGCAGATCCCTGCTCGGAGCTCTCACTGCCAAGCAGCCCCGAGTTAAGACATCACTCGTGTAGCGCCTTCCACCATTAATGTTATGTTCGTTTTCATTGTGGTGCGTAATGTTATTTTGTGGTGTGGCCTATTATAGAATGTCTGTTATGTTGTGTTGTGCTATGGCAGTTTATGTTATGTTACAATTATTGACATCTTATTTACGGTATGTTATGTTGTGCTATTTTATATTTTGTTATGCTATGTTACAGTCATTTATGTTATGATATATTAATTAGCTTTGTCTAGCACCAGACACAGCGCTGATGTCATTTCAGTGCAGAAAGGCGCCAGACAAAAGGAAAGTGCAGATACCCGTCGTTGTAGCAAATAAATGGAGAACATAAAGATATGCATAACCCTAGTGCAGTTTCAATTCCAGACCAATGTTTGCTCCTGGGCTCCCTCACAGACATTCTGACAGGACGCAGCTCTACAGTGCTGCATTGCACCGTCACGGTGACCGGGGGAAAGGTCAAGGGGCAGAATAGGCGCCTTGTCTGCGCCCTGGTAGAGGGCTCGTCGTCAGGCGCGCGGCCCCGCCACCCCCATAGACCCCTGATTGGCATGCTAATGCAGGCTAACAACAAGCATTCCCATAGCCAATAGGACTCGCATTAGGAAAGTGTAAGCTATTGGCTTTGTAAATAACAATGCTATCAATTTATATATTTTCAGTGCCAACACATATTAAAAAAATAATTGTCATTTACAATACCAATAGCCCACACTTTCCTAATGCGAGACCTATTGGCAACGCCAGTGCTTGTTTTGGTTTTGTTTCAGCTTTAGGATGTTGATTTTAAGGAATTCACTTCATAACTTTATCTTAGTCCTCTTCAGGAGGCCAAAGATTGCAGCCCACAAGCTACTGAAACCGCACCACATGTACTATGAGTAGGGAGACAAAGCTTGAACAGCTAATCACTGCAGATGAGGTCAAATATGCTAATAAAACATTCCCCAATATCAAAGTCCCAGCCTCCTGGATGGATTCTCAAAATCTTTCTGTAATGCTCTTGCGCTTCTTCTCTCGCCCTTTGTGACTAAGGGCCATATGTATCAAGCTAACAATTTACGATTCTGAATTAGCGATTTTTACAGAATCGCAGATTCAGAATCGCAAATCGGTATGTATGAAACAAATCGCAAATAAATAGCGATTCAGTAAAAATCGCTATTCATCTGCGAGAACCCAAAAAGCGATTCCTTAAACCCAGAAATTCCTTAACGTAAAAAAATCGCAAATTAGCGAATTTAGCTAATCAGCCAATCGGAAACTCTGGTGCAGCTTGATGACATCACTACCAGGAAGTGACTGACTATCCATGCTGCACCAGAGTTGCTGAGTGAGAGTCACAGTGAGGGAGAGAGGGAGAGTGAACAGTGCTACTGAATAACCATGGCTGAAAGTGGAAACATGCCCATGCCTGAAACCCAGCAGCAGCAGCAGGAGGAAGAATGTGCCAGAAAAAGAAAACTACAATTCTCAGAGGCTGAACTGGAGACATTGGTCCAGGAGATGGTGCCAAATCATGATTTATTGTTTGGCAAGAATTCCCTGAAGGTGCCAGAGACCCGTAAAAGGCGCATTTAGGCTCACATACAGGGAAAAGTGAACGCGCTGGGAGAGACACACCAGAGTGTGAATGTACTACGAAAGCGTTGGTACGACCTGCGCCAGCGCTCCAAAGAGAAGCTAGCTGCCAGGCTGGAGCAGTCACGGCACACCGTTGGAGGGACCTCAACTGTGCCGGACTCCACACCTCTGGAGGAACTTGTGGAGGGTACCCTGCTACCAGAAAGCGTGACGGGCGTGGTTGACCTAGACAGCTCAGATCAACCAGCATCTAGACCAGGTAAGAAGCATGCCATTACACCCCCAACACCCCACAGACACCCCCCAGCAGCGACCTAGGGTCAGTGAAAAAAAATTTCAGGCCAGAGCAGGTACACAGGCAGACACAGCAATGCATCTTGGGAGATGAAGTCACATGAAATTCAAAGTTGTGTTTATCAGCCACCCTAGTCAAATATTGCATGTGCAGGTCAGGAAAGGGAAATAAAAAAGTAATGTAATCTCAAAATGTGAAATATTTTATTTTCACATTGCAAATGAGTACAGTTAATACATGTGTGCTGTTCTGTCCACAGCACCATCTACGACACAGCCCGCAGGCAGTGGAACAGTGACCGAACGTCCAGACACTGGAGACGCAAGGCAGGAGCAAGAAACAGATGGGGAGGACAGCCCTGTCAATCCTCCCAAAAAACAGAGGAGACACATAGTTAGACCACTACCACCAATGGAGGACGAGGCAGAGGACCGCAATGGAAATTTGCACTCTGAAGACACACAGCCACAGCAAGAGTCCCGTCCACAAGACAGCCAAGTCCCACAAGGCACAACCAGGGGCAGACATTGCACGACCAACAGTTTTGGAGTTCAGGGTGATGAATCTGTGTTTGCCGGCCTGGAATTGAATATGTTGCAGGTGCAGCGCCTGCAAGCGAAAAACATTAAGGCATTACAACGAGAGGTGAGGGCAGAGCTCAGGGGAATACAAGGTGAACTGAGGGGTGCCATGCATGCGCTTTGTGGTGAGCTGCGCGCAGACGTGCTGCTAGGCGCCGAGAGCTGGAGCGCATGGACCGATATACACGGGCCATTAACCGCTTGGCCTCTGCCACTAACATCCAGACCAGGCGCAGCATTGTAATGCAGCGGGAGTTTGCCCATGGCATCCAGGGCATCGCTACAGCAGTTGTGCAGGCAACATCTGCTCTTGACGAACTGCGGGCACTCCGTACTACAGGCCCTGGAGTACTAACTCCCAGTGAAGAGGACGCACAGTCAGTGCGGAGCAGCAAAACCCCACCACCCATCATGGAGAGGCGCGGTAGTGGCAGGAACAATAGGCCTGCTATACAATTAGGATTACGCGGTTCAACAATCAGCAGGGGCCTTAGCTAGGCTGGGCAGCCTATGGGGGGGTTGATCGTGAAAGCATTGGGAGAGGTCAACTACAGACTTGACTTTGCAATCACTCCTGTTTAATTGCAGCACTGTGAGTAAAACATGTGCATGATAATAGGAGTGTGACTAGTTAGCATGAAGGACGTGTGGCATTTTTTCTCCTGCAATTAAGGAATTAAGACACAGTCACACACATAAGATTGGTCATTGTGTCATTATTTCTTACCTAGAAGTAGTTGCGCGTAATCTCATGACGCCTCTGGCGCCCAGCTGCAGCACCAGCTACACCAGCTGCCATGCATCCAGGGCCAGGCCCCTCCACGTCAGAGAATTCAGATTCACTCAGCTCCACTGGTGTGCCTTTCCTGGTGGCGATGTTGTGCAGCATGGCACATGCTACCACTATCTTGCAACATGTTTGTGGGTTGTATTGGAGTGCACCTCCACTTTTATGTATGTATCGGAATCTGCTTTTCAGTATCCCAAATGTGCATTCAATGGTGCCTCTTGTAGAAATGTGTGCTTGGTTATATCGCCGCTCCCCAGCAGTAGCAGGATTCAGGTAGGGTGTCATGATGAAATCCCGGACTGCATAAGCACTGTCACCTGTGGGTTGAAATGTCAATGGTTAGTCACAGAACTGCACATGGTAGTCAGTAGAAATGTGCCCTATTTTTAAATGCATTTACCTAGTAGGTATCCCTCGCCAAAATCACCTCTTGAGAGTCTACGGTATAGCACACTGTGACGGAAGATGAAAGCGTCATGAGTGGTGCCTGGATACTTTGCTACTATGTCAGTGATGATGTTTATGGCATCACACACCACCTGAATGTTTAGTGAATGGTAGCATTTCCGGTTCCTGAATACGTACTCATTGTTTGGGGGAGGTGGGGGGGGATATTGCAACATGTGTCCCATCTATGCATCCTATGACGTGGGGCAATTGGGCAATTTGGTAAAAGTCCTGCTTGGTCTGGGCTAGTTCCTGTGGGGTGCTGGGGAAGTAAATGTGGTGTTGCATCCTCTGTGCCATGGCATCGAGGAACGCATGGAAAAAGCGCGAAAGGGCACTTTGTGACACCCCTCCTGCTGAGGCTATCACACCCTGAAAACTACCTGAGGCCAGCAGGTGCAGTGAACACAGGACCTGGATGTGAGTGGGGATGGCTTGTGTCCTGCGTGTGGGGTGTTCAAGATAGGGTCTGAGTTCTTCAATTAAATCTAGTATACTGTCTTCCTCCAGTCTGTAGTGGGTGTAGATGTCCTCCTCAGGGCACTGGTAGATGGTGATGCGCGCACGGAATATCCTCTCCTGGCATCTCCTCCTCTGCGCAGCAGCTCTGAGTCGCATCCTCCTGGCTATCAAGTAAAGCCCCGCCATTGTTGGAAAGGGTCTGTTGCATTCTGGTATCCTTATATAGTTTGCACCTGGTTACCACCTGCTCCCACTTGGTGGTAATTGCGATTCTGTATTTTGCGAAATTCAGAAAATCGCTAATTGTGATTTTTTCAGACCTATCATTGCAATTTTTTTTTGCGATTTCCCGTTCGCGATTTTAGCTCAATGCGAATTCGCAAAAATAGGTAATCGCAGAAAAATCGCAAAATTTGTCAATATCGCAATTTTAGGAATTGCATTTTTAGCGATTCCTTCTTTAGCACGATATTTTACTACATACATGCCATTTTGCTAATTCGCATTGCAAATGCTGAAATTCTGCGAATTTCGGCGTTTGCGACTGCGATTTAGCTTGATACATATGGCCCCTAGTTGTGTAATTCCTTTGAGACAGCCCCGCAGTCACTCCAACAATGATTGAATCTCTCCTCACTTTAGTAGTAGAACCAGGTAAGGGCACACAATCTTGTGGCTCCTCTCTGCCAATTGCCCTTTTGGAGAGATCTTTACCAATATCCTGACCACAAAACTGTAAAACGTGTGGCCAACATTGGTGTCCCTCTACTAGTCTCTGTTTATTAGGGACAGACATACAAGAGATAAAATCAGGCTAGACCATATAGTTGAAGAGTGACAGCCAGCAGCATCCCAGTCTTCACTCTCGCGCTGGACGCAGACAAGGCATTAGTCTGAGTTGATTGGGCATTTCTTAGGAAAACACTGGAAGGAGTGTTTAAACTTGTATTTATTGTACAAATAGCTTTTCGGATGTAGTGTTGTTTTGATATGATGTTCTCAGATAAGTTTACATTTTCTTTTTCTTTCCTTGACTTAACTTCCATAAGCCTTTCCTGCATTTTACTTCCTCGCTGATGAATAAAGAATTAATTTGTGTTAGACTACTGAGCCAATTGTTTGTTCTCAGTCAATCTCTGTATGTCATTTTAGGTGGAATCTACCAGTTGCTTCCAGCGGATTTTTAGGTGGTGTATGGATATCTGATCTCACAGTGGTGTACATGCTTCTTTACTGTATCCCCAATCAGAAGTATCACCATCGTTGTATTTTCATTTTCCTTTCCCATAGCTTTGTAGAATACTTGTTCTTGAATGTATGACGTGAATCCCTTGTTTAAAGCCTACTGTTATGTCTGGCTTTTTGTTATTGCAGTTTTGCTTCTTATATATAATTTCGGCATTGTCTTTTGCCTTTGCCATACCTGCCAGTTTGATTGCAGATAGTATCAAGAGAATTATTGGTCTTTTTAATGCTTATCTATTGTTACATTCAACACCGTTGGCTGCCTTATCTTAATTTCCTGGTTTAGTTGCTAATAGTATTATGACTTGTTATTCCGGTTTCATGGGCAGCTATAATTTTTCTTTCTGATGCATAGCATTTCCCCAATCAGAAGTTCAGTTATGGAATATGTCAGGTGTTTCAGTGTGTCCCTTCTCTACTTGTTCAGTGTAATATTGAATTGTATTTGTCATCTAGGTTAGCTTGATGTATTTCTTTAATGATCGTGTTAACTGCAACTGTGCCTTTGCTCGCTCATGCACATGAGATGTGTAAGATCCTACATTAATGATCTCAATAGTGTCATTCCTAACTACTCTTGTTGTGTCGCTTCCTAATTTGTAGAACTTAGCAGTCCCCTTTTCGCCTTTGTCACCAAACCAACATCACCTATCCTTCCTTCAAGCCCTTTCAGAATTTACAAATAATAAAAATACTTCCACAGTCCTCAAATTAAAAACAATATATGCACTAATGAGCTATTACTTTAGCAAATACCTTTTTACCATGAGCATATGTAAGGTGAACACCACTTTGAAGGGATGTTCCTGCCTGTAATAAATAGGTGTAGCCACACAAGGAATTTACTTTGCCTGTTCCTCCTTACCTGTAGTTTCCAGTAAGTACTAACCTGGGATCTAGAGACACTTCCCTATTCTCTCTGTGATAAATCCAGCACCTGAAAATATCATTCACTTTCCGTAACTCCAGGATATTTCCAATTTCACTTGCAAGGTATTCTTGCACTGCATTATAAGTGCCACTTTTTTCTGTTTCAGCTTGTTTTTAGGAGTAAGAAATCTGGAAGATCGCTTTACTACTATTTTATTGTAGCATATGTCCGGCTATGGTTTAACTATACAATTTTAAAATAAGGTTAGTTCTTGTGTTGAATATTCATTATTTCATAAGGATGTTTGATTGGTCTGGGTGAAACCAAGTCCGAGATAAATGATTGTAGGTGGTTAGTGAGTATTTTGGCTTCTGTGTTTAGCAGGATCATAGGGCACCATGACTCACATTTGTTAAAGAGTTTGCCTTCTTTAATTATTACTGTAACAACTTCTCTTCACATGGCCAGGTGGAGGGCACTTCTGTCTCGCCTGTCTGAACATAGCAAGCTTATATTCATAAGCTTTGTTTTTCAGGTTTCAGGACAGCTCTCTTAGGACACTTAGAAGGCCAGTTATTATGTAGGGTTTTTGCAATCATCCTCCACTTCCCGAGTCACAGTGATATCTGATTCCAACTTGTCTATCTCCCCATCTGAAGTTGTTCTAAGTTGTAGATCTATGACAACCTCTCCATTAGCTCTTCATCCAGGACGGCAGTGGGGGTATACAAACTTGTATACATTGTAGGCGGCAAAAGCATAGGTAGCAGAGGCAGTGTTCAATCATTATCAAGAATGTAGCACACCTCTTTGGTCAGAGGTGATACCCCTCAATTACGCTTGTCCGTCTTACTGAGCAATGTCATAATTTTCTTTGATATTTACTCCATTCATAGACCCATCACCGCATTGTTTGTTATGAATTTAAAGTCTTGCAAGTCACAAGGGCTTGTATTCCTCGACAGAAAAAAATATTAGCCAGCGCCTGTTTTCTTTTAACGGATATAAAGATTTTCCCACACTATTACCTTGAAACTAACTGATTAGTTATTACGGTCAAAATGTCCTAAACTATTTTTTTATCCATTGGTCTATCTACCTTTCACAATATATTATTTAAGGGTCTCCACAAATCTTTTGACCATGCCTTACCCCCTTTCATGGCTGTTTGCAATCGAGTTGGTCTGTCAAATATCCTGCTGTACATTATACTTACATACACTAAATACGCCTGTTATGGGTCCAACTGGAAAGAAACACAGGGAGATTGCTAAGAAAATAGCAATATCACATTTTAATGATTGAGGCCGTTAAGATGACATGTGACGCAAGAGATTGGGACAGGAACTGAATCCTGGAACCCAGGAGGCAATTCCTGCACAAAAAGAATAGAGTTATGTATGTGTGAAGATAAAATAGAAAACTTACCTAAACCCAAGAAGAAGGTAGCAAGTTAAATCTGAATAACAAATAGAGCACGACAAGTGCAAGAACCCGAAGAACAGTTACAAGCAAGAAGCATGGTGTGAAAAAAGAAATTACATTATTAATTTGAGTGGCTGCTAAGCCACTTCAGTAATAATCACAACCCTTGTCGAGGTGAACCTTTAAAGTCACTAAATTAACCTGTGCTCACCCCCTCCCCATAGATATAGCACATAGCTGACACGCTTAATCTAGGGCAGTCTTTAAAGTGTTTGTAGTACCAAAAAAGCAATGAAGTCGCAATAAAAATACCAAACCAAATTAGAAAAATAATGTAAAATTCCAAAATCAAAATGACAACCAACATAACAATAATCCAATAAGGATGGAGTCTGCGTCAGATACACCGAACAGGTTCATACCTTCTGACTTTAGTCCTTTAGGTCCCAGGACTTCACTTCTAAAGCCCCCAGTTGAGGCACTTGGAGACTCACAGGGTGTCAGGCTGAGGCCGCCAGCAGGGTCCACTCCATGTCCAGTTGCTAGTGGTCTTTTAATTTTGTCTAAAGTGTTAATATGAAAACCCCAGCTGATCTTTCTAGCAAGATTTGACATTCAAGCAGAATTATGTTGTACTGTAATGTAAAAAACGATGCCCACAGCCCCACCCTCCATATTATGTTATGTTCAGATGATTCACCTCTGCCCATCAGGTCCGCATTGATTTCTTGTAGTGCATAATCATTGCTGTTGATTTAAGTGTACTGTGATCCCCACACTTGTAGCACTTTCTCATTCAGTTGCTGTTGTCTTGTAGACTATTGCTTTCTCTTGCCACATCACTGAATCTCACACTTTCTTTGGACTGTTTAATAGGTGCTATTGCACTATGAGTATGGCTGACAACAGCATCATATACTGGAGTTGCTTGTTCATCAACTTTCTTTCACTTATTCTTAAATATTTCTCTTTCATTTCATTCAAACATTCATTGTATAGTGCCGTAAAGGCCGGATGTACAGTTGTACAGCTGGGCCACTCTTGCCTATTTCAAGATGATGTCTCTATTTTGGTAAATCAGGAACCATGTTATCACAGCAGAAGTGGTGCCACAATTGTGGTTTCTGTTTTATGGCCTTCTGTTCGTTTTCCTTGTTGAAGCAAGAGGATAGTTTTCCTCATTGGTCCAGCACTGGGCCCGTTCTTCATGTGCACTGTGAATGGGATTTTATTTCTGTGCGCCTGTCCTTTTTTTGTCTTCCATTCTGATTTCTAGTAATCTCATTTTAAGATGTGGCCGTCCATTTCTTCCTCAGAATCCTCTGCTTCTGATAAACCGTTTTTTGTCTCTCTCTTGCTTAGTTACCTCCTGTGTGTTATTAGATCCATGACTTCTATCTTTACTGTTTCTAGTTTTACCTCTAGTGGGTTCCAATGAGTCTGTAATTACTTTGAGCAGTTTTGCTGCTGAGCTTTCTCTCTTTCTTCCCTCGTATTCCTCTATCACTGTTATCTTAGAGCTGTCTTTGGTGTGCTGCAAATGGCCTGTACATTGATGCATATTTGCTCACTGCTAAGTTGTATTTTCCTTATTTCTCACCATAGCTAATGGGCCCTTTGATTGCGTATAGTGCTTTTTGTAAGCTCAACCAATGAAGGTCTAAGATCTCATTTCCAGACAGACCCGACTATACTGGCATTACTCCCGTGATTTATTAAAAATATTACAGGATCCTTTACAGACGACAATATCCACATACCTACAATTATAACGCCTTGAGCCCCAGGCCGGATGGCCATGTAAAGGGGTGAAACACGTGTTGGCTGTCTCTCACTCACTCTCACGGATAGAGTGACTACACCTTAAAGAAACTACCAACAAAATAATCTTTTGTCTGACTGGAATTTTTTCCTGAAAGAATTCTAAAAAACAGTCTTGCCCTTACAACCACTTTGAACATTGTCTACAAATTAGAGGGTTAGGGGTTCCCCCCCTGTCAAGGGCAAGTATCAAAACTAATTCTGCGCTCATTATACGGCCAGTGAGGGATCGGGAACTTTTTACCCCTTTTCTCACAGAACGTCTAAGCCTCGTCTTCCATGACTCTGAACTCTGGCTTTGCTCTGTCTGGATCCATCTTCTTCAGTACCTTCTATCTTTACTGAGTCCTCTTCATGTGGATATTTTCTCTCATATTTTGTCACCTTTCATGCATGTTAGCAGTCTGGTTTATTTGTTTGTCATTCAGGTCATAAGGTACCCTCAATGGAAAGGAGGCCTGGTGACTATCCTCTAGGATGCCAGTTTTTTCTAATACACAACAACATTTATATGCATGTAAATGAACTCTACATATATTTCATAGTATTGGGAAAGCGCAAATTAAACACATTTTTTATTTAATTCTGAATGTGTGTTGGAAACAACGATTTTAATTAGATCAAAACAAATGAACACACCGTACTAGGTGATGTGCAAATGATAAATATTTGCTGAAATCCGAATTCCATACATTTCAATCGAAAATGAGCTGCCTTTAAATGACAGTGCACAGCCACACCATGCTTTGCAATATATTTGTAACAGTGTGCTCCAAAATGCACCACCAGCTCCATACCACACATATGCCACTGAGGCGGGCGGCATATGGTCCCAGAATGTAGCCAACTGCATCTGCCCATAAGTGACCTCTTTAATCCAGTGTTTGATTGTGGGTTTCCTCTTCCTAACCCATTGCAGTATTTTTGACGCTTAGCGAAGAGAAACAGCAGTGCATGAAGTTTACGTTTTTTGATGTGTGTGTCCCTCACATATCCCAGCAGACCCAGTAATGGGGACGGGGAAAGCGCTAGCCCCAATATCTGGTTTATAGCCACAAATATCGTACCCCAATAGTCACTAATGGCCCGGCATTCCCATGCCATATGTAAGAAAGAGGCAGCAGCAGCCCCACAACGCCAGCAACAGTCGTCCTCCCTTAGACCCATATTGTGTAGACTAATGGGCGTTCTGTAATAGCAATGTAACAATTTTAAATGAATAAGCCTTAGTTTATAATTAGGCGACAATTCGGTCATTTGAGCACAACAGTAAGACCACTGGTCATCAGTCAGTGGGTGTAATATCTCAACATTCCCTTTATTATTAGCAGTTGAAGTGACCACACAGGCCTCAGTTTGCATACTTGTTTACAGTCTGGTTATGAGCTTGCGTGAGGATGGCGCTCGCAGAAGGTTTTCCAGAGCATTAAGTGGGGTCGGCTGGGATGGAAAGTTGCTATGCAGTGCCCTACAGGTGGCACGAAGTTTATGATACAGAAATGTCTCACCAAAGTGCACTGTTTGTCCCTCCTCTGCTACTGAGGCGACCTCTGAACGTACCCTCATAGGGCACAGGTCAGCAAAGGTATGGAGAGACATCTTTTGTGCCACTCTGGTGTTTATTTCATCATTGATGTTGGGCAGCATAGGATTTTGCACCAGGGGAATAGAGGGAGCATACAGAACCCGAGCACCCGCCCTTCTCCGCAAACCATCCCAAGCCCATCATAGGGTTTCCGGGGTATCTATATCTTCTTTGGGAAGCTTAAAAGGCTGATATATAGCCACCCGAAGAGGGACAGGCGCCACCGTGTCTGCCTCCACCACCACGTGGGGTTGGAATGGTGTCGGATGCACCCAGTAATGCAGGAATTGCGCCTGCGCACATAGTGCATATAGTTTCATGTCCGGTGCGCCCAGACCACCCTGTTTGGTTGGCAGTGTCAGCAGTTCCCATGATACCCGACCCTGGCCGCCCGCCCAGACCAAAGATACCAAATAGAACGCAATGTTTTGAAGAATGGTTAGGTGAGTATGACTGGTAAATTCACGAAGAGATATAGAAATTTGGGTAGAATGATCATTTTGGCCAGTGCGATTAGAGGTAGAATGATCATTTTGGCCAGTGCGATTAGAGAGATAGTGGGAGTTTGACCCATAGAGTCACCTTTTCCTCCAACCAGACAATGGCTCTGCCGTAATTCAAAAGTTCCAAAGTTCTTGTAGGTTTCGGCTGATCCAAATACCCAAATACTTCACTTTTCTTGTTCCCTTTTTAACGGGCATTCCTAGGTCATTGCCCTGGTGTTGTCGTTTAGGGGGAAGATCACAGATTTTGCCCAGTTTATGGTCACCCCAGAGACCCCGCCAAATCTGATGAACTCTCTCAATACTATATTGAGATTGCGCTCAGGGTTGAGGATATACAACGTAATGTCGTCTGCATAGAGCGAAATCAGCAGACTGGGTGCTCTGAACCCTATACCCTTATCTGTGTAGTGTTGTCTGATGTGTTCAGCCAACGGTTCCATCGCGATGGCAAACAGCAAGGACGAGAGGAAGCAGCCCTGCCTCGTGTCATGCATAATCTGGAATGGGTCAGAGACAATATTGTTCACCCGCACTCTGGCTATTGGGGCAGTATAAAGCATTTTGATCCATTGAAGGAACATGGGGCCGAAACCCATCCGTTCCAGAATTCTGAATAGATAGGACCATTCGAGCGAATCGAAGGCCTTTGTCGTATCTAAGAAAACCGCCGCCGCCTGTACATTGGGATGTAAATAATGTAGAGGAGAAAAAAACGTTCTAAGATTGTGCAAGGTTGACCTCCCGGGTATGAATCCCGATTGATCTTGCAAGGCTATAATAGGAAGCAAAGGCTGCAGTCTATTCACTATCAGTTTGCCAAAATGTTCACATCGACATTGATTAGCTATAAAGGTCTATAGGAATCTAGGTCGGTTTCCAGCTTTCCCGGCTTCAGCAAAGTGACAATAATTTCTTCACGCATGGACCTCGGTGGTATACCTGTGTCATGTGCTTCTCCATACACTGCTAAAAGCTTGGGGGCAAATTCTTCCACGTATGTCTTATAAAAGGCGATCGTCAAACCGTCGGACCCAGGTGCCTTGTCCAGGGGCATGCTTTTAATAACATCAGTGACGTATTTAACCGTGAATGGCAAATGCATATATTCCCTGTGTCGATCATTAAACCAGACCAGGGCTAGGGAGTCTAAGAACTCTTGCATGCCTTCTGGACATTTAGTTTGTGCCGCACTGTATAAATGGGCGTAGAAAGAGGAGTCCAAGGGTCCCCTAACCGTTTGTCCCTCTTTGTCCTCGAGATCAGGTACAAAGGCCATAGAACGCGGGTATCGGAGCATGCCGGTGAGAATACGTCCAGGTCTGTCCCCCTCACCATACCTACGTGCTTCCGCGTATTTCCCCAGAAATAACCTATACGTTCTAACAGTCTAACCTTCAGGTTAGCTTCAGGTCAGCCAATAAAGCTGATTCACCATCAATATGTATTTTCATCTCAAGTTCGTTAATTTGTGCCTCTAACGTGGATAGGGTGTTTCTAACAGCCTTAAGCACGCCCGGCTGCCTGGATATGCACTGTCCCCTAATGACCACCTTGAACGCCTCCCACAGCGAGGCCTCCATGTCTACAGAGCCCGTGTTGAGCGTGAAGTAGTCTGTGATATCATTTAGTATTTCTTCTTTGAAAGCCTCATCTAAAAGCGCATGTTGGGGAGCCTCCAGGAAAATGTCCCCCGTGTGGTGCCAGGGAGGGACAAAGTCAGCAAGCATGGCGAATGATCTGAAATGGTCCTCAAGAGATGCCTAACTTCTACCACCCAGCTAGCAATGTCCCTAGACATTAATCAATCGTCCAATCGGGACCAGGCACGGTGATGTTCAGAGAAGCACGTACCCTCTTTAATCAGTGGATTATGTAGGCACCAGATGTTATCCATGTTCCCGTCATCTAAGAAAGTATTTAACACTGGATGCAGGTTGGTGCATCCTTGCTGTACCCTGTCTGTTCAAGCCGTTATTTAGGATGGCCTTGAAGTCCCCCGTCCAACCCCCCCCCCCCCCAAGACCGTGGTGCAGCCGGTAGCCCTGACTTTGGCCCACAACTCCCGGAAAAAGTCGGGGGAATCCGTATTAGGTCCATAGACCACCACTATGGTCAACCATATGCCTCCCAGCAAGATGATATACCGTCTGGCTGGATCCGTATGTATCTCCGCTCTTTCCAGTCTAGACCTCTCCTAATCAGTACTGCTACCCCTCTATAGTAGTTGGAATACACAGAGGCGTAGCCTGCGCCCCATCGCCTATGTCTAAGTTTTGCAGAGGGCTGGGAGTGGAGGTGGGTCTCCTACAATAGGCATCTATCTATCCTATGTCTGGCAAGGTAAGCGTGTATCAACCTAGGTTTTCTACTGTCATTCAGTCCTCGTATGTTCCACGTCAAACATTTCACTATCAACTCGTGTGCAACGATAAGATCACGTATGTAACAATGTTAATGCTTGACCTAAATATGTGTGTCTCTGTCTTTACTGCAATCATCATCCTTTTACTTGGCAATACACAACAGGGTAAATAAAATAAAAAACCTTCCCTCCCCACTCCCCCGACCCACATCAACCCCCCAATCAGGTTGAAGCATGAACCCCCTATCATAGAATTCAAAACAGCATATTATAGGGAATATTCCCATGGGGACGAGTGAGAACCGGCACACTACCCTACCGTAGCAGGGTGGCCAAGATACTGCAAGGGACAAAATCTGCAACAAAACATTAGAGGAGAGTCATGTGGCTTACAACCAGGATAAGAACATCAACGCTGTTCCTGCTGTTACAATTAAACAGTTTCCCAACCCTCCCGCCGTGACAAAGAACAACATGACCTGCAAAGAAATCCGACAAACGCTGAAATTATGGAAAAAAGAGAGTATGACTGCGGTAGCACGCTACTAGAACACATTGTATTCCGAGGGCCTATAGAAGCAGGACATTCCAGCAGCAGCCGGCAGACCACATCAAGAAAATTAGATATGGATTTTACAATTGCATAGACGACTAAACAGTACACATTCCTTGACTAAGAACATATAACATTGCTCACTTGGATAAACTACAATGAAATCGCCCAACATTCAACATCATCAAAAAGCAAAAATCTCAGCCATTGTCACTTAGCTGATGAGAAGTGGCATCATCAGACCTTGCTGCACCTTCCACCGACATGTTTAGCAAATTTCAGAGCAGACTTGGCGTCAGTGGAAAAATGAGCAGACCCATCATGCGACACCTTACGTTTGGCTGGGTAGAGCAAGGAATAAGGGATCTGTGCTTGTAGGAGGATCTTTTTCGCTGGCAAAAATTCACGTCAGGCTGCTTGTACTGCTGGGGTGAAGTCCAGGTAGAATGCGATCTGGTTACCTTGATGAACTATTTTCCCCATTGCACGAGCCTGACGGAGTATCACATCAGGGTCCTGGCAATTCAATAGCTGAGCCAATATGGGCCTCGGAGGGGCCCCGACCGGTGGTTTAGCTCCTTAAGTGTGATGAGCCCGCTTCATGACAAACAGCGGTTAAAGGTCCGCAGGAAATATATCTCATAGTAAGTCTGCCACAAACGACTCCATCCTCGAAATAGCCGTTGTCGATGGGATTCCCGTGATGTGTAGGTTGTTGCGACGCAACCTGGCCTCCAAATCCTCGTTCTTGGCCCTGGTCACACACAAGAGATGATCCATCTGCGACAGTTGGTCTTTAGTTTCCACCTAGAAATCATGGAAGTCGGACTGTTTATTCCCGAGGACATCCAGCCTGTGCTCGTTAACTCCTACTTGAGCCTTTACTGATTCCATTTGGGACGTTAAGGTATCTAATTTAGCTTTGATGGTGCGCAGGCTTGACCTAATTTCTAACATGAGTGTATGAATGTCCTCACCCTGGTCACCCTGATGATCCTCAGCAGCTCAGTTGGTGGCCGACTCAGAGTCAGACTCCATGTGTGTGGTCGAGCGGCGTTGTTCGAAACTAATTTTAGGTTGTTTGGCATCTGGCTTGCCCATGACCAGGCAGCCGATATCCCAACCACAGCAATTCAAGCCAGACGAGCAGGTCCCCAACAAGACGCCAGCACCTGGCCCCCACAACTCCGCAGGCAGCACGCTCCTCCTGTAAGATTCTTCAGGACCCCGGTGTGGCTCGTGGATGTCACGACGCACTGCACACAAACGTGTCAATGGATCTCTTGACCATTTGTTGCCCCAGCCGATGCGATGGGTGCCAGGCGAGATGACCAGTCAAGGTCCACTCAGAAAGCGCAAATGACCATAAAGTACGTTCACAGCAAGGACCACTCACCGCTCTCCCATGGTGTGATCTGCCACCCCACTCCGATACTATGAGCCAGGGAAGGTCAATTGGACTGGACTGCAATCCTGCGCGGCGCGCCCAACAGCTCAGTCCAGATCTCCACAACGTAATGTGTCACCAGACAGCCCTAGGCATCGAAGATGGCGGACCCCCCTGCAGCATTGAACAGTTCAAAGGTAGCCAGTATAACGTGCACTGCACCTCGCAGGTCCCCTGCTGCAACACACAAGACCAGGACTCGCAGTGCCCACTGGGATATGTTGCGATGCAGACCAGGGCAGCCTCTGGTACCGTCAATCAGCGCCAGCGGGCGTTTTCCCAGGCCTCTGCAAAATGGCAGTGAACTGAAGTGGATGGCTACCTCCTTATCGCCGGTGTTCAGCAGGGGAGAGTCACAGGGCCAGGGCAGGAGATCGCCGCCGTGCCAGTCTCTAGGCCGCTACCACCTCGTTGCGCATCCCAGCACAGCCGCACAGTTTGTGGTAAATATTTTACCGTATACTATTTTTCCATATAATTTCGGACAGTTTACAAAAGAATAGCTCAATAAAATGAGAGGCAGAGTCCGTGGTGTCTGAGTCATAAGGGCTTTAATCATAAAGGATGACTAAATGACTCGAGTCAATGGAGATCTAGTCCATCAATACAAGGGTTCGGGTATGCAATGATGGCAGGAAAAGATGTCAACGATTTATTCACAGTACATGACATATATAGTAAAATGACACAATAGTATTGAATACAGTAGGCGTGACAAATGAAATGTATATGATAAGAACACATGTGCGTAGCAAAAAGGCGTGAACATGGGTGTGCACAGAGGCGTACACTAGAAACGTCACAGAAAAGTGTCATAAGTGGGTGGATGCTTAGAGAATTCTTGCAGAGTCAGCTGAAACCTATGGCCTGGATGCGCGCGCAGCTAATATGACGTGTGATTGACGTGCAATGGGAGGAAGCTAAGAGTCTGACTTTTAACACTAGTAGAAGAGACAGAAGTCTGGCATGTCAGATCGACCTGTCCCTAAACATCTGATATCTAGTATTTGGAGGATGTTAATCTAGAGGAGAAGGTCTCTTGGGCAGAGGCTACTCTATACTGAATGTTAGTGCGTGCATAGGTGTCTGCGTGTCTACATGCGGATGCTCGAAGCCAGGGGCCTACCATGGTAACGGGAACTGTAAATTACTTGCACGGAGACAGGGAGACTTGCTCTTTGCTCTGCAGCCGGGGATATGTTTACCTAAATCACTAGACAGGAATGTGTTTTCGAGGAGCTGAGCTGGCTACGCTGATAACTTGAAGGCAAAATACTGTTTTTGGCAGGCAGACCAGGCCGAGCCGGGCACCGCTCGGTTGGCAGGAAGCAAGGCAGAGGTCAGGGATGCATCTCCATGCTGCAGCTTTCAGAGACAGAGGCAGAAGTGGCTTGAAGACAGAAATCAGGGCCTAGCTCGGCAGAGCCAGGAAAACGTGAAAGTGCACCATATAAAGACGGTGGCACGGCATACTTAGGAACGGAAATATCGATCCATTCATGGTGGATCTGATAGAGGACATGTTAACGTTGGACGCAAATGCATTTGCGTCTTCAGATTCGGTCGTGGAGGGAAATTACATGTACTTGAAGTGCGTACATGGAGCCGTTGGGGGTCTACGTTAGGGGACACAATTGACCATAAAAATTCCAATTACCTCATTCCCTCCTTGTCCCCTACGGACCCTTCATGATATGTCGATGTTCATGAGACCATCAATCTGTTCATATAACATCATTTGCTCTTCTTTCTTTCTTCTGGAATGGGAACGTGCACTTGAATGGGGAACACAAGCTGTGGCGCACAAGCCGCAAATCGCTGGCCCACATTGTAAACATAGACAACAACTGAATACTATGGCCAATATGATTCCTAGAAATGACAGTAGTTTCCATCCCCAGGCTGTTACTACACTCCAGAGCCAACCGGACCAAGTCCAGGAGCCTGGATTCTGGTGTATCAGGTGAGCAATTTCGTGAAGTCGGGTAATGGCTTTATAGACTGATGGCGCATTATTTGGAATAAATACGCAGCAACTGGATCCGATGACTCTACAAGCCCCGCCCCTATCAGCCAGGATGACGTCAAGGACAAGGCGGTTCTGAAGAACAACAAGTCTTATAGCAGACTGCTCCTCTGTTAAGTTGCCCAAAGCTGAAGTAGTCTCATTCACTACCGCTTCGAGTATTCTGGTTAATTTGCGTATCAGTTTACTATTGGAGACAGTTCCTAGATAGGGAAAGAATCCTTTATTGAAATCTGTATATTGTTCCCATGTAGTTTCAGTCTGATCAACTATTGGGAGGTCTCTTTTGTGTCTAACAATATTAAGGCGGGAATTCCTGTGATAGTCAGATGGGGCTAGAAATATTGGTGGTAATAAGAATGCAATGAAACAGGTACCATCCCAGTCTAGAGGTAAACGGACATAGGCTGTCTGACCACATATAAAATAGGAACTTCGGGAAGCTTTGAAAGTAGACTTGCCTTGATCACTGAATTAGACCACAGTAGTACAGTCACTGTGACCTAGATGTACTGAACCATTCTTTCTGACACATAATACACCTTTCGCTGGTAGAACTGATATGAATGGCAAGTCTGGACTGGTTTCTGACTGAACATTTAGGATCCTGAGATTAAGTGTAAAATTGCCTAATCCATACACCTCGTTTTCTAGATCTGTCCCTGTCATTTGTGGAAGACCCTCTTCGTTCGGGAAACATGCTTTGTTCATGACTGTGTTCAGATTTCCCCATATCCAATTGCCTTGGGAAACCTTAGAGTCAGTGTCTATAGAAGATATTAAACTAAACCAGGCACCACAGGAACCATTATGTGTAAACGGGTAAGGAAAGAGAGGCAGAGCTCCCTTGTAGTTCTGGTAGGGAGGGAGTCGGCCACATATCCAACAATTAGTAGCATTGTTGATCTGGTGAGAATGGTGTAACATACGAATGAATGTATTGTTGCGCAGCGCAAGTCGATAAGACAATTCGTGTGGAGGTAGAGCACTAAACGTGTGTTCTGCAGTGTTATTAGAAAAATGTGCAAGAGGAAAATACATATAAAGCATCCAACTTAGAGCAATAATCGTAAGACTCAGAAAAAACATAATAAGTAATGTGCAGACGCATCTGCTCCGGAGACTTTTACAATATTTTCGCTTCTTGGTCTCCTGTCTATCTCTCTCTCTATTTGGGTATAACTTGTACATTGTCAGAACTGCCTAACCGCTTCACCCGGGGGGGACTTAAACAATTAAACTGTCTGACTTACTAGACCTCAGTTTCTGGCGATACTCCTCTTGGGGAGTTTTCTCTAGAAGGGGGAGTTTGGTATCAGTCACTGGTACGTGGGAGTTTTGGGATTCAGAGTTTGGCGGAGGTCCATGAAAGCGTTTGACGTGACTGGAGTGCACCCACCCCTTCCGTCCCTCAATTTTTACTGCAGTCCTTGTTGTTAACAAAACAATCTTCGGCTCCTTCCAGCGGGGCTCCAACGGGCTTGACCTGTCGAAGTTGCGTACGACGACTACATCGCCTGGGACCAGTTCATGTGGCTTCACCTCGGCGTTGTCTGGAAAGGCTGCCGCGACCTGTGAACGACATGATTGTAGTGCAGACATCAAGGAAGCAAGGTAATCTGTCAACATAGTACTATCAACATCGGTAATCTTTCGCGGCAGAGGCGTCCCCCACATATTAGGAGGTCTACCGAAGACCACCTCATACGGGGATAGCCCTGTCCTAGAGTGGGCTACCATTCTCATATAAAAAAGTGCAACTGGCAATGCTACTATCCAATCTACTCCCTTCTCTTTACACACTTTTGCAAGGCGAGTTTTCAGAGTCTGATTGTGCCGCTCCACGAGACCTGCTGCCTCAGGATGCCGGACACAGTGAAACTTCCACTGGTACCCCAATAGAAGAGGGACCTGCTTCATGAGTTCGGATGAGAATGGCTGACCATTATCTGAATACACGACACGGGGCAAACCGTATTGAGGGAAAAACTCACGAACCAACTGCTTGGCAGTGGTCGGGGCAGTGTAATCTGGGACGGGATATGCTTCTGTCCATCGGGATAGGGCACAGACAACTACGAGGACATACTTGAATCCTCGGCATCCGTCCATCTGGATATAATCCATCTGGAGGACTTCAAAAGGATAGTCGGGAGGATGGAATCCACCTTGCTCTACGGGAATCCCTTTTCCTGGATTGAACTGACAACAGATCATGCAGGTACGCACTTTCTGTTTCGCTGCTGCTCGTAAATGCTTGTTGAACCAAAGATTCTGTACACTATCTAACATGGCTTTTTCTCCTAAATGTGCTGGACTATGTGCTGTGTTAATGATAACTTGAACCATAGAGTCGGGGAGAAACCATGTGGTCTTTCCCCTCGTCATCCATCCTTGGTCTGTCTGGACCCCTCCTTGTTCAGCCCATTTCTTTATTTCATCTGGAGTGGCATGTGTCTGTATGTCAATGACATCTTGTGTGGGGTCCCTGACTGTCATGCAATGTGTCTGTGAAGTCGCATCCGTCTTGGTCATGTCCGTCGTTTGAGTATGAGTCAGTGCTGTATGTTTCGCTATTCGATCTGCAAAATCGTTGCCCTGAGAAATCTTGTCTGTGACTTTCGTATGTGCCTTGCACTTCATGATAGCTATAGCTGTAGGCAAATGTATTGCTTCTAACAGAGCTTGAATGAGGGGGCCATGCTGTATCTTGGCTCCGTGAGAGGTCAAGAAACCTCTTTCTTGCCAGAGGACACCGAAGTCGTGAACAACTCCGAATGCATAACGTGAATCTGTGTATATGTTTACTTTCTGGTTCTTGGCTCGTATACAGGCTTGGGTCAGAGCAATGAGCTCTGCTGCTTGGGCTGACAGGGTGTCAATGCGATGTGTTTCTATGACATCAGTTTCAGTGGTCACTGCATACGCGGCCACTAACTCTCCTGTACTTGTTCTTAAACATGAACCATCCACATAAAGTGTCAGGTCTGGATTAGGTAACGCGACATCTGTCAAGTCTTGTCTGGGTTTCGTAACTGTGTCAACTACATCCACGCAGTCATGTGGAGTAGGATCTGTAGTGCTCTATGGTAAAAGTGTAGCAGGATTCAGTGTATTACAGCGTCTGATTTCTATGTGTGGCTGGAATAACGTCAATTCATAACCTGTCAGTCGTGCTATAGTCAAGTGTTGAGTCTGTGTTCTGTTTAAAAGAACCTCTACAGAATGTGGAACTTGTACTGTCAATTGATGTCCTAATACAATGGAGTCGCTTTGTCTGATTGCTAGAGCTGTCGCTGCAACTGACTTTAAGCACGCAGGCAAGGCCTGGGCTACTGGATCCAATGTGCTCGAAAAATAAGCATACGGTCTGTGTTTGTCTGCTTGTAACTGAGTGAGAACCGACAACGCTGTGCCATCACGTTCTGTAACAAAAAGTGTAAAAGGTTTGCTGTAACATGGGGTTGCTAAAACTGGTGCTTGACATAAGGCTTTCTTTAATTCGTCAAAAGCTTGTGTATGTTCCTGAGTCCATGGGAGAACAGTCGAAGACGCTGCCTCCTGTGTTGTCAACTGTATGAGTGGTTTAGCTAGAAATGCATATTGTGGAATCCATTGTCTGCAATAGGAAGTGAGTCCAATAAAGGCTCGTACTTCTTTCTGTGTCTTGGGTTGCGGAAGATGTGCAATTAACTGAATTCGTTCGGGTGTCAGCTGCCTACCCCACTTGGTCAGCAAGTGCCCAAGGTATACCACTTGCTGGGCACAGAATTGTAGCTTCGAAGGAGACACCTTGTGTCCCTTGTCCGCCAGGAAATGCAAAACTGTCAGTGATGCTTGTTCACATTCTGGTTCACTACGGGCGGTGATCAACAGGTCATCGACGTATTGGAGTAGGGCAGTGTTGGCAGGCATGTGAATACTGTCAAGTTGTCGTTTTAATGCTCGGCTGTAGATGCTGGGGTTTTCTGTGAATCCTTGAGGTGCGCGTGCAAATTTGAAGCTTCGGCCATTTAAACAGAATCCGAAAAGATATTGGCTTTCCGGGTCAATGGGAACACTAAAGAAGGCGTTCTTGAGGTCAATTACAGTAAAGAACGTCGCTTCGGAATCAATAGCAGTCAATAAGGACGAAATGTCTGGGACCACGGGATATTGTGGTACAATGCATTTATTCAATTCTCGTAAATCGATGACTAATCGATAAACTGGAGGTGCATTTGGATCAGTACGTTTAAGAATCGGAATGATAGGGGAATTACAAACATTTGAGTCGGTTTCTACAACCACTCCTTGTACAATGAGCTTGTCAATGATTTTCAGTAAAGCCACTACAGCATCTGGTGGTAACTTGTATTGTCGGATGCGTGGTAGTACTACTCCTGGCTTGAGTGTGACACGATATGGAGTAATGTGCATACAACCTACATCAGTGGGGCCTTTTGCCCATAAATGTGCAGGAACATTCTGTAACCTGGGGTCGAAATCTCTCAATACATAATGTCCCTTAAAATCACGAAGGAACAACCTTACTCCTTCCGGAGAACAACAAATTACAGCTCCTAGAGCTTTCAAGGTCTTTATACCAAGCAAGTTTTCTGGACATGATTCCCCCTACGACCTGATCCCGCCTCCCAGCTGATCCTCCCTCCCACTGACCATACAGCCTAGCCCCCACCTCCAGTCGCGCTGTGACCTGCCTGAAGCGCTCAGAGAAGGTCGCTCCCCAAGCTGCTGCTTTGGTATCGTTACTGCTTACTGCTTCCCTGTTCTCTGTGCCTCTCGCTACTGCTGCCTGTGATAACGTTAGAGCGGATTTAATTAATTAATTACCGCGCTTGTGATCTCCTGTGTTGAAGCAATTAACCATTGCGCTGTGCACTCCACTAGCTGCCACTCGACTCAACGCTAGAGGGGATTTAATTTAATTTAATTTATTTAATTACCGCGCTTGTAGTCCTCTAGCTGCCGCTTGTCACTATTTACAGTGTTGTGCGCTGGGCAGGTAGAATACGCGCTGTTTGTGACTCTGACCCCATTTAAACATCGCGCCATTTTGTTGTTGTTGTGGTTGTACTTCGGAGCCTTCCCCTACGACCTGATCCCGCCTCCCAGCTGATCCTCCCTCGCCCCTCCCCTCCCACCATCCATATATGACAGAAGCCTATGCGCGCAGCGACCGCGCCCAATCCGCGCCGAAGGTGCGCCAAAGGTAAGCCCGTCTACGCCCGTCCGCGCCAGGACCGCGCCCAGCGCCAGACCCCCTGGCCCTCGCATTGCCCAGCCCTCCCGCATTACCTACGATGCCACCACCCTCCTAGCCCTTAACCCCGGCCGTTCCCCCAACTGCGTCCAAGCCGCTCCTGGACACACCCATGGACCTTTCTCATGCTACTCCTGCAGATTCATCTGCACCGTTAACATCTCCGCTACGATCACACCTCAGATTCCCGACCCCAACCACCTACAATGCATCTTGCTCAACACCCGATCGGTCCACAGGCACGCCATTGACCTATTGAATCTACTAGACACCATCTCTCCGGACGTCGCCTTCCTTACAGAAACATGGATGAACGCCTCCTCCGCCCCAGACATCACCATTGCCATCCCAGAAGATTATAAGATCATACGCAAGGACCGTACCGGCCACACAGGAGGAGGAATCGCTATCGTCCATAAGAAATCCATCCACATCTCAACCAGCTCTGACGTCAATCTCGCCAACTCTGAACACCTTCACTTCCAGATCCACATCGACCCCAAGACCACACTCAGAGGCACCCTCCTTTACAGGCCACCAGGACCCCGCGCACAATTTAGTGAGGACATCACGGACTTCATCACCCCACACGCCCTCCCCTCCAAAGATTACATCCTTCTGGGAGACCTCAACTTTCACCTTGAAAAGAACAACGACCGCAACTCCACCACCCTTGTGGACAACTTCGCCAACCTCGGACTTAAACAACTGGTCACTTCCCCCACCCACATCGCAGGTCACACTCTCGACCCTATCTTCACCTCCAGCAATCATGTCTCCTTCAGCCACACTACAGCCCTCCTCTGGACTGACCACAGCTGCGTTCACTTTACCTACAACAAGCCCAAACCCAACAACCACCCCCAACCAACTCTGCAAAGAAACTGGAACAAAATCACCATCGACCAGATCTCCTCATCGCTTCTTCTAAACCCCCCAGCCCACTCCTCAAACCCCGACCAAGCCGCCACCAACCTCACCCTATGGCTTTCCAACAGCGCCGACATCCTAGCACCACTGAAAAAACGACAAAGCAAACTTGGCAGCAAGAAGGCATCATGGTTCAACGATGATCTTAAGAAATCCAAGAAACTCTGCCGCTCCCTTGAGAAGGCCTGGAAAAAAGACCCAACCACCAGCACCAAGGACGCCTTCAAAAACGCCACCCGCATACACCACCAACTGATCCGAAAAGCCAAGAAAACCGCCTTCAAGGAACGACTAGATAACAACGCCCACAACAGCAAGGAACTTTTCAACATCGTCAAAGAATTTACCAATCCCTCGGCCAACTCTAACGACATCACCCCCTCTCAAGCACTCTGCGACTCCCTAGCCTCATTCTTCCACAACAAAATTGCAGACATCCACAACAGCTTCGACAACCAACCCGAAGACCAACCCACCCAACCATCTGCTGAACCTCCACCCCCCTCGAACATCCTTAATGACTGGAACCCAATCTCCACTGAGGACACCATCCGCCTGATGAACTCCATCCACTCAGGATCCCCCACAGACCCATGCCCTCACCACATCTTCAACAAAGCAGACTCCATCATAGCACCGCACCTCCGAGACGTCATCAACTGCTCCTTCAAATCCGCCACCTTCCCGGAAAGCTGGAAACACGCTGAACTCAGCGCCCTTCTGAAAAAACCCACAGCGGACCCCACCGAACTCAAAAATTACCGCCCCATCTCGCTCCTTCCATTCCCGGCCAAAGTCATCGAGAAAGCTGTCAACAACCAGCTCGCCGCCTTCCTCGAAGCCAACAAATCCCTCGACTCCTCACAGTCCGGCTTCCGAGCAAAACACAGCACTGAGACCGCCCTCATCGCAGCAACAGACGACATTCGAACTCTACTGGACAATGGAGACACAGTCGCCCTCATCCTCCTCGACCTCTCCGCAGCCTTCGACACTGTCTGCCATAGCACCCTTCTACAGCGCCTCAGAAACATCGGAATCCAAGGAAAAGCACTGGAATGGATCACCTCGTTCCTCACCGGAAGAACCCAGAGAGTCCGCCTTCCACCATTCAAGTCAGTGGCCACTGAAGTCATCTGCGGCGTACCACAAGGATCCTCACTCAGCCCCACCCTTTTCAACGTATACATGAGTCCCCTCGCGGCCATCGCCCGCCAACACAACCTCAACATCATCTCCTACGCGGATGACACTCAACTGATCCTATCACTCACCAATGACCCTAGCACCGCCAAAACGAACCTACACGAAGGAATGAAAGAAGTAGCCGAATGGATGAAACACAGCCGTCTGAAACTGAACTCAGATAAAACAGAAGTCCTCATCTTAGGTACCTCCCCCTCCGCATGGGACGACTCTTGGTGGCCAGAAGCCCTTGGAAAAGCACCCATCCCGACAGACCACGCACGGAACCTGGGCGTCATCCTGGATTCCTCACTTTCAATGAACAGACAAGTCAACGCCGTCTCCTCATCCTGCTTCAACATTCTTCGCATACTCAAAAAAACATTTCGTTGGATCCCCACCGAAACTAGGAAAACGGTCACCCACGCTCTGGTCACGAGCCGACTGGACTATGGAAACACCCTCTACGCCGGGACTACCGCTAAACTCCAGAAAAAACTCCAACGAATCCAAAACGCCTCAGCCAGGCTCATATTAGACATCCCGCGTAAAGAACATATCTCTGGTCACCTGAAAAACCTCCACTGGCTTCCCGTCAATAAGAGGATCACTTTCCGGCTCCTTACCCACGCACACAAAGCACTCTACGAAATCGGACCAGAATGCCTCAACACACGACTGTCCTTCTACGCCCCCTCCCGCCAGCTTCGATCTTCCAACCAAGCCCTTGCCACTGTACCTCGCATCAACAAGACCACCATGGGAGGTAGATCCTTCTCCTACCTGGCAGCTAAAACCTGGAACTCACTTCCCACCTACCTTCGCCTTACCCAGAACCACCTAGCATTCAGAAAGCAACTTAAAACGTGGATATTTGACAAGTGATTCCCCACCCCTCCTTAAGCGCCTTGAGACCCTCTGGGTATGTAGTGCGCTATATAAATTCTCTGACTTGACTTGACTTGACATGATTTCGTGAGCAGTAAATCTGTGCTGCGGGACAATGGACCAACTGCAAGGGGAACCGGTTTTGATACTTCATTAACAATAGGTTTTCCTGAAAATCCAAGGGAAACATTCTGTGAGCCTGAGAGGGGTGCCCCTGGAACCTCGTCGTGACTGATGGTTGTCCTGCTTGCCCCTGTGTCAATTAAAAATTTTCTATCCTTCCCTAATACCTGACTGTGTACATAAGGGCCTTCTTGATCTACAGGAACCTCGATAAGGGGCAAGCCAACCTCCCTCTCTAGGCTGTTTCATGTGTATTGCTGGTAATCGGGGTAATCAGATTGCGCATACTGGTACATCTGCTGTGTGACATGTTGTGTTGCGGCAATGGGCTGTGGCTGTGGTACTGCTACGATCTGTTGTGGAACCTGCATAGGCTGGGCATTCTGTGGAACGTGTTGTTGGACCTGGTCCTGTCTAGGAGGACGCGGTCTCTCTTTAGTTTTACCTGTAGCTATGTTGTGTTTCAAAACTGCACAATCGTTTACATAGTGACCTGGCTGTTTACAATAGTTGCATATCCCTTTAACAGGAGCTGCTGAATTTGAATTATTGGATTGTGTCGTACCCCTTTTATGACCGTCAGCTGGAACTGACTGGGCAAACAGTACTTTCATTTTCGTGTCTTTCATACGTCTCTGTTCGTGATCATGTTCTTCTCTAATTCTGTTCTGGTGATACTGTAACATTTGTAACATTTGGGAAGGCGAATTAGCTTGCCATGTGCTCTCGACTTTCAGTACACGGTTCTTAACCTGGGGCAGGGAATTCTCGACTAATTTGGATACAAAAAGGTGTGGGTATGACTCGCTACTTGTTTTCAGGCCACTATTAATAATAAAACATTTCTCAAATCGGGAATAAAAATCACTAGTGTCTTCGTCGGGTTTCTGTTTGCAGGCTGAGATTGCATCCCAGTCCTCCTTTTTAGTTGCTAACAATCTTGGCAAAACCTGTACTAACAATCCTGGTAATGCTTTAGTTTTCTCCCCAAGACCTACACCTGGGATTCGACCAGTCTCTTCAGCTTCTAATGCAGCCCAATCAATCTTTTTGTCTCCCACCTCCCATTCTTTTTCTTTGAGTTTCTCGTAAATACCGGCAGGCAATAACACTTTCAATATTTTCATAATGTCGGGATAGGTGTAATCTCCCATGAGTAACATGTCTTTTATTTCACGGTGGAAACCTGCAGGGTCTTTATCGTGACTGGGCACTATTTTCTTCATTTCCAATAGTTCCATCTTAGTTATGGGCGTGTATACATACACACGTGCAAAGGTATCATCAGGGTTCCGGATTGGATGTACTTCTCGTAAAGGATTCTGTTTGTCAAAGTGATATGGTTGCCTGACTGGGGGTGGAACGGAAACAAGATGTGGAGTCAAGAAAGTTCTATATTTGTGACGTTGTTCTAAAATTGTTTCAATTAGATCGGTACCTAGACCTCTCCATCTTCTCAGGAGTAAGTCTTGCAATAAACTATATAACGGACCTGGATCAGATGCTTGGTTTTCGTACTGTATAATGAGGTGATGGGTCATGTATATACCAGCTAGTCGCTGTTCTTCTGGAGTAAGACTTAAAAATGTTTGCACTACTGAATCGTCTTTATATATGCTGTCATCTCTGGCCCACTGTACTGCGGACCGGGCTAGTTCCTGATCACGTAGGGTATTGAGTTTGTGATAACCTACCCTTTCTTTCAGTACTTTGTCAGTGATTTGGAATACATGTTCAAGGGTACATCGCTCTGGTATCGGGCAAAGGTAACGTTTCTTGTTTTCTAACCGAATGGGTCTATCGAAGGGCCTATCAAGAGGATACGGTCTAGGGAGTTTCTCTCTACCTACATATGCCACCATGTCTCTATTTGGTAGTTGCGAGGTTTCTGCTGTATTCTCTGGTTCTTCCTCCTCTGAGGAGTCCTGATCGTCTGATTCGAGTTGTTTTTCAGATTCTCGACGGGCATGTATTGTTATTATTTCTTTACGGATCTTTCTAACCATAGCATGTACACATCTCTCTTTATCATGTTTACCCTCTGAAATATTCTGACCCCATCTGTTCAATCTATCCATCTCACTTTGTGGAAAGCTGGGCTGATCTTGTTCCCTTATCAAACAATTAACCAAAAATCGCATTATTAAACCTTGAGTCTCAACTTTCTGACGTGACATGGCTTCACCAACACACTCCGGTCTTTCTCCTGTTCTAATAAAATGATACCGATTGTCTAGATGGTCTGGCATTTCTGGTAACAATATCAAATAATCTGTAACACGTCTTAAACGTAGAGACGCTAACAACATGGGTCCTGTTTTACCAGGCACTGTGTCATATCTGCAATCTGTAAGCTGTTCTTTGAGCTTTTCGGCTGGGGCACCTTTAGGTGTTCGCGACATTGCGAATTCTCTCATGGTCACTCGTTGTAACTGTGGCGGGGTGCGGTAACCTCCTGTAGCACCTCCTGAGGCGGAGGCTTCAGCATAACCTGGCTGTAGAGTCGGTATTTGCTGTAACGGGGTTGGAACCTGGACCGTGCCAGACCCAAAAGGATTAAGCGGGTGAATAGGGGGAACAAAGGGTACGGGTGCAGGAAGCGCTGCAGGAGGGGTCTGCTGTTGCGGACCCGGGGGCAGATGATCATGGGGTAGGTTAATGTCAGCAGGTGGTACATGGGCAGGTACATTGGTATAGGCGGGAGCTACGTCGTCTAAATAGGATGAAAGAAAAATGTCTGCTGCGGTCTTGTGACGTAATTTAGTCGGAACCAATGGAGGGGGCAGATTTTTCGGTGTTTCCGGGGTCGCCTTGGGCAGGCCCTCGGCCAGGACTGGATACAGTCCTGTCATAATGGCATTACTCTGTCTGTCGTGTTGTTCCATTCTAACTCGTTCTCCTTCTTCTAGTAGTTCTTTTTCTTTGGCTTTTTCAGAATCCTCTCTACTTTTCTCTGCTTTTCTGAGTGCTTTCTCTGTCCGTCTATGTGATTCTTTACGCCATAATTCAATGGCATCTTTCTGTGACTGTCTGGCTTTCTTTTTCCACAACGCTTCCTCTACTCTCATGATGCACTCGGCATCCCATGTCCCTGTAACGGGCCATCTCTGATTCTCTGCTAAGTCTTTCGTGTATTCCACCCACAAGTCGAGAAATAATATGGCATCTAAGCCGTGCTTGTGGTACATAAAATAACCAGGAGTGTCCCTGGGTGGGATGGGAACAGCTTCTTCAAGTATCCCTTTCCTAGTTCCTATCTGTCGTAATTTCGAGAATAAGGGCATTGCTACCTCGATCTAGACACTATACACTAAAAACACAGTAAAAATGCGAACAATCACTCATACCACGACATTAAAACACATTGAAACATTATGAAACGAACAACAATAACTGTATAATTCAATACTAGATGCACTGCTAAACAGTACAGATACACTGCTAAAACAGTGCAGACCGGGTCTGTGTACCCAAAATAGTCTTGACCGGACACAAATTAATGCACCCGTCTAGATGCGTCCCCAGCAACGGTACTCACCGGGAAGCACGGAACGGAAGGCCTCGGAAACTCGACTGGACTGGACTGACGTCACTGCTTCTGCTGCGCACTACGCATGCGCCTCGACCCTACAGGTGGGCCTCTCGATACCTCGGACACTGCTCTCTCGGCTGGGCTCTGGTCGGGATCCTCCGCACTCCTCACCGCCTCGTCTGGATGTCGGCCGCAGTCTCCGTCACCTCCGTAGGCCTGAGGGAGATACAGGAAATCCTGCAGATGCGCATGGGGTCCGTCACAGCTGTAGTCGGGGGCAAAGCCTGCGACGCATCGCCGGCGCGTGGGGTGGGGGAGGGGTTCCTATTCAGGCGCCAAATTATGTGGTAAATATTTTACCATATACTATTTTTCCATATAATTTCAGACAGGTTACAAAAGAATAGCTCAATAAAATGAGAGGCAGAGTCCGTGGTGTCTGAGTCATAAGGGCTTTAATCATAAAGGATGACTAAATGACTCGAGTCAATGGAGATCTAGTCCATCAATACAAGGGTTCGGGTATGCAATGATGGCAGGAAAAGATGTCAACGATTTATTCACAGTACATGACATATATAGTAAAATGACACAATAGTATTGAATACAGTAGGCGTGACAAATGAAATGTATATGATAAGAACACATGTGCGTAGCAAAAAGGCGTGAACATGGGTGTGCACAGAGGCGTACACTAGAAACGTCACAGAAAAGTGTCATAAGTGGGTGGATGCTTAGAGAATTCTTGCAGAGTCAGCTGAAACCTATGGCCTGGATGCGCGCGCAGCTAATATGACGTGTGATTGACGTGCAATGGGAGGAAGCTAAGAGTCTGACTTTTAACACTAGTAGAAGAGACAGAAGTCTGGCATGTCAGATCGACCTGCCCCTAAACATCTGATATCTAGTATTTGGAGGATGTTAATCTAGAGGAGAAGGTCTCTTGGGCAGAGGCTACTCTATACTGAATGTTAGTGCGTGCATGGGTGTCTGCGTGTCTACATGCGGATGCTCGAAGCCAGGGGCCTACCATGGTAACGGGAACTGTAAATTACTTGCACGGAGACTGGGAGACTTGCTCTTTGCTCTGCAGCCGGGGATATGTTTACCTAAATCACTAGACAGGAATGTGTTTTCGAGGAGCTGAGCTGGCTACGCTGATAACTTGAAGGCAAAATACTGTTTTTGGCAGGCAGACCAGGCCGAGCCGGGCACCGCTCGGTTGGCAGGAAGCAAGGCAGAGGTCAGGGATGCATCTCCATGCTGCAGCTTTCAGAGACAGAGGCAGAAGTGGCTTGAAGACAGAAATCAGGGCCTAGCTCGGCAGAGCCAGGAAAACGTGAAAGTGCACCATATAAAGACGGTGGCACGGCATACTTAGGAACGGAAATATCGATCCATTCATGGTGGATCTGATAGAGGACATGTTAACGTTGGACGCAAATGCATTTGCGTCTTCAGATTCGGTCGTGGAGGGAAATTACATGTACTTGAAGTGCGTACATGAAGCCGTTGGGGTCTACGTTAGGGGACACAATTGACCATAAAAATTCCAATTACCTCAAGTTCCAGGACACACCGCTGGGCTCTTCTCCCTAGAGACGGCCTCGCACTACCGCAGTGGCCGCGCCTCTCCAACCACTCGCCCCCTTGCGGCTCTTTGAGCTTGTCCTTGCTGTTTTCATCTTTATGCAAGGCTGCAGTGACAGCCTGTTCTCCATCTACCTCCATACGCTAAATCCTGGGGAGGCACAATCACCTTGGCTCTTCTGATTCGGTGTGCCCGTGGCATACATGTCAATAGACCAGATTCAGGCTGGAGACTCCCGATTTTTTTCAGCCAAAGATGGCATTATTTTAGTTGTCTCCCGCCTAAAATTGCCCATTTTGCAATATAAGACAACAGGGGAAAATACATTCCCCCATATGTTTTATTTTTTCCTTCAAAATCTGTGGTTGGTGTGGCCTATCTGAAAAGTATGGCAATTTGTTATTTGCTGACTACAAGAGAGGTGCTGTGGTTGTATTACAGATAGAGCACAACAGATGCATGTGAAATTATGAAGAGAGGTGCTGCTAAGTGGTCTTAGGCCGCCATTACGAGTTATAGAATTTTACATGAATCGGTAGCTCACCATCCACACGTACAAGTGTCTTGGGGCACAGAAGAATTATATGGTTAGCAATTTCTGGTCCCCATAATTTTGGGCCCAAGAGATACCAGCCCTTTCTTTGCTGCATTGGCAGTTGAAGCTTGTCAAAGCCCCCGGAACCTTACCCATCCCACCCGTCACACCTATCGCACCTACTAGCCCTCCCGCTGACACTTTCCGCTGCTCTAAGTAGATGGAAAATGTCCGTGGTTTTCTTCCCTGAATGCGGAAAAATGCTCGTAAAAGAGCCCAGTGTTTCAGAGTTTGTGTAGTCATTCCTCATTTTTGAGAAAATGTATGATTACCGGACGTTGCTACAAAGATTGTGGCCCGCTACCTCTTCACCAAATTCCGACAACCTTGTAATAAGGGCCTTTTGTTACAATGGGGGAATGGTGTGGGCTGATAGCACATTAGAGTAAATTTGAGAGATGGACTCAGTGCATTTGAAATGCATATGTGTCTGACCAGGGTTTTAGTTACTGTAGAGAGGATAGATGCACATGCGCTCAAGATTACATGAGAGGAAATATGCTTATGTGGCGGTGCCTTGCTCAGATAGTATCACAGCTAATCACTACTACAGCTAAGAAAAAGTGCTGAGTATTCAGATACGGATGCCTCCATTGTTTAACAAGCATTGCTAAAGTCAGTAGGTCTCACTATTGCAAGAGATACTGGCTTAGGTAATGTGTTTTAGCCATGTTGTACACCAGTGTGACTGCTATTCAGCATGTCTAAAAGTTAGTGGCATGGAGTGGAGAGGAGTTGGATAGATTGCAATGGAGTGGAGTAAATTTGACTGGGTAGAGTGGAGTAGCGAACAGTGGAGTGGACTCTGGTAGAGTGGATTGGGTTGCATTGAGGTACAGTGGAGTGGGGTTATTGGGTTGTATTGGAGTGGGGTAGATTGCAGTGGAATAGACTTGGGTAGATTGGAGCATAGTGGGATAGATTTGATTGGAGTGTGGTACATTGGGATTGAGTGCAGTGGAGTAGTTTGGAGTGGGGTTGATTGGGTTAAATTGAGTGGAGTGGGGCAGATTGGAGTGGAGTAGATTGGAGTTGAGAGGTGTAGAATGGAGTGAAGTATAGAAGATTGGGGTAGAGTGGAGTGAGGTAGACGTCAGTGCTGTAGATAGGAGTGTTATAGATTGTGTTGTAGAGGAGTGGTTTGGGATAGATTGGAGTGGAGCAGGACAAATTGGCTTAGAGAGGGGTTGATTGAAGTGGGGTAGAGTGGAGTGGGGTAGATTGGGCAGGGGTAGATTGGATTGCGTAGATTGGAGTGGGGTACATTGGGTGAGTAGGGTAGATTGGAGTGGAGTAGATTAGGGTAGACAGTACCAACATGTAGTGGGGTAGATTGGGGTACATTTGAAGTAAAGTGGGATAGATTGGACTAAAGTGGAGTGGGGTAGAGTGGAGTGGGTAAGTGGTGTGGAATGAGTGGCTTAGATTGATGTAGCCTGAAGTCGAGTGACGTGTCGCAGAGTATCTTAGAATGGAGGGGCGTAGGGTAGAGTGTCATAGAATGGAGTGGTGTGGCATAGAGTGGAAGGACATAGACTGTGTGGCATAGTGTGTAGTATGCATGTGTAGTACCACACTGCCATTACAGACAACACATTTTCAATTGACAATTACCTTACATTTTCACCCAAATACGGTTCTACGGTTCTACTGTACACAAACGAAAATGTGCACCACACAAACGATCATGTATGGAAATGTCATCACCTAGTGAATTGGTGCGTTTTGATTGTATTCAAATATTTGTTTCCACCACACAGAATTACAAAAAAAGTGCTATATTTGCGCTAATTCGTATCTACTCTGAAACATCAGCACAGTTCATTTTTTGTGTTGTGTGCTAGAAAAAAAATCCTACACCCTCTCCTCTTACATGGGTACTCAGCAGGATTGTCACATAAATTCTCTTACTTTGAAGTAATAGAAAGAAAAATAAACACCAGACTCCCTGGATGAGAGTGCCTGACATTTAACCTCGGTCTTCGAATGCAAAGCAAATGTGACAAGATAAAAATACAATTTAAAGGCCTGTTTACAGAAAACAAGTTTGTGGAAAAATACAGTAAAAAAGGTTTGGGTACTTGGAATGGCGAGCTCATGTTGTATAGACTAAACCAAATAGAGTCTGCAAATAGAAACCCAGAAAATGTGTTAGAAAGCACAAAGCCAAAGGTAAGCAACGAGTGGAATGCATTCCCAGGGATTCAATCTGAATGTCCCCAACATGTCTTTAACAAACTAGATAGCAGTGCTGTCTGATAGGCTTTGACCTAAAAAGAGATTATATTTGCTGCTCCAAGGTCTTGGTACAGTGGTTGACTTAGTGTAGTCCATTCCTTTTCAAAACACAGTCCTGAAGACAGGACTGATGTAGATCCAGCTAGAAACAAGGAATTAGCCAATTGCAGGTGGTACTGTCTAATACGAGGTGTGAACGTAGGCTGTTTAATGGAACCACTGATGTGCAGGGACAGATAACCTAATTAAGTGTCAGGGAGAGAGAGGCACGTCACAATTCACAAACCTTTATACAAGCAGTACCAGATGCTCCAATGTGCAGAAAACGGAACAAGAAAATGTAATTTCACAAAATAGTATTTAAGCTGGATGTGGGAGCAGAGTAAAACATGTAATGGAGAATACAGGTGCAGGTGCCATGGCAGACGATCTAAAAAAAATTGAAATTACTTTAAGTGGGAGCTTGTATTTGGGGGATACAGCCCTTGCATATGCAAATTGGATGTAAGTGTATTTTGCCAATTTCACATAAAGCCTAGGAGTTTCTTAACACTATATATAACGAGCATTTGCAATGCAATGGGTCTCGCATTTGCGAGAGTTTAAGCTACTGACATTGCAAATGACAATGCCTTTTATGTATGTGATTACATAGAAGTGAGAAAGTAACTGTTCAACGAAACCAGGGAGTATGCGATGGTTTGGGGCGGTGCAGTGCGGACAGTGGAATGGCACATTGACCCCTGCTATTTTGAATGATTGGCTCAGTATATTTACACAGTACATTAATTCTACAACAGGTCTCTTGACACTGGACAGCAGCAACAGTGCCCAGACCACCACACGGACAATGAGTTGAAGACATGGTCAATTCCTCATGCCTCTCAATCTCTGGCAGTTTCAGTCCCTAACTTTCATAAAGAAAGTGAAAACAAAATTGTAGGAATAAATGCATCTTGTCAGGTATGCAGCAGTTGACAGCCAAAGTATGCATTTACTACCTAAAAGACCCATTCAAATGCGTTCCTATTTTTTCAAAGTAAATTAGCCAAGTAGGTTTTATTTTCCTAAGATTAAAGATCACTATCTCAGTGGCGATTTATTTTGAAGCTTTCTTTGTAAGTGGCTCTGTACTCCAACGTCATTACACCGCTGCTGCTGGGGTGGATACTAGTGAGATGTGATGCCTTCATATTGCATGCGCCGCGTGCTCTGGGCCCTGTTGTTGACACAGCCATCCCTCTTGCGCTCCCTATCTTACACCCCTGTGTTTCTGCCTGTAATTGCCCCTTTTTGGTTTGCTGCCAGACACATACAGGGGCCTCACTAGATTTATGATTTTTGAATGAACAGCCAAGCGAATATTAATAAGGTGATGGGAACATAAAAAGAATTAACATTGTGAACAAAATGTTGAACATTACAGTAACAATTAGGAACAAAGGCCATTCGCCCGAAGTAACGCACAGTCGATGTAAACTGCAGACAGTTGGGCAGCTTTTGCTGGGTTTAACACAGGGCATCAAAAACCCGTGAAAATGTGGACAGTATTTGTTAATAATGAGCTGACCAGGCAATGTGTTCTACGCATATGGCTTTCAGAGGTGAGCTAAGGTAGTCCTGGTATATACAGACGAGCACTGACATGGGATGCTAATGGGTTAAACTCCCATCATAAACAGAGAAGTTAACACTGGTTGATTGCATAAAACCGCACTGGGTTAGCTGCAAACAAGCAAATGGTGCACGTGAGAAGTTCGGCCACGACTGGGAGTTGTGTGCGCGCACGGCCGCAAAAAGAAGCACGTGCGTGGCAGCAGGGGGAGGCGGGGGCTGCGCGATTCACTTGCGGGAGCGATAAAAGCTACCATATGGCGGCGCTCGCTCCCGCAAGTGAATCGCCACATGTGCACGAGTTGCCATTGAAGGCAATGGAACGCGTGCCCGAGTTTGGCTGAAAAGCCAAAGCGATCGGAAAAGGTATTTTTGCCTATGCAGGCGAGACCTAAAAAATATTATTGTTAGCAACTCCTTGACCCTCCTGTTATCAATCTCGGAGGATGGAAAGCTGAAGGAACGCAGTAGATCAAAATTTGAGACCATGGGGTTAAACAAAGATCCCTTCTGCGGACGGATTAGACCTAGGGTGATCTAAAGTCGGTTCTGGAGGGCCGGATCCATGCCAGATTGTAAGATAACTACATTTATCTAAATAGGGATATGCTAAAAATCTGGCAGGGATCCTGCCCTCCATGACCGATTTTGGAGAACCCTGGATTGGTCCACGGAGCCATCAGTCCAGACAGATTATTTTTTGTGTTTATTCTGCTTTATAATATAAATTACATCTATTTACTTTATATTACTAATGCCATATTAACACCATATATTCTGCTCTTAGAATAGTGTCTTGAGCCCATAAAACGTAAATTTAAATGAAACAAGGTAAAGCTTCATCATTTCATCTATTTAGTATTTTCTATATTTACAATCCAATAATATTCTTAATCAACTTTTGCAAGATATGGTTATGGTTTACAATACTAATAGTAAGGCAGCATTTGTTTTGTCTATTTCCTGTTCTTCGATACAAATACATTTATCGAAATTGTGCAAATAAACACTCAACTATTTTCACGAAAGTGAAAGTTATTATACTTATTAAAGATGTAAATTAAAAATGAAATCACTGGGTGAAAGTCTTAATGGGATCCAGAGAGCTTTCAGTTATATAATTACCTCATTGTCAAAAGTCTACGGTTGCCATTTTTTCAAGGTGCTTAAGCTCTATCTTCTTTCTCTCATGCTGCGCCAGGCTAGTGTGCAGAGCAATGCGTTAGACCAAGACTGTTCTTCAACATTGTGGTTGTTGTAGCAGCACAATTTGATATGTTCATGGTAGTCTCTAAAGCTTGAGAAAAAACGACCTTTTTACTTCAAAGAAGTTACTCCAAAGCTGTTTTTTTAATGTTGATATTTTGATGTAACACGTCTTCTGAAATATGAATTGGATATTCAGCATTGCAGTCGTGTATCAACAGCAGTATTAACTAACCTATCAGCAATTTGTAACCTTTGTTTTGACTAATATATTTTTATTTTAATCCAAAATGTGTGTGCAGAATTATACAACCATGGAGGACGAAAAAGGCAGTACAACTAACGTTACCACTGCCTCCTCCAGTATAACAACCACTTCTCCCAGGACTCACCCACACCCTATCTCTGTCTACAGTGGGGGAGAGCGTCATACCGTTCAGGTAAGCATGAACATATACTAGAAAATGTACAGTTTTGAGCTCTTGTGGCCATCATTCATTGTATGTGGCGTATGACAGTGACTTCATGTCAGTCACTACTATGTCATGTGAAGAGTGTCAGTGCTATGCTTCTGAGAACTCTATTCTTTTTCTTTTACACATTCCACCTTTCGATTTCTCCCTTTCATTGAATTCCCAAGGATAGTTGTTTAATACTGCCTGATAAACCAATATAGCTGGTTACATCGCATGCGTTTACAACGCATGCGATTACAAAGCGGTCATTACAACAACCGTGAAGTTACATCGCAGTACCAAACAAATTCAAAGAAATCATCGGGAAAGGAGGGATTTTTTTTATTTTTAAGGTTTTGTATAGGGCAAACAAGACCCTTGCGTGTATCAGAGCGCTTTACAGGTCTGATATAGGTAGAATACACATGCATAGAAATAGAAATACTATAGGTTAAGTAAATAGATTAGTGATAGCTATTACATATTGGCAGGTTTCTAAAGGAATGTATGAAACAGTTCAAGTGAATTTAGCCAAGGGAATCAATTTCACTTCTTTTTTGAACAATGCAGTGGATGGGTTCAGTCTTGTTTCTGGGGGCAGGGCATTCCAGATTCTGGAAGCCATACCTGAGAAGGTACAGTTATATGTTTTCTTCTTGGTAAAACATGGTGGTTTCAGTAGAAGATTGTGGGAGCTTCTAGTGGTTCTATTCCCACCCGATAGGATCAATTTCTCCGCTAAGTATCTTGGGGTTTTGTGATGTAATGCCTTGTGTGTCATACAGGCAATTTTCAGATGGATTCTGGCCTCAAAATGAAGCCAATTAACCCCTTTGATGCTTATGACGAGCTCAGCTCGTCATGAGGCACAGTGGAGCTGTGCTGATGACGAGCTGAGCTCGTCACGAACAATGGGATTTCCAACAATTCAGCACCGGAGGAAAATCTCTCTAGAAGCGATGGTGTTAAGTGCACGAAGGTCAGGGGAGATATGACTGAATCTTTTGGAGCCTGTGATGAGTCTGCTGCTGCTTTGATTGAAGCTCTAAGAGGGGCTGTCGATGCTCTGGGAAGGCCGCAGACAACTACACTCCCGTATTCCACTTTGGGCGTTTTAAGATTCTGAACTGCTTGTTTAAAGTCATTTGCAGGTATGAAGGGTTTCAGTCTTCTTAAGGTGTTCATGTGAAAATGTGCTCCTTTACTTGCTGCGCTGATGTGCTTCTTCATATTTAGCTTATAATCAAGGGTCATTCCTAGTGGTTTAGCAGAATCAATGATAAGGGGTTGCCCTTCGAGTGCTGTTAGATGCTTCATCCCTTCACGAATGATGGTTGTTTGGTTGGGTGGGGCGATTAAGAGGAATTATGTTTTGAGGGTGTTTAGTTTTAAGTGGTTATTGGCCAACCAGGTCTGCGTTTTTTGTAGCGTTAAGTTGAGGGACTCAATGTCTTCAATAGAGTGGACCTTAATGTAGAGTTGCGTGTCGTCAGTGTACATGTGGTAGTGGACATTTGCGGAGTTGAGAAGATTAGTGAGTGGTTCCATAAACAGATTGAAGAGTGTCGGGGAGAAGGAGGATCCCTGTGGCACTCCTAAGATGACAGGCCTGGGCTTGGATAAGGATTGATTAATCTTAAGTCTTTGTGTTCTGTTTTGGAGGAAAGACGTAAACTAGTTTAAAACTGTTCCTGATAGGCCCATTCTACGTTTCAGGAGGTCTAGTAGGTTGTCATGTTTGACGGTGTCGAAAGCTGAGAATAAATCAAGCAAGATGAGTAAGCAAGCTTTGTTCTGATCCATATTTTTAGTGCATCATCTGTTATGTGTGTCATGGCTGATTCGGTACTGTGCCCTGTATGAGAACCTGATTGGAATTGATTGAGCAGGTTGAAGTGGTCTATGTGGTTGCTGAGCTGCATGTGCACACATTTTTCGAGTAGTTTGGCCAGGGTAGGGATGTTGGATATTGGGCGACCGTTGTTCAAGTCTGATGGGTCCGCTGAGGGTTTCTTTAAGATGGGGGGGGGGGGGATACCTGACCAGCTTTGAGGATGTCTGGGATCATTCCTTGCATAAGGGAGGTGTTTATGATCCTGGCCCATAGAGGAACTAGCATTGGAATGAAGTCTTTTAAGTGGTTTGCTGGGAGAGGATCCGTGAAGTGATTGGGGGGGGTTCAAAGCCATGAGTGTCTTTAGGATATTTTCTGCGCTGTAGAACTTGAAGTTGGTCCAGGAGGCGTTGTTTTTGAGGACTAGCTTAGCGGCATCACTGAGCTGTGTCCTGAGCGGGGTCAGTTAGGAGATTGTGGGTGAGTCGGAGTGCGATAGTGGTACATTAAGTATGTCTATCTTTATGTTTTCTGTTTTCGTTGTGAAAAAGGAAGCAAATTCCTTGCAATTGGGGAGTGTTTCTGGATTGGCTTGGGGGGTGGGAGAGACCCTTCAATTGCTCTTTGATTATTTCGAATAGTCTTTTGGGACGATTTTTGGCTTGATCTAATTGTTTACTGATGAAGTCCGCTTTTGATCGTCTAATGTTTCTGAAATAGGCATTTTTTGTGCTTCTCAGTAGTTTGAGGTGGTTAGGGGATGGTGAGGCTCTCCATCATCCTTCGATTATTCTTAGTGATCTTCTGCCATTTAGCCTGCCATCATACCAGGGTTGTGTGTCTTTTTTGGCGACTCTTTTCAATTGTAGGGGAGCTAGTTTGTCTAAAAACAGGTTCATGGAGTCGAAGTAGTGATTAGTCAGATCATGAACATCATTTAATCCATCCGGTACTGGCATGACGATAGGTCCAGACGCTGAGAGAGAGAGACAGGATTCAGTTTTTTTAGGTTTCTCTTCCAGATTTTCGTTCTCGTGGGTTGGACAGAGAGTGGTATAACTGCTACCTTGATATTGAAAGTGATGATGTGGTGGTCAGACGAATCGCAGGGGAGAATTGATTCTAGCTGGGTGTAGTCTGCTTTGGAGATTACAAGATCGAGGGTTGAACCTTTTTCATGGGTGGGGCTGTTACAGATTTGGGACAAGTTCAGGTCAGATAGGAACGTTTTGAAGCTGTTGACCACTGGGTCATCTGGGTCATCCCATTGGAGGTTGAAATCCCCCAAGAATATCTGAATGATCTGTTGCCCGACATTTGTGGTTAGGATATCCATTACGTGTTGAATTAAGGTAGAGTTGTTTCCAGGAGGATGGTAGAATGAGTGTAATGAGCAAATTGGTTTGTTATTGTTAGTGACGTCTTGGCATAGGTATTCACAAGAAGCAAGAACTGGGGAGTTTGCACGTTTCACAGCGAGGTTACTCTGATGTATGCAGGCAGTACCCCCGCCTGGCCTGTCAATTCAATCTAATCTTGTAATGTGATCGTTTGGGGGAACTAGTTTGTCTACGATAGGCGTGGATGATTCATTTAGCCAAGTTTCCGATAAAATTAAAAGGTCAGGCTCGTTGGCTAGTATGAGGTCAGCTATATCGGTGGCATGGCGTGCTGCCAACCTACAGTTAAGTAGGATACATTTTAGCTGTACCTTGGTAGGAGAAGTGGTAGTGTCAGGTAATATGGGCACTCTCTTGAGGTTGTTTTCAACAATGCCTCTGGGTATGTGTCTTGAAACTCTAGATGCATTGGGAGGGATGGATTGGATTAAGGACAATTTCTGTGTGTTGTCCGTTTGCGCACAATTACGGGGCGGGGTTTGGAGCTCGTAAGATTGGAGTAGGGAAGTTAGATCTTTACAAGATAAGGGATTTTTTCTTCTGATTGGATGGGATGACGCATTGGGATAAGAAACTGTTTTCCATCTAGTGCGCTTCAGTATCAAGGAGGGATGGAGTGGCTGATGAGATGGTTTTGCTTGTGACTTGGGTTGTTGCAGGATCCGGTCATGAAGGGATTGAATGTCTTCTTTGATTTGTTGTAGAGATAGTAATATCTCATCTAGTCTGGGGTCAGGTGTTGGAGTTATCGTGTTCATAGCCAAGGCTGTATTAAGGTGGGAACGAGTTGATAATTGTATGGTGTCCTTGGGAGAGAGGAGATTCTGACTGTTGAATGGCAGATTTTCAGTGTAGTCACCATTGGGAAGGTGTAGAGTTGCGCTAGGAGGAAGTGGTGTGTGTTATAGGAGGGTCGGTGTGAATCTTAGTGAGGGTGGAGGGAGCGGGTAGGAGCGTGGGTTGATCGGGTGTGAGGGTGTAGAGAGCCACTGGAACTGCGCTAGAAATGGAGTTTGAGGAGATGGGGAGGGAAATGGGTGTGGTGAGAATCGTAGTGAGGGTAGAGGGAGTGGGTGGGGGTGTGACCGGATCCGATGTAGGGGTGCAGGGTGCGAATGGCTCAAAGTTAATAATGGAATTGCTGGGGTTGGAGAGCGTGGAGGGGAAGATGAGATTTCTAGTGAGGCGGGAGGGAGAGGTGGGAGCGAGGGGTGAGTGGATGTTAGGCTGTGGGTGATTGGAGCCGAATCAGTAAATAAATTGCTGGGCATGGAGAGAGAAATGGCGAGAGATGTGTTCTGAGGGGGGTGAGAGAGGGTGTGAGGGAAGGCTGGCAGCACAGTGATATGAGTGTGAAGAGTGATAGGCATGGTAGAGGTTATGGAGTTGATGGGGAAGGAGTAGGACTTGCAGGCATGTGTGTAATTCAGTTGTGTGTCAAATAGGTCTGGGGTGGGTGTATCTTCGCTATGCGGTACAGAGGGAGCCATTTTTGATGGGGCGTTAGGTAGAGAGTCAGGCAGAGAGCTGGGAGAGTTAGTTGTTGGGGAGCTGGGATTGGGTCTTCCCGCCTTTTCTTTGATGATGTGGAAGATGTTGTCCAGAAGATTCAGGTTATGGTCTGATGCTTGCATGAGGATGATACCATTGTGATATATCTTAACGGTGGCTCCCGCTTAGTAGAACGGAGAGGGAATGATGGATAACGTAAGACCATGTGCGGATTTCTTAGTTGATGCAATTGAGAATAGGGTGAGAAAGGCTTCCCGCCATTGGGCTCGTGTTTTGGAAAAGAAGATTGTCATTTGTTATGTGTCCTTAGTTGATTGAAAAGTAGGGGTCTGAGATTGGGGTTTCTGGGTTGGATTTTAATAGATTGTGTTTGAAGCTGTTGGCTGCTTTTTTTGTAAGGTTAGGGGGATATTTAATGGAGTAAGTGTGCAGGCCTGTGATCTCCATAATGTAGGTGAAGTCCCTTGCTAGGATGTGAATGGAGTTGCTGGAGTCCTATGTCTCTTTCTGGTGAAAGTCTTACCTAAATCAAGTTAGACTTAGCATGTACTGGGTAAAATTTGTAGACTTTACTCATAGTGGCTGCTAGAATTTGTAGACGTATCATCAATGGAATAGTGGTATTTGGGCTGTAACTAATTGTAGAAATACCACCTAAGAGTTAGTGGCTTGGGGGTCATGCAAAGAATCAGAGATAACACCTATGACTTAGTGGTTTAGGGAGTTATGGAATGAGATCAAGAGTATGTTATAGTTGCATCAGCTGAGAATAAGCCCCTCCAAGCAAAAAAAAGAAGGAAAAAATTGAAAAGCGTAAACGAAAAGAGAAAAGGAAAGAAAAAAGTAAAGAAAAGCCAACAAAATATTGAAAAAGAAAGATAGGAAGAAAAAAGAAAGGAGACAAAGAAGAGAAGTTGAGAATAACAGAAAAGAATAGAAAATTGTGGGAGAAACAAGAAAAACATCGAAACGGAAGAGCGAAAGGAAATAGAAGAAAGAAGAAGCTGCTACCGAGACATAGAAAGATGAACGGAAGAAAAGGTGAAAACACAAATTAGCAAAAGAAGGAAACAAAGTAGTGAAGAAAGAAAATGAAAAAGACAGAAAACACACAAAAATGTTTCAGAAGAGTGTGGGCTACATGGTCCTACATTTTCAACTTCCCAGGCCCCACATAAACAAATGTCTTAACATTTGGCCAGCTACATACTGTCAAAAGAGCTGACAGGTAATTATCATGCATGAGCAAATCAGAAGTCTCCTGAGACCTACTGGTAGCTCGCAGTCGATCTGATGAAGACCCCTGAACTTAAATGCACCTGGTATGTGCTACCAATTTCTAAATATCATCATAGCTACCAGTTGTCAATAATTAGTCAATAAATAATGAATCACTAACCAATGCAGTCTACAAGATACAAAACTTAGAGCCACTTCCAGGAAACCAACTAAATATATGTTCAGCAGTCAACAACCTAAAGTTCACTCTCCGACTCCAAAGAGACTTTGAAGCCAAGCAGCCTCGGAAAGAAGTTGAAATTCTTTGCGCAGCTGCCGTTTGCATGCAGGCACATATGAAAGTAGTCATGCTTGTAGACTGATATTGTTTTTCCTTTGTCTAATGCCCCACCACACGTACTGAAATTTAGTTTGCGATGGCTGTTGGTCTACCGCTTGCCTGACTTAGACATTTTGTAGTGGTTGTGATCTACTCAAGAGAGTTAGCATGTGGATGCTCTGATGCACCATTTGCTTTCAGAACTGTGGCCTATGTCTAAAAGTGGCCATATAATGGAGTGGGAGATGCTGGCACTGCCAACTAGAAACCTCGAGTGTGGGAGTTCAGACTGACAACACAACTTCCGGAATTAGCATCAAAAGATTTTTGTCTTCCAGCAGTCCTAAGGTATAGAGATCAGCCCAGATATGTTTAGCATTGATTTTGATAAGTAAAGCATGGACGCTAAAAAGTTACAACTGTTTTCCAGATTTAAAGATGATCAAAAAGTATTTTTTTATACGTTACTCTGTACTGCTGGGGCCTGGTGGATATACAAACATCATTGGATACACATAAGTCACAACCACAATATTTGTGTTTCAGTAATTGTTGGAAGTGGAGGTCCCTGCCGCTTACCGCCACCACCAAATGCTGGAGGCGTGCATCCCCACCCCCTCACTTCAACGTTAGGCTAAGTAAGGGCACCATCTAAGATAGCCCTGCTCACCCCCTTAGTAGCTTGGCATGAGCAGCCAGGCGAATTTCCAAGGCACGAGTGTTCAGTATGTGCACCCACGCTCACACTTAACCCCATGAGGTCATCAAAAATAGACTCCACACGAGTATTGATAAAATGAGTTTAGCATTTATATAAGCAATTATACGATACGACCACACGATACAAAATCAACATATAAGAATAGGTAGTATTCTTTTTGGTGGGTTGGAAGGTTCTAATCCCAACCACCGCTTCTAACCAACAGTAAAGCTCATTTCTAACTGTTTCCCCAAAAGGTTAGGCAAGTCGTATTGCCAGAATCACACACGTTGCAAAAGGAAAAAATACTGCAATGCGTAACAATCTTCTCTTATACTGTGCAACAGAGTAACAATGCCATGCGTAGTGCCACAGTCATGTACTTTGCAATTGAAGGAATAATGCAATGCGTATCACCACCATCATGCCCGGTACCAGGAAAAAACAAAGCAATGTGTCACGCTACAATCCTGTACGGTGCAATGAAGAAATAATACACTGTGCCACGCTATACTCCGATACTGTGCACTGAAGAAATAATGCAATGTGCCACGTTACACTCAGGTAATATGCAAGGGAGAAATAACGCAGTGCGTAACGCATCAAGCATAAAGTTCGTCAGGCACAAATGAGGTCAGGCGTTATACGACAGTTCAATAGTTCATTAGGAGCAATAATGCAAAGTGTAATACAACAGTTTTACATGCTCGGTTAACAGTGCCCCCGTTATGCATCAAATGATGACACAAAAAGTACTGCGGTCCCAGTACTGCCCTGTCTTGGGTCAGCACGGGCCAAGATCCGAGCAGAAGCAACAGCTCGCCCAGATGACTGAAGCAGGAGGCTGAGAGAGTGTCCCTCCGGGCACGCACCCCACCCCAGGTGTTGATCCATGTTACTTTGGGGGGCGCGATCCCTCTCTCCTCCCTGACGTCAGCGACTTGGGCCTTGATCCAGAACTCTGTCACAGGCTGTGGCGGACTCAGGCCGGCGGCTCAATTCTTCTGTGACTGTTGATCCAGGCTGTTGCTGATTGACTCCGAGGGCCCCAATGACTTGGCCCTCACTCCGACGGTCTCAGTCCACACCGAGACCCGCCCTCAGCACTTTGGAGACTTTACTTCAATTCAACCCTAACCAGGCACTCCTCACCAGCACCTCAGGTTGCACTTCGACACGCACACTGCACGTCGGAGACTCGCCTCTTCTCTTCTCCCGGTGCACATGATGTCCAGGCGCTCTTCACCAACGCCCTGGCTGCACCACGACATGCACTCTTGCGTGTCGCAGTCTCACCTCTTCTCCTGGTGCACACGTTGTCCAGGCGCTCTTCCCTATCGCCCTGACTGTACCACGATACGCACTCTTGCACGTCGGAGACTCACTTCTTTTAGTGCCTACGAGGCCCCGGCACTCTTCACCAACACCCAGGCTGCACCATGACCCACACCCAGTGCGTCCGAGACTCACTTCATCCGTTGGTGCACACGATGTCCAGGCGCTCCTCACCAACGCCCTGGCTGCACCACGACATGCACACTGCGAGTCCGAGTCTCGCTCCTTCCTTTGGTACACACGAGGCCCAGGCGCTCTTCACCAACACCTGGGCTGCACCACGACACACACCCTTTCGTGTCCGAGCCTCATCTCCCCGTGCACACCACAACCAGACACTCCTCACCAACGCCTTGGCCTGCACCATGACACGCACTCTGCACGTTGGGACACTTAGCTTTCTCCTGCGTGCCCACAATCACAAGACACAACTTCTGAGAGTCTCAAGCAGCAAAAAGCATGCGCACACTCTGTTGCTTGGGACTTCTCCGGAAACTTTTATGATCCTGTATTTCCAAACAGGGAGCCAACTCACCTCAGACTTTTGGGGTTATAAGACACAGCACAAAGCACAGTCTTCTTCAAGCAGCTGGGCCCAGTACTTCCAAGCACAGTCCCAACAGCCTCTTCCTTAGCTAGAACAGCAAACTGCAGACCAGCCCCAGATCACGAAGCAAGGATTGATCTATCCACAGCAGTCTCTTCAGTTGTTCCTTCTTTAGCAGAGGTTCCTCTTGACCACAGAATGGGTCCAAGCCTTTTCAGTCTCAATCCATATCTGTTTCATTCCAAGGTTCAGGGGCTTCAGCTCTCATAGTTATACCCCTTAATGTCTATGAAGTTTGTCTGTGCTCAGGGGTCCCTGACCCCTCCCTAAATCAGTTCTGGGTGTCTCCCTCCCAGTGTCACCTCTCTCTCTTTGATACTGGGGGTCTGGATCCTTAATCACTCAGCAGGAGATGGGTCAATTGGTTTATAGCATCGGCCCAGACCTTTTCACCTCCCTGACTTCTCCTCCCCCTACTCTCCAGATGCAGGGCACCATGGTGCCATCTCAACCCCTCCCTGGGTCAAGACCTCTCACAGCTCCTCTCACTTTTCAGGTCCAGAATGACAATCCACATTTCAGAGACACGCAGAAATTCTCAGAGCACAGAACTCAGCCACTTTCTAAAAGAGTGGCTTATAAACACCCAGTGACAAAACCACCTTCACAGAAAGATTAATTATGACAGTGTGAGTTCATACATACTAAACTTCACCTCTCCCTGCCCAGGGGTTACCTGGAACCTATTACAGGGGTGCCCCATGTGTATGTAAAAGGGAAAGTCAGGCCTGACAAGTGGTTGCACTTGTCAGGACTACATGCTAACTTCGCATTCTGTGCGCAGGGCCTACACTGAAGGCCTGAGTTACCTTCTAGGCGCGCCCTTGCATTACTAGCCCTTGCATGCACAGTGCACATCACTAGGGACTTTTACTAGTAACCAAACATACCAATCATGGCCAACCAATCACCATTACCTTTTACATAGGGAATTCCTGTACTTTGACACTTATCAACAGTGGCAAAGTACTCAAAGCATCTAAAGTGTCCTCTCTAGGTCAGGAAAACGGTTTAGGGGGAAAGCAAAAAGTTTAGGGCACTTTAACCAAAAAGGCCAATTCCTACAGTAATGTATGTTTGCAAGTAGTTGTTAAATTTTCTTGGGATGGCACACCCTCTTATGAAAACTGGACAGGGCCACTTCAACAATTTAGACCAAGATTCTATTTGAAACCTAAACCTGATCTAGGAGGTATTCTTCAAAGCCATTATCTGTTTTAGTACACATATACAGCGCCTTTTCTTACAAGGGTGAATCTGAATTGCAAAATGTATTAACTATATACCTTCAGTAGCTTTTCAGACATATTTATTTTGGAAAATGTATGTTTAACCAATAGATTTAAGGAATTATGTGTACTGACCTTTGCAGAGCTAATGTAGGTAATCCCATTCTGAATTCCGTGGGATATTTAACTTTCCAAACTTTTTTTCTATGTTTCTGGCCATTGGATGTGTTTAGTGTCTGGACCTGATTTTGCCCCCAAATCTAAGACACACAGTGCCTCTAGAACAAAAACAAAAGGAGTCCTGGCAGAGAACGCATAATGCTGTCTATGTCCTACTATGTCTAGACGATGTCTTACAATCAAAACTATGAACTAGGGATTTTTGTGTGTACAGGAAAGAAGGGCCTTCAGGATGTGGCTATTAATAATACTTTCGAAAACTGTTAAATTTTTCACATTTGTTTATATAAATAAAACTTGAGCCTCTTCTTCTTTCATAAAGTTCAAGCAGTTCAGAAAGCATCCAGGTCACTAGGGATATAAATTACGACACTGTAACATAGTTATTGTGCTCACATATATTCATTCTACATACAGCCATGGCAGGCGCCAGTATCCACACTTACCTCTGATTTGCCATTTTGTACATAGTCACGCCCCCATGTTGTACACATGCTTTCACTTAGTCTGGTCCCTTGACCAGCTTTTGTGCTGCTTTTTTGGTCGTTGCTGGGCCCCCCTGTCAGGAATTTGTGCATAAGCTCTGTAATTTAGGTAACACATTTGCCTCAAAAACCATGCTTCATGTAGTCTCATCTATTCAAACTCCAGCCCCATGGCGTGTCACAAACCACAGACATGAGGTTTTGTGGTTAACAGTGGAAGGGTAAGAATGTCATAATTGAAAACTTTGCTGAGAGACTGAAATGAATGAGAGGATAGAATGGACTCTGGTGGCATGATACACAAATTTCGGTATTATAGTTAATAGAACCTTAAAGACTAATTTGAGTTGCCCCTATATAGTCACTAGCATTTTTTTTATGTTCTGACTAGGAAACTGGGTTTGTGAGTTTATTTATCATGGGGTGTCATCAAGCTATGTGTTTCGCCTTTTAGTTACTTCTGAGTGCTGTAAGCAAAACGTAGTGCATAGGAGGAAACAAGGAGGGAGTTTAAGTCCAATTAGTGATGGTGGACCCAGTCTGATGTTCATCGTCAATTGCTGTCACCAAATAGGAATGCTTAGTTGAAGACAAGATAGAAAGCTTTAGTCTTCCAACCCTTTCTTTTTTTTTTTTTTTTTTTAAACCTTTATTGAAGTGTTCAAAGTTTTACATGCGCAGGCCTACAACCGCAGGGGCCGGCCGCAAACTCAGGAAATAAACAGGAGACATGCAAATATTTACGACCAAGTGATATCGGTGATTCAAATACAGTATGCGGTGGCGTGTGCCACAAAGCGAAAGGATATCAAAGGTTTCATTTTTAAAGTTATGAAGAAGCAGTAGTGGCTGCATTATCAATGGCGTAACACCATACTTTAAAATTAAGAGGAGATGGGGGGGAGTGCCCCACAATGCAATCAGGACCAGGTGATGAACAATAGAGCATTAGACACCCTACGGCCGCCGGGGCAGACTAAGAGTAACGTCAGCACAATAGCAAGCAATTTAGCAAGAGCATCATCCCGAAAACCCACCCTACGGAGACAGTGAGGTATTGGCAAGTACAGACGCCAGATGGAGAGAGAAGTGAGATAAGGAGAAACAGCCAACCCTACTGAAGAAAGAAAGCCCACAGAAAGAGGAAGAGGAAAAGGACCATAGAACAAAATAAACTAAAATAACAAACCCCCCCAACACCCGCCACCCTGCACCCCTGTAATGGCTACGGCCTACCCCACTAACAGCGTGCCTGTCGCCCCGAAACTGCCGCAAAGAAGGGAAAGAAAGCGGAGGAGGAGAACAACAGACCCGTTCCCGGCCCCCCTACCCCCCACCACTGCGACCTCCCCCAAAAAATATTGTCGACTATTAAAGCAAGTATTTAGAATCTACATGGGGAGTACTGTAACCATAGCCGCCCAACTCCCAGTGAGATATATGGCACAATCCCAGCATAAATCACAGAGCATAACTAACCCCAAGCCAGTTTGATTCTGCACAGAAATCCATGCCACCCAAGCCACAGCGATCTCGAGAAAAACAAAGCGTCCCAGACAGTGCAAGCAACGGTACCGGACCGGGGACAGGATAGAAGACCCATGACGCCCAAGTAACTGTGTTGAGGTAATCAAAGCGTCCATAGCAGTTCAAGCCAGCGGGCTCGGGTCGAAGACAGGATACAAAGGAGATCCCTGTGTCCACACAAATTGACGAGTTTTATTAAAAAAAACCTCCAAGTAGTGGAATCATTATTCGCCAACTTGCCTTCCGTACCCCAATAACAGAAGTGAATCACGCACAGGCGCCAGACAGAACAATCATACAACTCTCAACCCAGACCCACCCGATCCAGTGCATGGACGCGACCTGTGTCATTCACTGCAGCTGCAAGCAAGTCAAAGTATCGAACTGGAACAAGGAAGTCATTTTGGAATCTGGCAGCATACAACAAAGCACTGTGAAGCCCCTCATCGCTGATACATCCAAGAGCCAGCAGGAAACCCTGTAGTTGTCGCACGGTCGATAGCACAGGGTCCGGGAGAAATAAGAGAGACGTGACTTGATACCAAAGTAGCTCCTCGTCAGAGGTCGGAGGGGGATCGACAGTGATTAGTGTTTCCGAAAACAATGCCTCCATCCAACCCTCTGGTTCCGCCATGAGCACCGGACGCAGCCCGTCGATGTTATGTGTATGGCAATCCTGGGCAAACAAGCCGCCCATCGCACACTCCCGAACCGTGGACCCCAGGGGGTGTTCGGCAGTCATCTGCCAGGCCGCATCATGTCTCACAGCAGCCGGGGAATCATCCATAGTAGCCAGGTCCGCCTTGCATGGACCCGTCCCCGACACAACCACATCGAAGCCGCACTCCAGGGCTTTCACCGTCTGGCATGAAAAGGAGTGTAGCCCCATAATGGCCACCATGATATCGTACAGCTTTAGTTCCGTTTCCTTTCTCCCCTTAGTGGCCCCCTTCACATCTGCCGGAGCTCCATCATAAGGGACCAATCCATCCGGAGAATTAAATCGAACCACGCTGTCAGCTTCGGCGGATCGAGTCATGAGCACAGCCGGGCCTCTTCCAAACGCCATTGCCCGCCTCGCCGCCCGTATCGTGGCACACACTCCATTAGGCAGAAAAACGCCCCACAGCCGCTATCAGCCAGCCGGCGGATAATCCCGCCAAAGTTGGGATACAGCCGGCCGGTGTCGGGCGTTCTCCTCCCGATCAGGATAATTGCGATCGGCATGCGGGGTGTCTACTCTGGGGGGCAGCCGGCGGGCAGGACACTTCAATCACGAGCAAGGCAGCGTGTTCTGGTTCTGTTACTGCCGCTGATAGAATGCATGAATTCCCATCCAATATGGGAGGAGCTTGACGACGACCACCGGACCGGCACTTCCTCATATCTCGCTGCCGTTGTTATTCAACTCGGGGCCGGCCACTCCAGTACCATAGGTCCAGGTTTCAGATCAGGGGCCGGCCGCAATCTTCGAGGTGCCTTATCTTCGTCCCCCCAGCAGGTAGTGCTTTCGGGGGCACACCAATCGGCAGCATTATCGTTCAGCCGTGCTGGAGCATGGAGAGGGCGCAGGATAAATAGCAGGATATAAAGGCAGGAGAAGGAGGTCGGTGGAACCAGGAGCCTAAGCAGCCATCTTAGTCACCAGCTTGGCTCCTCCCCCTTCCAACCCTTTCTAATGTGGTTGTAATTGGGTTCTGTCCCTGGTTTTGGATTTAGTGGGTTCCACAATGGATGACCTTGGACTTCTAGGGCTCTACCTCTATCTTTGGTCCAGTAGAATGTACTCCACCCAGTTTCGTGCATCACTGCAAGTACTCTAATTATGGAGTTTAGATCAAGGAGTTTAACAAATTGAAGTGAAATATATGGCTCATTATTATTTGTTGAAATGATGAATCTAAAAAAAGTGCATGTTTTCGTGGATGAATTGAGAATCCTTTGGAATTACCGGTAAGTAGTCCTTGAGGAGCCAACTCAAGTCATGCCATGCAAAGTACTTGAACATGTAATACAAAATAAATTGTACCTCACTTGAAAGACTTAATAATCTCTTCTTGCAATGGCCAAGACAATTAATTTCATGATCACACCAACAATTCAAATTTAGTTTATTACAATTTACATTGAGACAGTTTCTCAATCCATTTAAAAAAAAGTTGTACACAATATTCGGTCATCGAAAGCATACTAAACAATTCAGCAACAGGTGTGAACACAGACCAACTACATACCTGTGCGTGATAAAATCACCCAACACTAGCCTTCTTGTGAAAGAATTAGTAAAACAATATAAAAGTATCAGACCGGCTTCAGGACAAACAGCGCAACTACGGATAACATCATGGCCCTGGCCTATCTCTCAAAACGAGCGGTGAAAGACCGGCATCTGCCGCTGTTTTATCGACTACAGTACAGCTTTTGATGGAGTCGATAGAGGCAAACTCTGGGGAAAACTGTCAGCCTGGGGAGTACCATCAAAGCTACTGAAAGCCATAATTTCCCTCTATGAAGGGACCTGGGTACAAATCAAGCTAAGCCCTACAGCGTTATCAGCAAGAGTGGAAACCAACAACAAACTAAAGCAGGGCTGTGTCTTGGCCCCCCTATTATTCAATCTCTATACAGCCGATATGGGGGGAGCTTTAAAAGAGGCAAGTCTAGTTCCACCTAAACTGGGCACAGCGAGACTGGCAATTCTTCAGTACGCAGACGATACTGTAGTGATGGATCACACAAGGGTGGGTCTCCAAAGAGCATTAAAAGAGCTTGGGAAGTATAATGAAGAAAATCACCTGACTGTTAACCAGAGTAAAACAAAGATAATGGTATTCAACAGATATCTCCACAAAAAACATGCATGCTGGACTTTGGGAGATCTCCAAATTGGCTCCAGCACAACCTATAATTATCTTGGGGTTTGGCTACATGAGAGGGCAACATCTGCAAATCATGCAAAACATCTAAATGCCAAAACCAAGAGTGTAATCCTAGCTATGAAAAGCCTAAGTCAACGCTTGACCAGCGCCACAGCGGAGCCCATGTTGAAGGTCCTCAGGGCATAACTAATCCAGGCTATCAACTACGGTCATTTGGCATTTCCAGGAGATTTGAACAAACTCATTTCAGCAGCACAGATCAAATCCCACAAAATGGTGCTGCAAACACCCAGGTATGCAAGGAACATCAGGCTACGGCTGGAATTAGGGCTCCGCAGACCTGAATTGGCCCTCCAGGGGGACCGGATTAAGTATTATATCAGAGTCCTTAAAGCTCCTCATAACTCTCTTAAACACCACCTGGTAACAATCTTTAGAGAAGAGGACTCCCCCTGGTACATCAAGCTGGGCAAAGCAATAGAGACTCTCAATATCGAACCCCAAAGCCTGTCCCTAACAGACATCCCGAACAAGACCTGGTCAAACATCATAAGACGGCAGGTCCGCTCCATATCGTATGAATTGGATCTAATCTTACTTCGCCATAACACCCTCACTAAGGCATTGAATGAATCTTACATTATGGGGAAAGCTCAACCATATCTAAGTGAAGCACTATGGGCCCAGGGCCGCAGGAAAATCCTTTTTATGAGGCTAATGGCCCTCAGAACTGCGGACCTCAATACAGCATGGGCACGTGCAGATGGTGCCACTTTTGCCGCCTATGCAACTACCAAAAGGAATCCTGGCTCCACTTACTATGCTTCTGCCCCAAGTTAACCAGTGAGCGACAAAGGATGTTCTGCCCCATCTTAAGAGACCTTGGTATCAGAACCTGCAGGGATGCATCAGACTGGTGCTTCTCGGAAATAAAAACCCACTTCCTGGCAAGAGCAGCAAAATGTACTCGCCATATTAGACTGGTCTTAGATGTAAGTGCATACATATTTTACCATAAACACGTGAAACACAGAGACTGATTAATGGGCAAACAAGGTGCATCAGTAACATTTATGGGAAAGAAGAGACGACCGGTCATCCCACGCACTGTAATTGAAACATTGCCGAAATACAATTAAGTTCCCGGAGTTGACGGCAAAAGGGACTTTGCAATACAAGATTGACTGTCGGAAATAGGGTTCTAAAAACTTGCAGGTCAGCAGGGGAGGGGTGCGGCAGGGGTGGGTGGGTAAGGGGGGATGGGCTTCAATTTTAGCTTTTTAGGTCTCGGCCTAGCGTACACTGCGCAGCAGTGTTGCACAGCCAAGAATTCATGTTTCTTAGTACGGGGGCTTGAACCCGCCCCTCTTCTCCATTGGCTGGCTTCCTAAACGGAGGCCAGCCTTTGGAGGAGAGGGGCGTCACTCCGTTCAAGCCCCGTCCTTTTCGGATTCAGGGGAGTGTTTTTTGCAGTTTTCTCGCCGTGACGTAATTCGTCACTCAACTGCAAAAACCACGCCACCGAATGCGAAAATGGCGCCGCTTTTGTGACGCCATTTCTGCCCGACCGCCGCCGGAAGAAGTCGAGAAGCTGCAGAGTCCTCCGGTGAGTGCTTGCTGTCCTGCCCCCTCGTTGCTCGTGCTTGCTCCCTTGCCCCCCCCTCGTTGCTTGTGCTTGCTGTCCTGCCCCCCTCATTGCTTGTGCTTCCTGTCCTGCCCCCCTCGTTGCTTGTGCTTGCTGTCCTGCCCCCTCGTTGCTTGTGCTTGCTCCCCTGCCCCCTGTTGCTCGTGCTTGCTGTCCTCCCCCCTCCTTGCTAGTGTTTGCTGTCCTCCCCCCCTCGTTGCTTGTGCTTTCTCCCCTGCCCCTGTTGCTTGTGCTCGCTGTCCTGCCTCCCCTTGCTGTCCTGCTCCCCCTTGCTGTCCTGCCCCCTCGTTGCTCGTGCTTGCTGTCCTGCCCCCCTCGTTGCTTGTGCTGGCTGTCCTGCCCCTCCCTCGTTGCTTGTGCTTGCTGTCTTGCCCCCTCGTTGCTTGTGCTTGCTGTCCTGCCCCCTTGTTGCTCGTGCTTTCTCTCCTGCCCCCCCTCGTTGCTTGTGCTTGCTGTCCTGCCCCTCCTCGTTGCTTGTGCTTGCTGTCCTGCCCCCTCCTCGTTGCTCGTGCTTGCTGTCCTGTCCCCTCCTCGTTGCTTGTGCTTGCTGTCCTGCCCCCTCCTCGTTGCTCGTGCTTGCTGTCCTGTCCCCTCCTCGTTGCTCGTGCTTGCTGTCCTGCCCCCCCCCCTCGTTGCTTGTGGTTGTTGTCCTGCCCCCTCCGTGCCCGTGCTTGCTGTCTTGCCCCCCCTCGTTGCTTGTGCTTGGTGTCCTCCCCCCCCCCTTGTTGCTTGTGCTTGCTGTCCTGCCCCCCCTTGTTACTTGTGCTTGCTGTCCTGCCCCCTCGTTGCTCGTGCTTGCTGTCCTGCCCCCCTCGTTGCTTGTGCTTGCTGTCCTGCCCCCCTCGTTGTTTGTGCTTGCTGTCCTGCCCCCTCTCATTGCGCTGTCCTCCCCACCCCTCGTTGCTTGTGCTTGCTGTCTTGCCCCCTTGTTGCTTGCTCCACTGCCCCCGTTGCTCGTACTTGCTGTCCTGCCCCCCCTCGTTGCTTGTGCTTGCTGTCCTGCCCCCTCGTTGCTTGTGCTTGCTTTCCTCCCCCCCTCGTTGCTTGCTCCCCTGCCCCCGTTGCTCGTGCTTGCTGTCCTGCCCCCCCTCGTTGCTTGTACTTGCTGTCCTGCCCCCCCTCATTGCTTGTGCTTGCTGTCCTGCCCCCCTCGTTGCTTGTGCTTGCGGTCGTGCACCCCCTCGTTGTTGGTGCTTGCTGTCCTTCCCCCTCGTTGCTTGTGCTTGCTGTCCTGCCCCCTCATTGCTTGTGCTTGCTACCCTGCCCCCGTTGCTCGTGCTTGCTGTCCTGCCCCCCCCTCATTGCTTGTGCTTGCTGTCCTGCCCCCTCGTTGCTTGTGCTTGCTCACCTGCCCCCCCTCGTTGCTTGTGCTTGCTGTCCTGCCCCCTCATTGCTCGTGCTTGCTGTCCCCCCCCCCTCGTTGCTTGTGCTTGCTGTCCTGCCCCCTCGTTGCTTGTGCTTGCTCTCCTGCCCCTGCCCCCTCGTTGCTTGTTGTGCCTCTGTCCCCTGCCCTGCTTGTTATCCGGTTTTTGTGCCTCTGTGCCCCCCTGCCCCCTCGTTGCCTGTGCTTGCTGCCCCATCGTTGTTTGTGCTTGCTCTCCTGCCCCCTCGTTCCTTGTTGTGCCTCTTTGCCCTGCTTGTGATCCGGTTTTTGTGCCTCTGTGCCCCCCTGCCCCCTCTTTGCTTGTGCTTGCTGTCCCCTCGTTGCTTGTGCTTGCTCTCCTGCCCCGCCCCCTCGTTGCTTGTTGTGCCTCTGTGCCCTGCCCTGCTTGTGATCCGGTTTTTGTGCCTCTGTGCCCCCCTGCCCCCTCGTTGCTTGTGCTTGCTGCCTCCTCGTTGCTTGTGCTTACTCTCCTGCCCCTGCCCCCTCGTTGCTTGTTGTGCCTCTGTGCCCTGCTTGTGATCCGGTTTTTGTGCCTCTGTGCCCTGCTTGTGATCCGGTTTTTCGTGCATCTGTTCCCTAGGGCGTTACTGGGCAAAGAGCTCTGTCTGTGTGTGTGTGTGTGTGGCTCTGTCTGTGTGTGTGTGTGTGTGGCTCTGTCTGTGTCTGTGTGTGTGGCTTTGTCTGTGTGTGGCTTTGTCTGTGTGTGTGGCTTTGTGTGTGTGTGTGTGGCTCTGTCTGTGTGCGTGCGTGTGTGGCTTTGTGTGTGTATGTGGCTTTGTCTGTCTGTGTGTGTGTGTGTGGCTTTGTCTGTCTGTGTGTGGCTTTGTCTGTGTCTGTGTGTGGCTCTGTGTGTATGTGTGGTTCTGTGTGTTAGTGTGTGTGGCTGTGTGTGTGTGGCTGTGTGTGTGTGTGTGTGTGGCTCTGTGTGTGTGTGTGTGTGTGTGTGTGGCTGTGTGTGTGTGGCCCTGTGTGTGTGTGGCTCTGTGTCCGCTAATACTCTCTACTACTCTCTAATGCTCATCTATTGCCATTGTAAATGACAATACCATTTATTTATGTTTAAAAAAAATGAAAAATTAAAAAAATGCAATGTCAATAGCTCTAACTTTAATAAAGCCGAGACCATTGCATTGTAAATGCTTGTTTACTGTGATGATTTTAAATAATGGTTAACAATAAATCAAAAATAAAAATATAAAAGTATTCTGAGCAAAAACTGAACAAATCTAATGCTGGTTACAATGCTTTAAAAGTCTTAAGTGTGGTTATTGTCCATAAGCGATTGCCTTGCCAATCACACTGTATCTTTGTCATGAAATGTAACGGGGAGCTGTGGAGTAAGCCTTAGCGAGAACTGTCATCTTTTATTAATCTTTCTCGTAGCTTCTCTTCAGTGTTCTTCAATCCCAGTATCCTAGTAAAAAATATCAACATGTGTGGGATTTCAGAGGGGGTCTCGAATAGATTCGCTGACACAGGTTGTTGGGGTAGTGCAGGTTTTATTATTTTATATAGTCTGCGTTTCTGTACAGGCACACGGTAAAACGGTAGGGGTTGTTCTGCCTCCTCCGTGGTGGATCTTCCCCCTCCAGAGCGTCGATCCCAAGGTCTCCTGGGAGTTGTAGGCCGTTTCCCCGCCGTCTCGAGGTCCTCGTTGTGCCGGTATACCAAAAAGAAAGGAAAACTGTCTTAGTTAAAGTGTTCAGTACGACACTTCTTGTAGGGAAAAGGGGGTGGGGAAACACACGTGCAAACCCGTACCCCTGCTCGGTGACGTGACCCCTTGTACTTAAAATATAACAAGGGTGTGCAGATGGGGTTTCGTGCATTCAATGGGGCTTGCCTCGTCTAATGCCCGCCCACCCTGTGAACTTGGACCGTACCTGGTCGAGCCACACTTCCGTGTTAGTGTGGCTGGGCGATGCGCGATCCACAGAGCCTCCTGGCTTACGGCAGTAGTCGCCCTCAGCTTCGTCCTCCGGTCCTGGCGCCGCCTTCTCCCCTGGGGTCTCCTCGTAGCTCCGCTCCGCCTGATGTTCTCTCCCCGTCCTCCTCCGAGGTCGCGCTCCGTTTCCCTCATCTTTCCTGCGATGTTCTTCCACTTCCTCCGCCTCCCTACTACGCTCTCCTTCCTCTTCGTCCTCCGTCCTCCGATCTTCGTCCTCCTCCGTCCGCCGATCCTCGTCCTCTTCCGTCCACTCCGCTCCGCTGTCTCTCCACTCACGCCACCAGTCTCCTACTCCGCCTCCGGGTGTCTCGCACACCTGGTTCGACTCCGGGATGGGTTTTACCTCTTCGGGGAGGGCGTGCCGCCATTCCAGATCCGCCCCCTTAAAGGTGTAAGGCTGCCAGGTCTCCACATCGGGTCGTCTTCGGATGACATTGGGCGTGTTCCAAGCCTCTGTATGCTGTATAAAAAGGGCAGAGACATTAATAGGCATACCAGGGGGCCCCTCGACCGGGTCCCCCATGTCACAACATGTTATGACCCTGCCATTTTATGAGTCTTCTCAGGACTGAGAAATGAAAACTCGTAGACCAGGGGCGGCTGGTGACATTTGAAAGTGGTAGGGCGCAAACTGATTTGCATACTGCACCGTAGCGAGCGAGTGCAGCGAGCGAGCCCGAACCCCATAAGGGGGGTTTGGGTGGGGTTACAATTTTGAAAAAAGTAAAGAAAAATCGTGCATTTTCAAGCAAATTTGAGAAAGCAGGAAGGTTAATAAAGCAATTGTGAAAGTGCAGTTATTACATTAATAGATGGCATCACATAGGTAGCTGCTTCTTCAGTATAACCACAGAGCTTCATACATTCCGTCCTATTACGCTCAGGTGCTGAATAAACCCCTCTCTCTCCTATATGTCTTACTCCTCTCTTCTTGTACTCTTCACTGCCCCCTCAATCCACTCCTCCCTTCTTCCGGCCTCCGTGTACCTCTTGACTCAGGTCTCAAACACCCCAGTGCTCTATTGACCACAAAGTAACTCCCCCCCCCCCCCAGTATACCAACCCCTGCCTCTCTACAGTCTACCCCATCAGTAGCCATGTATTGGTGATCATCATGGCCGCTCTCGTCCTCCTCGCCCGGTCTGTACCTTTGCCTCTTGTACTCACCCTTGAGCCCGCTGCACCTCCTCGCTGCCCCAAGTATTATAAGACACCCCCACTATTCACGATCACTGCCTGCTTCTTTCGGCCTGACTGCTTCGTCTGAACCATCTCACTACCCTCTCTGTACCACCCATGATCTCATAGAACTGCTGTTCCATAGTTATCGCCTCGCTGTCCTCTCAGGGACGTAGCTTCATGGTGTGGTGAGGTGAGGGTGTTTTTGGTGCTGCCTCGTCATTCCTGTAGTGTCCATTTAACATTGATGTGTGGGCACACTCCCTAATCTTTGGGCATACAGTCATCGCTGCTGGCAGGCAGGCAGGGTCAATTGAACTTTACGTTGCCGAGGTCTGAACACATTGCTCCCTATACGATTGCTTTAAGTGGAGTGCGCTCCTCGACCCGACAGTAATTAAATGTAACTTTGAAAACGGTCCCTGTTGGGCCCTATATTCGTATCCTGCTCGCTGATCAATTTCTGTGAAAACTTTTAACTAATACACGTGAGGTCCCTGTTTACGTCTCTAGCGTATTTTACTCCACCTTATTTTCCTTAAAGTATCATAGCTTTTTTTTCCAGATTTCGTTTTTTTTAAAGCAAGTTAAGATTCTGATTTTTGTGCAGTTTTATAAGGCGAGAACTCGGCCCGAACGTATCAGAGCGTATTACACGAGCACAGTTATTTTACAGACTGACACGTTCATTTCTAGGCGCGGGGAGATTGCGTGCACTGGGAGGCAATCCCTGCAACAGGCCTGTTAAACACCACTAAGTCAGCCTCCTTGTAATATTGAGTATCATCACACACACTGTCTTAGTGTCTAACAGTCTTGCCATTGAACGGATATATCTACGATCTCAAGAATCTACACCAACTTCATGACGCAGTCTAGTTCTACTAAATGACAAAGCAATTCAGGATTTTTAAAAACATACACATGCAGCACGCACCCACCTACTGTCTGTGTCTCAGTGATTGAACTGTGACGATTCGACGTGACTGTCTGGTGTGTGGACCGTAGGACGTCTGCTGGTGGGCTCAGGCTGAGGCTGCTGGCTCTGCACGTGGCGACGACGACGACACTAAGTTCTGTTACAAATAGAAATAGAAAGAAGTAACTTTTACAGAAGACGTCACGGCGCGCACGCAGCGTCCCGAATGCCATGGCCAATCACTGCATGGCTTCATGCTGAAGTCACACAGTGATTATATATCAAGTGCTGAGCAGTGTCTGCCACTCTGCCTCACCCACGCGCAACCTCCAATAATGGATGTTGCGCGGTGGACCAGCCACTAGGGGGGCACACTGAGCACTCGCCCTGGCGGCCCTTGTAAAAGCCGGGGCCCGGCTGAAGCAGCACCCCCGGCCCCTTCGTACCCTCTCTCTATGGCTCAGCTGTTTGTAGCACATCAGCGCATGCTTCGGGCAAGTCACAGCCCACTAATCCTCATGCGCATAGTGCTGCTGGCCTGCTGCAGACTGTCACTCAAGCTGCAGCAGACCAGCAGCCCCGCCCCCACCCCCCTGGCACTCCGGACCGCACCGCATCATAACATAATTATTACTACCATCGTGTCCCCGTGTTCCGCGCTGCGCTGTGGCGCTAATTTGTCAATGTTTTTAATACAGTAGTTAGTAGTTGCCACGGTGCGTCCAGGCTTAGTGGGGCTACGCCCCTATACCCCAATGGACCCACCCCAGCTGTCGTAGACTAGACTGCCATGCGTGAAGTTATCAAAGAGGCCTTAACGGTAAATTCTGTCAGGGGTTGTTTGTCTTATAGAATAAATGATTGTCAAATGTCTCAGCACAGGTGGCTAGTATATTTAATTGAAACGTGCCCTTCACATGACACATCTTGTTTCAGACCTCTTCTAACCCGGAGCCGCATGCAGTGGCCGCTCTTTGATAGGTTTATCCCAGGTGATCAAAGTACATTATTTTTTGTAAGTGCCTTGTGTTGCTTTATTACTTTTATTTCTGTGTTCTGGCTTGGATCTGAGTCTGGTGGCCTGAAAATAAAATCAGTACCAGATGAGATATAAAAAACTGTACTGGAGATCCCAAAGCATATATCAAAGCCAGAATATGATAACAACACCTAACTGTGCATCAAAATGTGATCGTAATCCAGACCTTTTGCTTCTCAATTATTCGAGATCTTTTATGTGATGCAAGTATGTTCAACATGAAGGCAGATAACTATTAGTTATCAGATTGTGGGACAATATGACTCAAATCAAATAATGAGTTACAATTTTATGTGGTGCCATTGTATGCCTGTGTTGCAGTCGTTGGCTGCTGTGGACTAATGGTGTAGCTGTTATACAGCAGGAGACCAGAAATACAACAATCCTATGTCATCTGGTGGGTGTAGTCCTGCATTTTATGTGAGCATGAGTGGAAGCATTCTATGCTAGAGGATTATAAGTGTATCCAACATGTGTAAGGCGTGTTTCAAATGGTCTGTGTCTCGTGCTCTCTAGACACATCTCATCTGCCTTTCCCGATGGCAAGAAACCTATGGTGCTCTTTGTCAATATCCTGATTACTCGAGCGGTCCACCAAGTCCTCTAGTTAATCTTCCCAAGTTGAAGGGCAAAGCATGTATTTCTCACCAACATTTCTCCAATCCGAGGCATTCCAACCGGTAAAGGATTCATGAAGAGGCTCTGGTAAGCATTTGGGTTCAGTTGTGGGAAAGGCACTTGTCACAGAGGGGGAGAAATGGAGCTTTTCTCCTCTTCTATTTCTCCTTCCACCCCAGTACTTCTGGAAGTGATGTGGAAATAGTATTCCCACTTCTCCTTCCCACCCCGACACCCAGTAGCGAGGCTATAGGTGATGGAGTGAATGGGGATTTGTGTTCCTTGGACCTGAGTTCCCTTCCCTGACTTGCAGCTCCGATCTTCCTTGTGGCCTCACTGATCTGAAGGTTGCACCCTCAAACATATTACTGGCAGAAGGAGACATACAAGATGTATATTAGATTCCTGAAAATCCCCATTTGATCAGCCTCATTTCGTGCTGAACCCCTTTATGCTAGTCAAACATATGGGATTAATAAGAATACATGGTTCCACTGATTGAAGTTTTTTGATTAAGTGAGAATTGTGCTTACAAGAGAGAAATGTGTTGGCAATTACAGTTTCATTTTCTTAATGCATCACCTAGGTTATTCAGCAAGCACTGCAACGTCCTTCAAGCTCAGCAGCTCAATACCTACAGCAGATGTACGCAGCTCAACAACAGCATATAATGTTGCAGACAGCTGCCCTTCAACAGCAGCACATAGGAAGCACCCAGTTACAGAGTCTTGCAGCTATTCACCAGGTATTATTGAAATGAGACCTCCATGACTGGACTACATGGAATAGGGAGGAAACTGGATGAGTACTAACCAAATAAATGTATTGTCAATTGAATTATTTGCACATAATGTTAACTTAAATAATGTATGGAATATATTATATATGGGGAATATTTAATTTGGTAGATGTACACCAGTCTATTTGTGAGCTGTGAAGTTTAAGGTTAGGGAATCCTGCAATCCAGAATAATGAAATAATTGCCTGACATTGCCATTACACAGTGATATCCCATTTTTGGACCATTAGATCTAAATATGTATTTATATTTATTTATAGATCTCTTCCAAAGGCCTCACATGCCGGGCGGCTGTGGTTCACTCCATAGTTGGTGGTGCGATTCCGCAGCTGGACCAAGCTGTATCAATCTCTCCAAAAATGTTACATTCTGTATCAAAGAATCACACTCACGAGTAGGGTGTTGTTCTTTTAAATTTCACAGTGGTTTAAAATCTGGCAAGTAACCCAACGCGTTTCAGTACCTTTGGACCTTGTTCACTGGCTCAAGGTGAACATGATCTGGAGGCTCTGAAATGTACCAGATTTTAAGCCACTGTGAAATAAATTAAACTACACACTATTCATGAGTGTGACTCATTGATGCTACAGAATGAAACATTTTGGGGGAGATCTATTTATATATAGTTTTATACTTTTTTTTTACTGAATGCTAATTATAGGTGCATTTTCTACAGAACATTTAATACTATGTATTGCATTATTTAATTTATTGATCAAACATGTCAATATTTAAATAATGACTGTGAACACCTGCTAGACATCTGAAAATTATTGTTCTTAAATTGTTATTAAGAACTGTATTAACCAGCTCATTCTGTAAAACCAAGCAAAGGAGCACATTTGGGTGATTAACCCAGCATTTATTTTCCATGGAAAAAAATGTATCCCCATCAAAACAAGGAGCTAAGGTGTACATGCCACTTTAGTGCTATGTAGGCCTTATTTCACGTAATGACAGCGCAGGTAAGTACGGTCAAATCACATTTGGAATATAAGTGGGACATTGCTTTACAGCACTGCTGGAATAAATATAAATTGTGCAGGGCTTGGTTGATCATTTTATGCCCTGCCATTTAGAATGTTTGTGCTGTGGTTTTCGGGACATTTCCTTGGTCTAAAAAAATGCTACATAATACATCATAAAGGATTTGAAAATGGGGAACTGTATTGTACAGCTGTGAAGCTCTTGTTTTATCCACCACATATATCTCCTCCTCTCCTCTACCACCACAGAAATTAGAATTTTGCCATCCAGTATCCATGTTTCAAGGCCTTTAGAGTAGAAAAAAATATGATTCCAGACCGAATTTCACCCAACTTGTCTCTTTTTTAGAGTTTTTAAATCTCTTTAGAAGACCTGAAAATATTAAGTCGAGAACAGGCCAACAATTGGTTGTTACAATTGCGGCAAATTTAATCGACCCAAAAACTCGTGGTTATACAGTTTCAAAATTCTGTTAATCTCAATTAATTAGATGCTTGTAGCACTTCAGCCATTCGGTGACCATAAACACTACTCACATCTCTGGAATCTTTGATGTGCTTCTCTGAATCCCTCTATTTAATTTTCAGTCATAGACATGGGGTCAGGGGTGTGTTCACAATCTTAGGTGTGTTTGAAGTGGAGGCCCACGAACCATCTCAAATTATTTAATGAGCGGAACAACCCTGATGACATTCAAGACAGGATAAATACATGGATGATGATAGCTAGATAAGATATCTGCCAGGGTGTCCGAATGTGTGGTGTCTGGTAAAAGTACCACTAGCAATGGCATGATAATAGAATACCTAACAACGGTGATCTAGTGGACAAGTACCCCTGGCCTGCCCCAACAATAACTGTAAACTGCTGGTGCAATTTGCTAACACTCCTCCTCCCATTCCCGACTGCCTGTTGTGGTGAGGGTGATTTGCATATGGCTCCAGCCCAAAGCACCTTAACACTACCCTTCTCAAGGTGAATAAACGTGCCACCATGGTGTACACGCACCATCTCACTGCTCTCCTGCATCTTGAAGACCTCACACTGAAGTTGCTAAGGAAGAGCACATACACTTAATATCAGCACAGGAAAATATAGTGAAAATAACCTGCATCACAACCTGGATTTGAGTTACCCATTCATGCAAAGCACATTATTAGCCTTATTGACACTGGTGCAACCTTATGTATGATGTCATGGTGAAATTATTGTTCACTAAAACTAACACCGCTACTTAAGACCTCACAAATGTATATAAAAGTGGCAGCACATTGTCAACAACATTGCTAGCACTTCAAGACCACAGTGTCTTACCTTCAATAGACAATCACAGCAACATTTATGCTAATTGAAACATACTAATTTCTTTCAGAGCAGCTGAGTCACTCCAAAAGATAGAATTCTTGCATGAATACAAGAGTACAACCTAGGAAGGATGCTGTTAGAGTTTCTTTATGTTCAAGGGGATTGGTTATCTGAAAAGCAAATGTATAAGACTATATATCGACTAATCAGTCAAACCAGTGGCACTAAGGTATCAAAGAATTCCCTTTTACGTAAGAGAACAGGTGGTGATAATTAAAAAAAAAAGTTAAAGGACCCGCCCACTGTTTCACACCAATGATGGTTGCCCACAAGCACAAACAACATGGAGAGGTGTGGGGCTCTGTTAGTAGGAGGATGCCCGACCAAGCCATAAAAAGAGCACCACGTCACACCAACTGTCAACTTGATAATAGAAGTGAAAAAAGTGAAGGGCTTTTCTTAGATTGACCTTAAAGCAAGCTGTCATCACCTTCGCCTACCCAAGTCACCAAGATAAATTTCTCAACACACGTGGGTCTTACAGGTATAAATGGCTAATCTTTGGCTTCTCCCAACACAGCTAGAGTTTTCAAAACCTCATTCAAAAGACGCTGTCTGGACTTTTAGAAGTCATACATTTTAATAATCATATTTTGTATACCTAACATCTAGAACAGAACCATGATCGTCTCCTTAGTGTTGCTGTGGCAAATCTGAGAACGTGACCTCATGCTGCACCAATGAAAGTGTGAATTCCTCACGCAAGGAATTAAGTCTTTGGGAAAAAATTGACTTCGAAAGGAGTAGCACCAGACTCCAAAAAGGTGAAAGATATTGGTGCAGCTTCTTTACCTCTGAATGTCTCCCAGGTCCACAGTTTCCTCAGAATTGTCACATACTGTGGGCACTTCATACAGAACTGGACTTCGCTGACTAAGTCAAGGAGAGACTAAGGGCCTGATTTATATTTCGGCGGACAGGGTACTCTGTCACAATGGTGACGGATATCCCGTCCACCCAAATATAAATACCATAATATCCTTTAGGATTTATATTTTGGCGAACGGGATATCTGTCACCGTTGTGACGGAGTAACCAGTCCGCTGAAATCTAAATCAGGCCCTTAATGAAATCTAATGCCTTCCGGACCGGTCAAAGACCTGGACACATCTTTTTGGAACACTAACAACTGATTAGCCTCAGAGACAACCATGACATTCATGGTCTATCCAAGCCAACTGAGTTCTCAGTTGATGCCGGCCCCACTGACATAGGTGCTATCTTGTTTCACCAGCAGCAAAATTACCATTGTGCAACTGATGCTATATAGTAGCAAAACCCTTACACAAACAGAACAGAACTTTTCTCAACAAGAAAGAGGTCATAACAATTCTGTGGGGTTGTTTTAATTTACTCATCTACCTATACAGAACACATTCAAAGTGCACACAGACCACAAGCCGCGTGTGCCAGTTTTCCAGGGGTCCACAGCCATACAACCTCCTCAAATCGAAATATTTAGTACTCCAAGTACAGGAGTATTTATTCAAAGTTGTTTACCGCTCTGGCTGAGGGAATCCAGTGGACTACTTATTGTGTCACCCTGCAAAGGTGCTAAATAAGAAGCCGCACAAGGTGCCAATATGGAAGAATACATCTGAATTGCAGACAGGGACTCCAGGGCACGTCCTTTCACCCCAAATGAACTAACTTTAATATCTAAAAGCTTGAGTGCCTCTTGGTTGCGGAAGATGTAGTATGAAACAACAAATGGCGATCTGTCCTGCAGCCTACTTGGGTCATCTGCCTACTTTTCATCTGTAGTAAAGTGAAAAACCACACAATCCCAGCTGGTTTGCCCAAACCAAGGTATTGTTTTCCGGAATATGATGTAAATGGGGCCTATTGGTACATATTTATGTAGTATTTATCACTTACATACTATGTACTTTTTTCTTCTCTATCACATGCTATTTTTTATTCTACCAGTTTATGTACAGAAGCCCAGTCCAGTTATTTCTCACTGAGAAATAATTGGTCTTTAATGAAGAAGTATGTATTTTCTTCCTCCCCTCTTTGAAGATGTGTCCATATGTTTTTCAGTTTAAAAAAAAGGGTCCTCTACTTTTTTGTCTAAGGACAACCATCCATATCGGTTAATTTGGACAGCTAAATTACATCAGCTGAAATGGAAAGGAGGAAGTCTTCTGGGCTGTGAAGCCAAGGTAGGGACAGACACATTAACAAGGAACAAGCCTTCTTACCAAGGTGCTTTTTGCCTGAATAAAATGCAAAAGTGTGTAATGGATCAATCTGCAAATGTAAAGGATGCTTGGAAGGCGGTATTGGCTTCAGTCAATTGAGTCAATAGTTAACAATAGGAAGATCATTGACTTCTTCCTGGTTGTGTAAGGCCAGAAATAGGAATAGAATAGATTGATTCCTCAAGACGTATTTGCTTCCTTATTGTATTGTTCGGAAATATTCCTGCTTTGTAATTTAAACTGCTGTGACAGCTCCAGTAAATGCTGGGTCCTTCATAGATGCATTCACTACTCCTCCTGTTTATGCTTGATAGTTCTGCTCACATTTGCCTATGCTATTGTCGCAATTGTAATCTCAGGGTTACATTGGCACTATTCAGTGTAAGATGTGTTCACTTCCAAGGGGTCAATTCACAACTTTGTTTATGTCTCTCCCATCCTGTTGGTGAAGCTATATTGCACTGGTCATGTTGGAACTTACAATGTAGGTAATTCTGTAAGTAAAAAAATCTACTATTGCCACTTTTGCAAGTGTTGATAAATGAAATTAAGCTCTTATGATTCTATTCACGTTCAGCTTTAAAAACCCACCTATGTTCATATTTTCTTGAACTTTGCAATCTCAGCCACAACACCATCATGTGGTAAATGTTTTGATACTTGCCTCTGACCTATATTTCCAGTACTACTTTCAGGCCTTAGAGTTCTGGTGTCCAGTTAGTATTATGGTAATAGTATTTACCTGATAGTCTTTAGGAACCTTTAACCTTTTGCATGCTCATGACGAGCTGAGCTCGTCATGAGGCACGCTGCTGCGGTGCTCATGACAAGCTCAGCTCGTCATGGGCCGTGGAACGCTCAGGTGCGGGGAGAATTCCGTTCTGCTGTGCTGAGCGTTCCACGGGAGCCAATGCACCTGTGACGAGCTGAGTTCGTCATGAGCACAGGAGCGCCGTAGCTCATGACGAGCTCTGCTCGTCATGAGCATGTGGGCGCCCCCTCCCCCCCAGCACAGCGGGGGAATTACCCCCGGAGCGAAGGGGTTAAAGGTGATAAGCACTGAAACATGTTAACTAAGTTTTCCCTGAATAGTGACTCCTTTATCATTAACTTTAAATCCCCCCATCCGAAGCTCTCTAACACAGGTTTCCATTCTCACACTAGCTTACTACTTAGATATTACATTCACGTGGGTTGTTCTACATACCACATTGTGGAGGTGTAGCTGATCTTTTTGGTGAGAGTTCAGTGATAAAAGGAACACATAAGGAATATGTTTGGCCACCCTTCCCAATGTCTTGTCCTCTCCTTGTATGCCCTTTGCTCATTATCATGAGATTGTTAGTCAAACACAGTCTTGATGAACTTGATTTAACATTGCAATATCAGCTTAATCTTTTGGTATTCATTTAGAACTGGTGAGTGACTGCACCTATGCAAAATTGTTTTGCCTTCTGCATCTCATTACCAAATATTCTATCACAGTTATACCTCTTCCAACGGGAAGAGTACCATTAATAGTTGATGAAGCTTTAACCATACAGCTAACACACTTTCAGTTTACAGGTACTGTAATGTTAGCCATTACTGTGCTATTATTATGTCTCTTTGTTTTACTATCATGTGGTATATTAAGCACTCAGCTTAAATTCTCTTTCTGTCCCCAGGTCAAGCAACTGCAATATTTGTTATTTTTCACCTGGCTTCTTGCAAATAATAACATACCTGGTTTGAAGTAACCTGTTCCATTTTGCTTCTCATTCTGCTGGCCCCTTACTTGATTCCATCTTTTCTCTAGAAGGACTCCTTCAATATGGATGAATCACTTTTCTATTCCTTAGTCTTTTAGGTTGTAGACCATCTCTGGTTTAAATACACATTTCTATGTATAACCTCTTTTTTTGACTAAACATACCTTCTAGATGTGTAAACCTTGTGTAGACTTTTTTGATGCCTTTATTCTCTCGTCTCTGGATCCCCAGTGCCATAAAAACACACCACCATTGTTATGGCATGCTCCAGCATACCTCAGTTTAACTCCCAATTGGCTGCTGCCATGTACTGCTACAAAGCCCTGGATTAGGACTGTAAAGATCATTACTACAAAGATGCTAAAGGCATGAACAAGTTACTAGAAAAGCAAATAAATGTGTTTAAAGAGTTCTCTTATTCATTAAAGAACCTTCACACCTTTCATCTTGTGCCCCCTTTACTTCAGCTCTGGTTGAATTGTATCTTAATTTCCAAACTAGACAACATATCATCATTCACCAAAATATATCTTCTCCTTCCTATGGCAATATCTTGAATGACATAAACAAACTTGAGATCCACACATTCCCCTATTTCACTTAGAATACTCTGCCTTACTTTGCTCAGGCTTGTTCAGGCTATTCTCATGCTAAATCTGGTGCCCTCCTTAATGCCCGTCCACACCCTTTTGCCAAATCCTCAAATCTTTGGTCTCTACAGGTATTTAACATAGACCATTAAAGGTACTTTTTCTTTACTCTGCTCAAAAAGGTGTAATTGAACCGTAGAATAATTTCAATTACTGTTGTATATATTTACTCCCTACTCTAGTGAAGTAAGTTGGAGAGATGATGGTGTTGCAGTCATGATACTTCTGATGGATACATCTGCCAGTGGATTCCTCACCTTGTGAATATCCCCTTGCGTCAGCAACATTAGGAAATTCTTTTTGTAGCTTCGCTCCGGTGACGTCACAGTAGCACGGCATCGCGCGCGGCTACGCTGACGTCACCGACTCCATAATAGGCCCACGTCGGCGTGATGACATCAGTTATGTTCCCTTTTTTCTGCGTCGTCGACGCTAACGGTTTTCGAGGGATCCTCAGTAGCTGTTTAGTAACTTTGTTATTGTTTGTTTCTTCTGGTGTCTTCTTGCTTCTTTGTCACCTGTTGAAGTGTCCTAGAAGAATACCGGGTTCAAGCCGTGCAGAGAATGCAGGAAGATAATGTCGATCACGGATCCGCATGAGGATTGCATCTGGTGCCTGAGTTCGGACCATGATGTTCAAGGTTGCTCTTCCTGTAAGAAGATGAACCCGAAGGCCCTTCGTGAAAGAGAGGCTAAACTTCTGGTAGCCAAGTTAAAAGGTAAAAAGGAGAAGAAGTCTTCGAGGACACGATCGAGGCGGTTGAAGACGAGGTCGAGGTCTCGCACACCGTCGCCTTCGAAGTCATTGCCGGGGCATGCTTCTAGATCAACAAAGAAGAAGCACAAGAAGAGAAGGCATGAGTCTCAACATCACTCAGGCAAGAATTCGGATTCGAGACCGAAGTTGCCAGGTAGGAAACGTCGTAAAGAGCATTCCAATTCTCCAGTTGTGGATCTGGTAGGTGAGGTTTCACCTGTGGAGTCGCTGGAGCATTCACCGGCTCCGGTGTCGAATCCCTCTCCGGCGCCATCTCCATCTCCAGTTCGGGAGGAAGAAGTGGCTCCCTTACCAGAGGGTACGACGACTTCGGCTCATCAACCGGAGGAAGAGGAGATGAATCCGGTACCTCCTCAAGGGCAACCTGTGGGTCCATACACAGTTTTTAAACGCGATGTATGGAGTCTATTCGAGAGCTATCTACCCCTCTGGTGCACCTGCGGGTCCCATGGGTCCGATGGCATACAACCTGGGAGTTCCCCAGTCTTTTGCTCCAGCTCCCTTTATGCCATTTATGCCGGTGTCGACTCCGCTATGGCATTTCTTGGCGCCGTCGAGGTCTTCAACGCCGATACCTTTGTCTCCGGCGCCGGCCCGACCTCGAGAGCATCGGCCTATGCATCCGGATCCAATCTCGACGCCGGCTCCGGCTCCGTCGAAGTCGATTGCGGATCCGCTGATGCCGCTCTTGAAGGAGAGGTTGAGGCGTGATGCTCAGCGTCTTCTGGAAGAACAAAGGTATAGAGAGGCTGACGTTGAAGAAGGTGAGCTGCAGGATGATAATTTTGATGACCTGAGGGAGGCTAGCGGATTGGAACTTTTGACAGACTGCGAGTTATCCTCTGTCTCGGATGCCCCTTCAAAGGATAATGCACCGTACCATGTGGTCATAAAAAAGGCAGCAGAACTTTTGAATTTAACTCTGCCTACTGCTGAGTTCAAGTCTAATTTGCTAACTGAAGTCCAACATTCTCAGTCTTCTGTTGTGGAACCTATGCTTCCTTTCAATGAAACTTTGACGGAACCTATTTTGGAAGTATGGAATAGACCTCTCTTGGCTCCTGCTGTTGCAAAAGGTGTTGCAAGGAGGTACAGGGTGGCGCCTGGTGACCCAGACTTTTTATCATCGCACCCTGTACCAGAGAGCTTGGTAATACAGGCAGCCTATTCGAAGAAATCTGTGGGGGCTTTCCCTCAGGTGCCTGGGGACAAAGAGTCAAAAAGCAGGACCAAACTGCTAAGGAAATGTTTTCATCGGTGAGTATGGCTCCTAAGTCTACGAATGCCACATGTCTCTTGGGGAGGTATATACATGCTTTGATGGACTCTGTAAGCCAATTGGCCCCAATGATTCCTCAACTATGCACTCCTCCTTACCCCCCCTCTCTTCACTCCCCTCTCTCTCCTAACTTTCATTATCCATTTCCGTCTCTATCTCTATCTCTATTCTCCCTGCCCCTTTAGACATGCTGGCTACAGTATCATTTTGTAACTCGTTCTCGCTTAAATTTTAGTCTATTTCATTGTTTGTTTTTCACCTGCCTTGTAAAGCGCTCTGATACTCTCTGGTCCTGTAGCGCTATATAAAACCTTTGAAATAAATAAATATAAATAAATAAATAAATAAATAAACAAGCTGCTGCAAGGCAAGTCATACAAAGTGGACTAGACACTGCTGACTCGGTGGCTAGAGTTATGGGGTCTTCAATTGCTATGAGAAGAGCAGCCTGGTTAAAGTCATCTGAATTCTCTGCGGACGTCCAAGCGGCATTATTAGATCTGCCCTTTGATGGCTCAGGTCTCTTTGGAGAGGTTTAAGGACAGCAGGGCTACAGCCAGATCATTGGGTCTACAGTCTAGAGGAACTGTGAACAAAAAATAAAGGGGTTTGGAAGGTCCTCCTTTTGTCCTTATAGACAGTCTCAACAGCAGCAGCAACAACAGCAACAAAATCCACTGTATAAGTCATACAGGGGTAGGCAAAAAGCTCATCCTTGAGGACCTCGGGTCTCCTCCTCCTCCTCCTCCTCTGCCTCAAACCAGCCCCCTCCAACCTCAGCAAAGCAGCCCTAGATCCGCCATTCCGGATCATGTGGGTCCTGTAGGAGGTCGGCTTACCTATTTTCTGCGGGATTGGGAATCGGTCACTTCGGACCTTTGGATTCCCAATCTCGTGGAGAATGGGTATGCACTTCCCTTTCAAGAATTCCCTCTGAATTACCCTCCTTGTCAAGGGTTTTGCTCAGAGGACCACCTGCTTCTTCTGCTGGAGGAAGTCCTGGCATTGTTAAGAAAAGGCACAATAGAGGTGGTTCCGGAGCAGGAAAGGGGTCAGGGATGCTACTCCCGGTATTTCCTGATTCCCAAGAAGGATGGCAGACTTCGTCCAATCCTGGATCTCAGGATCTTGAACTTGTATCTGAAGCAGGAGAAGTTCAAGATGCTCAACCTTGCACAGGTTCTTCAAGCGCTGCTGGAAGAAGACTGGATGTGTTGATCGACTTGCAGGATGCGTATTTTCATATCCCAATCCTGAAGTCGCACAGGAAGTATCTCCATTTTACGGTGGGTTCGCAACACTACCAGTTTGCGGTCCTTCCGCTTGGTCTTACTACTTCGCCTCGAGTCTTCACCAAGGTGATGGCTGTGGTGGCTGCACATCTCAGAAGGTTAGGGATTCCAGTATTCCCTTATCTGGACGATTGGCTGATCAAAGCGGAATCTCCAGAGAAAGTGCTCCATCATCTGCAAGTCAAAACTCAGTTGTTGTACAGGTTGGGTTTTTCGATAAATGTACCCAAATCTCACCTGGTGCCCTCCCAGCGCAACCTGTTCATAGGTGCGGTACTGGACACAACTGTATGTCGAGCATTCCCTCCTCCTCAAAGGATTCTCGACATACAGGAAATGAATCCTTTATTTTACAATGGAGCGGTCGTTCCAGTCCTGAAGGTCCTTCGTCTGCTCGGTCTGATGGCTTCCTGCATTCTGTTGGTCAACCATGCACGCTGGCACATGAGGGAAATCCAGTGGTGCCTCCGCAGGCAGTGGTATCAGCACAACAGAGATCTCAGGGAGTCTGTGAGGATCTCCAGAGAAGCTGCGGCGGATCTCTCTTGGTGGAGCATGGAGGGCAATCTGTCTCAAGGAAAGCCCTTTCATCTACCTCCATTGGTTGCCACAGTGATAACGGATGCATCCACTCTAGGGTGTGGTGCTCATCTGGGGGATCTGGAGATCATGGGCCTTTGGTCTCCAGAGGAAAGATTGCTTCACATCAATCTTCTAGAGTTGCGGCCGATACGTCTGGTGCTCAAGGCCTTCCTCCCTTCCCTTCGCGGTCAGTCGGTTCAGGTCCTAAAGGACAACACGACCGCGATGTGGTATGTCAACAAGCAGGGAGAAGTAGGGTTGCAGTGTCTCTGCAGAGAGGCTCTGCATCTCTGGTCCTGGGTTCAGGACCATCAGATTTGTCTGATTGCAAATCATCTGGCCGGAGTTCTGAACGTACGTGCAGACAGTCTCATCCGGCAGTTCTCAGCCGACCACGAGTGGAGGCTTCATCCAGAGTGTTGGACCTGGGGTTTCCAGATCACATAGGGTAGCCTGGCCCAGTGTAAGACAGTCAGACCTAGAGGCAAAAGATGTTAAGCTTGCGTCCCACCCTTCAGTAACTCAGCATCCTTCCATTCAAAAACGACACTACACCAGATTTCTAGGAAAATACACTCTGCTTTATAAAAACTCTCTGTTAGGTTTACGGCAGATTTCAGAGTCAGTACATTAAATATCTTCACATTCAATTATTAGTTCGTGCCAAGTTCTATAGGTCATTGACAATACTTTCTTCTCTTTTCCCGAAGGCCGGGAACTGAGCGATAAATTCTGTAACTTAAGCAAGCATTACATATACTGTACAAACTTAGATCAGGTATCAGCATTTGTCAAGCTTCTTTACAATAAGGCAAGGCTGTACATCACCCCTGAGGTCTTAGGGACATTACTACTATTGATAGGGAGTAACAGGTTCCATCAACAGGTTCATCACTAACACATTCTTTTCATTATTCCAGCAGCTGTGAATCTAAACAAGGGCAGGCAGGCTAATTCCTTATCTTATTCTGCTTCCTTTTGGCTCTCAGTGAATCTACCGAACTCTAGATAGCCTACACAAAAGAAACATTCCTCTCAATCAATCTGAAAGAGGTTCTCTCAACTATAACTAGGGGATGCCTTGCTGAAGGCCGATTCGCCTGTGAGCAAGTCCCGTACTCTTGTAGGCCTATTCAGGATATAGTTCACGGAGTTCCAGTCACCCCGCAGCACTTCCCCTCTTGTTCAGTTGGGCTTGTGTTACATGGGGGGGGAAAGTTAAGGGCTTCTGATGGCTCTCCCTCCCCCTCCTGTCAATGTTCCCTGCTTACTTCGTAGTTTTGGAAGTCTCACCTGACCACCCGGTCCGGGAGTGAATCTCCTCAGCCCGGCCCCGTTCCTCAGCTGGTGCGTGTTCCCGGGGGCTGACGGCCTCACTCCGTAGTCAGGTTCTGTCTGTCTACCTGACAGGAACCGCTGCGATTCTTCTTCGGCTCTTCCGACGACTGCTCCTCACGCCAGCTCCTCCCTCGACGAGCTCCACCTTCACCCGGCCTCTGTCTCGGCACTTCCGACGACTTCCGACGTCACTGCCGATCCGCCTCCAGAGCTTCCGGGGTCCTCTGGCGGTGCCTGCTGCTTCTCGCTCCCACCCGGCAGCACCAGGAATCTACGGCCAGGACGCGGGAAGGGAGAGGCGCCACAACACCGCTGAGTTGCCAGCGGGCACGATGGGACCTACACACGGTGAGTCCTACTTTTCCTTTGCCGTGACCGTTCCCCACCTTCCTTGGGCAGCGTGACGGCAAGGGCTTGGGCTGTCAATGCTGCTGGTAAAGTTCCTTGGGGGCACTGCCAAGTTAGGGTTGCCTGCTGGGTTTAGCAATGCTATTGAGTCAGGTTCTCTTCCGTTCTCTCATCGGCAGCATCAACTCCGTTTTCTGGTCGGTTAGGGTCAAGAGTAGGAAAGAGCTTCAAGCAAGGGATAGATTCACGTTGGCCGGGCTTGGTCAACCGGAAAGGGGTCGCGTCAGTAGACAAGAGCAGCTGACCTGCAGATCAGTCAATTTCCTCTCAATGAGCCGCCCTCCTTACTCAGTCGCCTCACCAGCTCATGCCACCCTTGCTCTGGTCACACCTAAAATGGCTGCCTACCATTCCGCCTTATATAGGCTGACCACAGAAGGTTCTGGAATGTCCCTATGCTAACCTATGGGTCCGTACTCTGAGGTGGCAGTTATGGCAGTTGCTGACCACCATTTTGTGTGTCTTGTAAATTCAGTCAGGAAGGCACCTAGGCCTTCCCTCAGAAAAGGACTATGAGGGCAAAGAGCACCTAACCCCTAGGTCAACACCTGAAAAGTCTGGTGGACATTGAAAATAAAAATATTGAGGGGCAAAAAGGGGACACAAATAAATAAATAAATAGGAGGGACCACCCAAAGGGCTTACAGGTCTAACACAGAGGTAGTTCGTTATGTCTTTCGGACGTGGGGGACTCCTCAGGTGGACCTGTTCACCACTCACGAGAATGCTCACTGCCCGTTATTCTGCAGCCTCCAGTATCTGATGCATGGAGCGTTGGGGGATGCGTTTCAGTTGAGTTAGGACTCACAACTCCTTTACGCATTTCCTCCCATACCCTTGATTCCTCGGGTTCCGAGGAAGATTCGCCAAGACCGTGCCCAAGTCATATTGGTCGCTCCGGATTGGCCAAGAAGGGTGTGGTACCCAGATCTTCTCCACCTCTCCTCGTGCCCGCCGCTCTGTCTCCCTCTCAGGGCAGATCTCCTCTCTCAAATGGAGGGCCAGGTATTACACCCTTACCTCCAGACCTTACACCTTCATTCCTGGAACGGGGCAATTTGAATTCCTTTTCTCTTCCACATGATGTGGTGGATGTCATTTTATCGGACAGGCGTGACTCCACCAAGTCTATCTACTCTTACAGGTGGTCTAAATTTGTTTCTTGGTGTGGAGAGAAATCCATCGAACCTTTGAGGGCTCGTTTGTCAGACATACTTCAGTTTGCGCTTTCTTTGGCTCAGCAGGTTTGCTGTGGCTACAGTGAAAGGTTATCTTTCGGCATTATCGGCATTTCTCTGTTTGTCGGATCAGCCGTCTTTATTTAACTTTCCTGTTTTTTAAAGATTTTTAAAGGGTCTTATAAATCAATTTCCTCCTACTCCCTTTATTGTACCTCAACGGGACTTGAACCTTGTTCTTAAATTCTTAATGGGTTCACCTTTTGAACCTTTACACAAGTGTCCCTTGAGGCTGTTGTCTTTTAAGACTGTCTTTCTGGTTGCAATTACCTCGGCAAGGAGGGTAAGTGAGCTTCAAGCTCTTAGTTCAAAGCCCCCATTCTTGACCATTCATGCTGATAGAATGGTACTCAGGACCAGGGCTGCTTTTCTGCCTAAGGTGGTAACTCCCTTCCATCTAGGACAGTCCATTACCCTTCCTACCTTCTATCCTCCCCTCACCCTTCCAAGGAGGAGGAGAGACTTCACTGCTTGGACCCAAAGAGGGCGGTGAGCTTGTACCTGGACAGAACCAGAGAGTTCAGAGTGGAAAACCAACTCCTTGTGGGTTTTGTTGGAGCTAGAAGAGGCAAGGCGGTGCACAAGCGCACACTTTCAAGATGGATTGTCTTGTCCATCAAGATATGCTACTCTTTGGCGGGTAAGGAGGGGACTGCTGTGGGACTCTATTCACAAGGTGAGGAATCCACTGGCAGATGTATCCATCAGTAGAACAAGTTACTTACCTTCGGTAACGCTTTTTCTGGTGGATACAGTATCTGCCGGTGGATTCCTCACTAACCCACCCGCCTCCCCGTTGTCCACTCTTCTATACCTAAGTTATTGACAATGTTTTAATGCATATGTGTTGCTTTTAAAAGTAGTGTGTTATTCTACTTGGTTAGCTTTATTGTCTTCACACTGTGTGTGTTATCTTGACAATTGTGTACTGTGTATTCTTCTACTGTTATCGGTCTGACTCAAATATAGCAATTCACTGCTTCAGAGTACTTTCCCAAGGAACAACTGTCGGAGGAGGGTGCAGTAATTTCCGTAGAGGTGAGGTTAATCTAACAAGGCCTATACCCCCAAAAAGCAAACATTAAGTACAAATGCAGACCTTACTGTGCAATTGTCAAGTATAAGAGGCCCTGATGATACTATGTGATCTCAGTCTCTTTTCAAGTCCTAGGAGCCAGCAAGACCTAAATGTATCTCATACCATATTTAACTCGTACAAGTTCACCTTTAAACGTTTATCATCAAACAGCATAAAAAATGTAGAAAAGGGGTAACTCCCAAGCTTGTATTGAATCAGTGACAATCCGTAATCCTGGACTGGATTTGCTTCTTTATTACTATTGGCACCATTCACACAGAGATAGGGAGCAAACTACCTTAAACCAACCTGCACTGGTTAGTTCCAGTGTCTTTCCCTCGGTTGCCTTATACTCAGTTCTGTAAGTATGCTGTCCCTCAGGAAAAGAGGAAGGAGTTTCTGGAAATGGGGTCTTGTGCAGTTTCACATTTCTTTAATATCTTGAAATGTGATCACTATACCGACCAAAATTACAATGATGGTGATAAAAACCACGTATTAGTTTTCCACATTGGTAAACATGTTTCACCTTTAGCACATATGTCAGTTGCTTGTATCAGTACTAGATTGAGGTATACCTATAAATCACAATGACTATCCACCTTGATCAAGGCACCTTATATTAGCATGCAATGCATTGTGTGATTTGGATCACATCATTATACACAATCTGTGAGATACTTAAAATATAATGTTATGATGATTGGAAAAGGTGGACCTGCCTGCACATCCCTTCCACACAACTGCACAATTAGATGGTTATAGTAGTAACAACAAATATCTGTTTTGTGTCAGAATTTAACCAGCACTCAGTATTGCGCATGTCACAACATTATTACATATTATTCTTCCCACATTAGGAAGAGAGAAGGTACGTGGCCTGTTATAGCACTTATAATAATTATAAAAATAATCATGGGAGGCCATTTTATGGTCGAACTTAAGAGTCTTTTAGTTATTTAGCTCAGTTGTACCTTCCAAACATTGCTTTCTATAGTTACAATAATCTCCAGGATATTGCTTCTGGACACTGTGTTGTGAATGATCGCCAATGACATTACATTCAAGGGTGATGCTGAGGAGCGTGCTGCCATGCAACCACAAAATGGATTACTGCATAGTGACCCAGTCTGACCCCACAGATGAAGTGCGCCGTACAATTCTTCCAATTGTTGAACATTGCAAAACCAATATATGGGTAACTTTGAAGGAGACAGAAATTTTGACTGAACTGAGATTCATCTCCCAAAACATAGTAGCTAGATTATAGGCAATACCCTGTGTTTAGATTTAAGTCTTGTTAGCTACTCATCTAATATCTCACCTAATTTACTGGCTGTTTGGTCTCTTTGGATTGAAAAGCTTAGTATAGCCACTGGATTCCAACTTTCAAAGCATCCAAGACAACATGTTGGGCAAACGATTATTACTAATAAATTCCCAAAGAAACTCTTTTGTTTTAGTTTTATGATCTACATTTTCTAAAAATGGACGATCAAAGGGCCAACTGCGGCACCACCAGAAACCATATTTGCTATAGTTAACAAGTGCATAGACCGAATTATGAGCAGACAGTATTTTGGAGTCAGTCTGCATTTAGGCCTGATCTACCAGCATTCTTCCATACTATGACATCAATGTGCGAATTGTGATCATGCTGTGTAGAATTAAAAGTGTTACCAGGTACATTCCCTTTAATTGTTATCCAGCTATCCTAAACCCCTCTAATTTCATGATATGTAAAATAGCAGCCCAACCTTCCTATCCATTTTATGCTTGTTCAATTAAAATTAACATGCAATGGATTTAAGTTGGACACCTAATATGACAAGGCCTACCCGGTCTGTCCATTGGGCACTAGCTTAGAGAACACCAGTGTATCTTTAGAGCTGGGCCGTTTTTATTTAGTGCCAGATAGTCTGTTGGTGGTTAGCTTGATTGATCTGCATTATGGCCCCTCAGCCCCATTCATCAGTTTCAATTGAGTACATGACTATGTATTGAATTTAAAAGTATTGCCACCCCTCATCTAAAGATATTTTGTGAGGGTGTAAAAATTACCTGGTACCCAAGTTGAATTAACTTTTGTTTATCTTTACTAGATATGAGCCTTTAATAGACATCAAATATTGTTCTGCGGTTATTGAACTCTTCTCGTCCTCGCACGCTTTCCTGTTCTTTTGTGCAGTGTTTAGTCTGTTAATGTTGTATGTCAACTCACTTGTACATTAACCATTGTTTTAGACTTCTATTTACCAAATGTATATGAATTAATATCTGCACCTGAAAGAACCAAGAGAATAAAGTGTTTCCGGTTCATTCCATATTTCTATTGCAACCACCCTTCCCTAGCCATTCCCACCACCACTGTCCCCTCCCATCCACCAACCATGACCCATTCTTTAGGTCACCCTGCTTAAGGCCCGTAATTAAGCTCCGTTGTCTCCACCTACCCATAGGGGAAATTATTCACTACCCGGCTGTTATGATAGAGACATTAGGTTGAACCCCTCCCACCGAAAAAATGAATACAGCAGACCTAGGAAGGAAAAAGAACAAAAATAGGAAGAAAACTTGTTTATTCATTTATCTTACATAAATACCAAAAAAGTAATTTTTAAAATTAAACTTAAATTTAAAAGAATAATTAAGTATGTACTAATTCATACAAGTCTCTGTTATTTGCTAGCTGCTCATTAGGACGTTTGGTCAGGAATAAGTATGATTTTTGTGCACTCTTTTAAGCTTTGATGGTCCGTGTAAATAGGTAATAGAATAATAGCCTGCAGAGCTGGAATAATTTGTCATAATTGCCATCAAGGTGTGATAGTGGCATGGCAAACATTGGCACTGACCTAAAACATAGTTCCTTCAAATGTTAGAGTTTTAGTGGGTCAAGTGAAATCATATATTGTTTGCCCCTGTCGGGAATGACCCACTTGGATTGGTATACCTCTAGGTTTGGTCTCTTGTGCCTCTCTTGATTGTGCAAAAGGAAACCTATGTGCCCTCTGGATTTAGTTATTAAAGTCCCTGTCTGAAAAGCTGGGGAATGCGTTTTGAAATAGTCCAACAACAAAATCATGTGTATGTTTTTCTTTAACGCCTTCCTGTACACCCAGAGGAAAAAGTTACTTATTTTCAGTAACGCTCTTTCTGGTAGACAGTCTATCTCGCTGCAGATTCCTCAACTTTTTAATATTTCCCAGGCATCCGAACCAGATCCGAAAACTCTTCAGCAGTACCTGTGCATGCTGATAGGTGACTCCATGAGGTTCCACTCCAGAAATGATACGTGAAGCATATATATAAACACCAATCCTGTGTGCTAACGTCAGTTGCTTTCAAGACTGCTCTTGCCTCCAAACGCAGAGGCTCAAAAGTAAATTGGCATGACCAGTGTGCAGATTCATAGACTTGTGAACTTATTATTGGATAGAGTCCAATCATAGAATGGGAGAATGGAAGGGTATGAGGAATCTGCGGCTAGTGAAAGTCTCTACTAGAAATAATGTTACCAGAGGTAAGTAACGTGTTCCTCTGATAGAGAATTCTAGCTGCAGACACCTCACCTTTTGAATAGATATCAAAGCAGTAACTCATTGGAGGTGGGCTGTGAATGCGCTCAAACCAGAAAGTCCTGTAGAACTGAACAGGCAAAATGCCCTTCTTGGTGGATCTGACAGTCCAAACAATAGTTCTTTGTTCACGTATGGAGGGATGCCCATGTAGTTGGCTGGCATATGTCTAGGACAGGGACTGTCTGTGCTAGTGGAGTGATGTCAGCTTTGTCTCTTGCAGAAAGAGCATGCTGTCCTTCTGAAGGATGATTTTTAGTCAGTGAATAGTGGATCTTCCGTGAGCGCATGATCCAGTGAGAAATGGTTTTCTTCCGCCTTTTTTCACACCAGCGAACCCCACAAAGAGCTGATTGTGTACCCAGTGGTGTTTGGTAAGATCTGTGTAGAAACTCAGTTTCTCATTGGGTCCAAGCGATGGACCCTTTCCTCTGCCCTAGAGGGGTGAGGCAGAGCATTGAACGCCAGCAGGGTGATGGTTTGACCAATATAGAACAGTGTCACATCTTTAAGAAAAAAGGATGACTTAGTACGCAGAACCAGTTTATCTGGAAAGAAGGTGGTGTATGGTGGGTTGACACAGAGGAATTGCAGCTCACTCACATGCTGCCTCGATGTTATAGCAATGAGAAACACTATTTTGATTGTGCAGAGCTGTAAAGGACAGCTGTGAAATGGCTCAAATGGAGTGCACATTAGAAAGGTGAAGACAAACTTGAGGTCCCACATGTGGCAGGACAAAGGAACAGAGAGGAAACAAATGTTGTAGCCCTTTCAAATGTGTCCAGGGCAAGGCCTTGCCAGGCTAGGGACAAAGCAAGCAAAACATTAGATAACTTGGCGCGATCGGGAATACCAAGCCACAACTTTGTCCTAACGACAGGCATATACAGTTTTAGTGAAGGGACACCTGGCTGCCAAGATGACATCTTACACCTCTCGAAGAAGGGCAGAGGTGTTCCTCATCCCCGCTCAATCTCTATGCATGAAGTCGAAAATACGAAGTTCCGGGTGCAGAACCCTGTCCTGCTGCTGCGATAGCAGGTTGTTCCAGAGGGGCAACTGGATCGGAAGACAGATGCTCAGACCCAGGATTTCTGGATACCATACTTTCCGTGTCCAATCTGGGGCCACTAGGTTGACTTGTCCCTGGTCAGTTCTATCTTCTTGGGGAAGGAGAGGTATTGGCGGAAAGGCATACAGGAATCCTGTGTTCCATTCAAGGTGGAACATGTCTCTGAGTGAGAGAGGCCTTGAAAACTCCAATACCCCCGGCTTCAAAAAATGCAGTGCCAAGTGGAGAGACTAGTACCTTTGAAACATTTTATGTTACCATGTGCAGGGGACACTGGTGAAAGCATGACCTAGAACTTTCCAAATACCAAAGCAACATAACAACCAAAATGCTTAGCTGTGAAGTGTGCCATTGCCACGTGACAAGTGCTATGTAAACACATTCTTTGTAGACATTGGAAACACACCCAATGTTGTCTATTTTGTGGGTTGGGCAGCTGAATAAACACTTATAAACACAGATTCCAAAAAGTTTGAAAAACCATCACTGACAACATCAAAACAAATCCTGAAAACTTTAAGGCTTACCTCTAATATTCAGTGGTTACTAGAACTCACACATTTAGTGTAATCCTTTCTGTTGCTTCACTAGCCTGAGTCATGGAAAATGTTGAGAACTGTTGGTATCGAGTACCTATTTGTGTTCCATTCTTCTGCTTACCCCGTGCCTCCTGTTTGACCTGCTGGAAAGTTGTATAATGAAAAGAAAGCTCATTTACAGCATACACTAAGTCACTGTTATGTTACTATACCAATTCACTTGTCTCTCTGCTTTGGCCACATTAAACTGTGTTGCACGTTGAGGAGTCATGTTACACAAGAACTTAGGTCATTAATTTATATTCGACAATGTTTAGATGTTACTATCGTCTTATGATTTTTAAGCAAGTCTCTGTAGGTAACCTTTCTAATGTAAAATCTTATGATTCTTTAGGCAAGTCTAGCTGGAGGTAAACGGTCTTCATCCCCTACTGGGCCCGTCACTCAACAGGCAAGCACTTCACCGACCTCAGTAAGTATTAACAGTTTTACTGGCCTACCACATTTATATTTAGGATCTACATTAGGCGGAAAAACTAACTCTTTGTTTTACAGTAAAGCAAATTAAGCATAAATCTGTTAAAAAAGTAAGGTGAAAATATAGTCTGGGTCAAACAGTAGAAAATATATGTGAGAGGGGGAAGGTGGAAGGTGCTATTATGAAATGCTTACCAGGATGCAGATTCACAGCACCGACTTTCCCCCTCTCTCTCTTTGCCTTCATCTCTTATTTTCTCTCTCTCTCTCATTCTTCTCTCTCTTGACCAAGAGAGAATTGCCCAGAGAAAGGACACAGCCAGATTACGTATTTATAGCAGGAACATGTCTACAAACGTCATGTGACTGACGAAGATTTGAATTGCAGAGGAAACTGGTATGCAAAGAGGAATACCCTTTTTTCACCTAAATTACACAAAGGCGTTGCCTATTGTCTCTGATCCGCAGGTCCAGTTCCCATTGTGGAGTAAGCTGTGAAGAATTGCTATTGAGTCGCAAAATGTCCAGGTGAATGGATAAATTAAGAATTGTATGTTTTATGAAACATGAGACTTTAGCCCTAGTGAAGATTCTTAATGTACTTATTGGCTAGAAGTACTGTGATGCTCTGGAAAATAATACTTCACCACTTAAAGTAGAATCAGACAGATTATTAGTAAATAGCAAAGTGCAATTGATGAAAAAAAGAGAGCGACATTTCAGCATCTGATTTAGTTAGATGTGGATGACAAGCCAGCAAGTTGGGTCCGTTATTGTTCACCTCCAACTTATTCTCTGATCTGCAGGGCATCAGTTTAAATCCAGGCAAGGTCAACTGAGCCTTCCACCCTTCTGAGATAAGTAAACCAAGTTTCATTTAAATCGTTGCACCAGTAATACACAGCACTTAAAAAAGGTAGAAGTGCCATATGAAAAGCAAAATAAAAACACGTTACTATTATTCCACCTGGAAAACAGTATTACATAGTCTGAGTAGGTGGTTTGACCAGAAAATGTACCTCGAGGCTCAGTCTTTTTTACTGGGACTAGCATAAAACAAAGAGATGAAGGAACGCCACATTTAGCCTTAGCTACCAAAGTGTTACACATTTTTCTACCAAAGCAACACCAGCTTGCAAGGGGGCAGAAGCCCCTGTTGGTGGAAAGCACTGTTTCAACTGGTGTAACCCAACGTTTATCTCCATGTCTTAAAAGGTATTGCACTCACGACTTTGTTTCCACCTGGATTGCTTTTCCGCATCTCTTATTTCCACCACCTATATTCTGTCACTATGTCTCTGCTATCTCTGTAACTCGCACCCCATTTCATGTTCCCATGATTCTGTCACACGGCTGTCACTGTGATTAAATGCGGGCCACTGAAACTGGGGGTTAATTTCCAGGACCCACCTCAAAATGTCCCTGCCAGCTGATTACGTTTAGCAAGTCAGGGTTTTTAGCACATAATTTTGTGCAAGACCATCATGGTTTCCATTAGGGTCTAAGGTACATTGATTCCCAGCAAGTGGCTTTGGACAGCCCATGCTAAAATAGCCAACCAGTTTGACACCTTTTCCACTCACGCCTTGTCTTCCCAATGGATTCTCACGAATGGCAGAGCACGAAGTGGCTCCACCATCCCACATTCTGCAAATGAGGGGGAGGAGCAAAGAGGAAGGTAAAAAGGACACCTGCATTCTTTAGGCGGATGCACTCTTACCTCCCTCCTATACATTTGGCATTTGGTCTTGCATTTAAAAGGGAATATCCATTCAGGTCGGTGGCACAGTCATAATGAATGCAGATTTTAAGTGTAACTGATGCTAAATAAAGCCTGAGAAAGAACTTCATAGCAGAAAACACTCCTAGATTTGGACATAAGTATCGTATTTTTAGAAGGTCTGCTGCCATAAAATCAGAAAAAACACTGTTAATGTTATTGAGAAGAAGAGACTGGCAATGTTATTATGGAATGTTATGCAGAGCAGCAGAGATTGCCTTTTTTATAATGAGCTAAAAGATTGATCCGGAGGCTTGTGAAAAAAAAATCCTACTGATACTTACTTTCTGAGAACGCAGTGGATAAAATGGCGATGGCGACATTACTGTCTTCTCTGTCTTCTAATGATTCTTTGTGATATATATATATATATATATATATATATATATATATATATATATATATATATATTAATTTGCTTACTGAAATTATTCTTGTCCGAATCAAATAACCTTTTATGTTTCTTTAAACATGCTTGATTTATTTTTATAAAATAGCATGTTATACTGCTATTCCGTACATTTGAAACATGCATGCGAAAGAGGTACATAAAGGCAGCATGCAGTAAGGGGGCTTGAATGAGATGCTGTACAAAGAAAATATGTTTAACAATTTTTGTCCTGTGGCAAAAATAAAGTTAGGGCTAGAAGCACTTGATCCAATTCTTAAACACATGTAAACCACCAGGGGTTTGTATATGGGGCTGCTAGCTGGTTTTGAAAAGTCAATTAAGAAAGCAGGTTTTACATTATATATGGTGTGTTATAATCTTTGATACTATATAGCACATGGATAATTCGTAGGCAGTACAGGTTAATACACTTAAAGTAAATACAAATATATTCCCACCATAGCTTTAGAGAAGTTGCACATCATAAAAATGTGTGTAAACTGTATCCTGTTTCCCAGGGTGCAGACAGGAATTAGTTGTGAAAATTACATTTTCATGATAACTTATGCATGAAAACAACATTGTGACAATGATAAATCTTGATCTCGGAGGCTTCCACCTAACATTAATTCACAGGTCTGACTAAATGAACATCTGCGCACAAAACATCACACAAACGTGAAAATCTCTCAATAAAAAATAATAACCAGAAGATACTGGGTCTTGCTACTTGTACGGTTGTTGCAAAGGGAAAAGGTTTAGTGGTCATAGAGGTATTAGTGAAGATTACCACACAACGGGGAAGGGTCACAGTGAGGGGTAATCCAGACAAAAGAGGCGACCGTCAAAGTGGTGAAGGATAGCATCCTTTCTGAACAGCTTTTTCACAGTCGCTGTGCCTCTCTGATTGGATGTACAGTAGTGAAGAGAATCTGAAAGACCTATCTGTTGTTGGGGGTAATGAGTGGGAGAGACTCATAATGTTGTTTGTGTGTAAAAGCCATGGATCATTGTGTGTTACAGAGGAACTTGAAGGCCTAAAAGGTCAGGTTGGAAAATGTTGAGGCTTGGCTGAAGGAGATCATAAGTATACTTTCTGTAACCGATAATAGGATGCAGAAATCAGAAATGACAACACAGTAGTTAGAGGGAACCTGATCCGAATCCACCACGTTTAAGACCTGTACAAATGGTGCCATTTCCTTCCTCCTAATTCAGACCAGAAAACCTGTGGCATTCCAACATCTTCCAACATCTTCAGGATTATTGGTTAGCTATGTGGGAAGGACAAATTGATTTGCAGGTGGTGATGGAAGCTATTATGTTGCAGGATGACTTGATTAACTAACGAGGGGTTTCTGATCCAGTGGGAGATTTTGAGTTTGATGACTAGGAGTGCCAAGAAGTCTAAAAGTAACACTTGGACAAGTCTTGTGATCCTCTGTAAGAATAACATTTTTAGAATTAATTTCAGAGCAACTGCTTCAAAAAGAGCATTGTCTCATTGGTATCATAAGATTGTTACACCCATGATGACCACAGAAAAGAAGTAGATGCAGGATTTACGTAATGAGGGACTGAGATAAGAGGGTTCACTTTATTATTTGCTAGGATGAGAGTGTTGCCAGGCAATACATTCTCTGTGTTCATCCAGTTTGATGCTGCAGAGACCTTTTTTTCGTAAAAATGTATAAACTCTGAATATTTGTGACTATTCACTTTTCCCTACCCATCACAAGCACACTCATTCTTCTCTTTTCCTTTGTGCAACCTTTGTACCTTCCTTTAGTCAAATTAGTTTTGATCTGTTTCAAGTATATGAAATTTAAATATACTGAACTTAAACAATTCTTTGGCGCTTTTGTGTTTTACATTGACTGCACGTTTAGAACAATGCTATCTTAGACAGCAGGGTATGTTGTTGCATTTATTTTTGGTATTTTGTTTCAGTGTTTGACTTATTTAAGCTACACTCACATGATAAATAAATGGTAATGTATTTTTCTCTAAAGCAGTCACAGACCACTTGCTTCATTACTGCATTGTACCCAGGTCTTGTGACGTTTATTGGGTTACCCCATTAATTTGTAATGCAAAGGAACACTGCACAAGTTGCTGGTCAGCTACAACTATGTTTGTAGGGAAACCTGCAGTGTTGCTGGCTAAATTTCACATGCTCTATGTTGTTGATGGAGCTTATGAAAATATTTTCACCAGTCAAATTCTAAAACAATTGTCTTTGCCACACTTTCTTTTTTGTTGGAGGAAGGGATAAAGACGGTAGTGGCCTCTTAACTTCCATAGCTGTGAGCGATGTACATATCGGGAGAAAAACTTACCATAGGAAACTGGCACCCAGTGTTATGACATCCAATTAAAGTGAGAATACTGGGATTTGTAATCCCATATGTATGGCTGGAAAAATGAATTTGCAGGTCACACGGCATACTTAATGCAGCTAGCTGAAAGTCCTTGATGGGATGAAAGACGCCGTCCTGACATTTGGCAAACTCACAGCTATGAACCTGCAGTTCTTTGATTTATCTCATTAGTTTTATGAGTTTTTTTAAAATATTTTTTTATGTTTGTTGGTCAGTTTGTTGGAGATATTCTGCTTTTTTGTTTAACAAAACAAGCATTGACAATGCCAATAGGTCTGGCTTTAAAGGGATGCTGTAGTGTATGGTAACATGAAGCCTTATGAGTAGATAGCATGGGGATGGATATACATTTGTGTGAAAGCAAAGAACTATACAATATTAGTTGTGTAAGTTATATTTACAGTTGTACTGTCAAGCAAGACCTAAAAATCCAGGTAGGTGAATGACTGCCCTCCTCCCAATCCATGCTGCTGCCATAGAAACCAACAACCACAAAGAATTGCCAATACTGCTACTTATTCTAATTCAAATTTGAAAAGATGTGCGGACCAACCATCACTTCATCTTTAAGCTCATTTGTAGCTTTTATTTTTATCTTTACATCAAACCTGTTTTTTTTCAAAATTTCTCAATATAAACAATGGATTAACACTGTACCCACAAAATACTGTACAAAAATTATATAACACAACAATGAAAAATCTACTTGTATTCAACAGTTCTCACCATCCCACTCGTTCCACATTCATACATCCCATACTCATGACAAATATTAATTATACATTCGCATTCTACAAACCAAACATTATTGCTTTACAAAATCTTCTTTTTCTTAGAAAAAGTGGCTATACAATTTTTACAATATTTTTTTCATTTGATAGACCAATTAATTTGGATGAATCCGATTACATAAACATGCAATTTACATCAAGCAAATGTTTGGTTACTCCAATGGTCTACGCGTTTCAAATCCCCTTGATTGAGGGGTTCTCATCAGGACCAAACCTCATTAGAAAAAACACAAAATACAAAAATCAAAAAGTGACCTTAACCTGACTTTGAAATAGCCCCACCAGTCTTCCAGTCTGCACTGGCTTACCTCTTTGTGAGTTCAAAACGGATGCCATAAATGAATTGTTAGGGAACGGTGACTTTAATGGCCAACAGAACCAAGGAAGAAGAAAAAGTAGAGAAATGAGAAATGACCGTCCTGTACTTAAACATGAACATGGAACATTCAATTGTATTGCACCATTGCGCATAACTTACATCTCATTTCAAAATGGCGCTCTTAATGATTCTGCTCCATCGATGGCGTAGGGTCAGAGTAATTCTATATGGGGGAATCAAGGGTGCTACCATTAGCGGGCTGGTCTAAGGTATGTCCTTTTATCACCATTGGCTATTGCGGAGGTTTCTTACCTTGCCTCCTCGTGCTCTGAGATCGGGGCCGCTGTATGCTCCGTAATATTAGTTTCCACTGGTGGCTTGAAAAACAGAGAAGGGTGGAATATCAGTTTGCCCCAGTATTGGAACTTTCATAGATTCCCATGCTTTGTATCATTCCCCCGTCGTCGGAATGGGAGCCTCGGTAAATAAAAAATACCATAGCAGTGAGTACAAAAGAGATAACTAGGCTTAGGCCTCATCTCAGTTTGTACCTTATCCACCTCTTTTTGTAAAAGAGACCAAAATTCTGCAACAACCAATCAGAACAGCCTCACCCCATAGAACCCTCCTGAGAGAGCCTCAGAGCCTCAGATTTTCTACCACACGTTGTGCTAGGGAGTCTCCACTGAGCACTGCTCAGATTTCTCTTCAGATTGGATTATCTTTCAATTTCTTTAACTTTAATATGTCTGACAAGGAGAAGAAGGCGTTATTTAGAGCTTGTGCTACCTGTTCTAAGAAGAGGCTGTTTGTGGAGGACAAGCATGAGGACTGTATCTACTGCTTGTACCCGGACCACAAGGCCACAGATTGTAAAATCTGCAGAACATTCTCTACAAAGACCTTGAGAGACAGGGAAGGCCGCTTGTTTACTTGGCTGCAGAAAATGAAGTCACGTAAGGAGGTTATGTCATCTGACCGTGAGGATTCTTCCTCAGCTGCGATCTCCAGAAGATCCAAGAAGAGGGGTAGGTCATCCCCTTCAACATCTATTGAGCTCCCTGTGAAAGCCTTACAAAAGACCTCTGATAGGTCTGAAAGGGCTAGTCCCATAAAATCTCCTCACCGAGGTGTAAAGAAGAGGCTGGGACAGACTGAGGAGAAACAGACAGCTAAGAAGGTGAAGAAAGGTGTTTCTGTTACTTTTCCACCATCTGAAAAGGAGAAGGGATGCAAGAAACCTGCTGTCCCTCAGGAAAGAAGATCGGACAAGAAACCACACCCGTCGACGACAAAAACAGCTGGTACGTCGAAGACAACTTCCAAAAAAGACTTGGGTTCAGGTACAGCTTCATCGATGGGACCCTCGACGGCGGCGGCATTGATATCTTCGTCGACATTTAAGGTACCTGTTTCCTGCTCGTCGATGATGGTGTCTACATTTTCGGCGTCGACGATAATGACGACGAAGGTAGTGTCGACGGCGGCGACGAAGACAACGTCGATGACGATGACGTCGGCGACGGCAGCCATGATGATGATGACGACGAGCTCGTCGACGACACCGTCAATGATCAATCCTCTGTCGACAATCAATCCTCCGCCGACGAGATCCATCTCTCCGTCGACGGTCCCGTCGACGGTTCCATCGCCGACAATTTCGCTGACGTTTCCGTCGACGACGAATCCGTCGACGACGTCGTCGACGATTCAAAGGGTCCGCATATCTATAAAAAGGCAGCAAATTACCCCAGAGATGACATCTCCACGGTGTGTAACACCTTTGCCTCCCACTTTGCTTCTTGATGAAGAGTCTGATGACAATGAGGATGGTATTTATGGAGATGCTTATAGCCCATCCGAATTACAAGTAAAGTACCAGGATTCGGGTTCTGATGAATGCTATGCTGAAGAGCGCCAGTTTGTTCAGCAAGAAAGGCCTCCACAAAAATCACTTCAGGATATGGTGGCAATGCCGTCCTCTCTTATAACGGACTTACAATTGATGCTACAAGATTACAGAAAGAGGTTTCCATCGCAAACTGCGGAACAGCAAGAGCGTCCTCCTTCTCCATCCATTCCTACTACTCCTGCAGTTGCAGTGACGCCTTTGGTTTCTCGAGTTTTGGAACCAGAACCCAGAGAGAGTTATCAGGAGGTTGTGACTGTTCAGGATGATGATGTCTCATCTGTTAGAGAACTTCAGGTTGATCCTCCTCATGACCCGGATAGAGGTTGGGATGATGATGTCATTCAGGATCCAGATTCACCAGTGCCGGATACTGCTACCTCCCCTCCAGCTGACATTGGAGGTTTCCATAATCTTATGGAAAGGGCGTCCAAGAGATTTGGCCTTCCTATTATGACAGTACAATCAGACTGTTTCCTTTACGACTTCAAGGAACCTTACAGAAAGTCAATTCGTTCAATTCCAATAATCGAACATGTATGGTCGGAAGGTACTAAGGTGATGCAGAATCCTGCAACAGTCATCCCTGTTCTTCCCCGGCTGGAGAAGAAATATAAAGCTCCAGAAGGCAGTCCCGCTTGCCTGACTGGTCAGCCGAAGCCGGACTCAGTTATTTCCCAGGCGGCGCAAAGCAAGTCCAAAAATCCATCGACACCACTTGCAACACCGCCAGACAAGGAAGGGAGACGTCAGGACAATGTGGGAAAAAGATACTCTACTATGGCCAGCCTCCTAGTTCGAACTGCTAATGTTCTTGCTATCTTGGGCAGATATGATCGCCAGATGTGGTGCAATTTATCCCCGTTTGTGGACCAACTTCCAGATGGAGCAAAAGATGAGGCCAGGAAGATTCTGGTGGAAGGGGAGCGTTCCTCTTCAGAGGTGATAGATTTTGCTATGGACATAGCAACTACAGTTTTCCGTGCACTAGCGGGTTCAGCAGTTTTAAGAAGTTCGGGCTGGCTACGGGCAACCTGGTTTTGCTAGGAAGTTCAAAATAAGATCTTGGACTTACCTTACGACGGAGAGATGCTTTTTGGAAAGCATGTAGATGATGCCCTTCAAGGCATCAAGAAAGATACGGACACAGCAAGGTCCTTGGGGACATTAAATTACCGCAAAGTTCCTTTCAGAGGTGCGAGAGGGAGAGGTTTTTCCTTGTACAGAGGTGGCAATCAACAGCGCTACTCTTTGTACTCGCAGTCCTCTCAATCTTACAAGCCACAATACACACAGCTCCAATGCCAGTCGGCGTCTTTCTCTCGCCAGCCATCAAGAGGGCGTCAAGGGAGAGACCATTCTAAGCGACAATAGCGGCTTCATGGCTCTTTCTACTGTTCCTACCCCTCCGATAACATCAGTGGGGGGCAGGATTTCTCATTGTCTACGCAGCTGGAAGGTTATTACATCAGACCAGTGGGTTCTGAATATCATTCAGGGTGGCCACACTTCAGAGTTTCAACAGCTTCCTCCAACCAGAGCTCCAGGCGCTAACGAGTCGAAACATCTAGGACTTTTACGTCTCGAAGCCCACCAACTTTTCATCATGGGGGCAATAGAACCTGTTCCTCACTCCCTAAGGGGGAAAGGGTTTTATTCCAGGTTCTTCCTGGTTTGCAAGACAAAGGAAAAGTGGCGTCCAATATTAGATATAAGGGAGCTCAACACCTATCTCATAAAGCTATATTTCAGGATGGTCACCCTTCAGGATATTCTACGTCTACTGAATCCAGGAGACTACATGGCGACTCTGGATTTAGAGGATGCATACTTCCATGTGCCGATCCACCCAGCTCACAGGCAATACCTACGCTTCACAGTAGGCAAGAGCCACTTTCAGTTCAAAGTGCTTCCTTTTGGTCTCCGGTCCGCACCAAGGATATTTACAAAAGTACTAGCTCCGGTGACGGCGTTTCTCAGAAAACAATCTCTAGAGGTCTTTCCCTACCTAGATGATTGGCTGATAAAAGCTCCATCTTTCCAGGCAGCTTCCAGGGCGGTCGCAAGCTGCATTCAGCTTTTCAACCAACTGGGCCTTCTACTCAACAAGGAGAAATCGATCCTTCTTCTATCCAGGTCAGCAAAGTTTCTAGGTTCTATCCTGGACACAAAACGCTGCAAGGCCTTTCCATCGGAGGAACGTCAGAACAAACTTGTTCTGTCAGCTCGTCTCTTGCAAAAGAGGAAATCACTGTTGGTCCGTCTCTACAAGTCCCTGCTTGGATCGATATCATCCTGCATACCATTGATTCCGCACTGCAGGCTTCGAATCCGTCCACTACAAGAGCAACTGGACAGGCAATGGTACCAAGCAGAAGGCTCATTCGACGACAGAATCACGGTGACATCAGCAATGAAAAAAGCAAGCAGCTGGTGGTTGGTAAAAGACAACATCTCAAAATGTTTAACCTTCACGCTTCCTCCATATCCCATGGTTCTAACCACGGACTCCTCACTTGAAGGCTGGGGAGCGGTGCTACAAGAGTTGAAGGTGAGCGGTCATTGGGATCCAGATCAACGCAAGTTCCACATCAATCTATTGGAACTCAGAGCTATTCGCTTGGCCCTACAGGCCTTTCTTCTGAGGATTCAGAATCGCACAGTGCTGGTTCGCACGGACAACACAACGGCCATGCACTATATAAACAAACAGGGTGGGACAAGATCCCGGGCTCTTTCAAAAGAAGCTCAGGAAATTTGGAACTGGGCGATTCTCCAAAACATTGCTCTTACGGCAGAGCACCTCGCAGGTTCGCTCAATTCAACAGCGGATGCGTTGCGTCGCCAAAGATCGATCAGTCACGAGTGGGAATTAGACCAGACCATTCTCAAGGAGCTCTTTTCAGTTTGGGGAACCCCGACCATAGACCTGTTTGCAACCCCATAAAACCCCAAATGCCAGTTCTACGCAAGCAGGGCTCACCAACGGGGGTCCTTGGGGAATGCGCTTTTGATAGCTTGGTACGGCGCATTTGTCTACGCCTTTCCTCCAATTCCACTAATCCTGAGGCTGATCAGGAAACTCAAAGCGGAACCTTGCAAAATGATTTTAATTGCACCAGAGTGGCCCGACAGTTCTGGTACACTGAACTCCTCCTGCTGTCTCAAGACCAACCGATTCACCTGCAGCCTATTCCGTCTCTTTTGACAATGTCTCAGGGTCAAGTGCTCCATCCAGATCCGAGCTCACTCCAATTGACAGCGTGGCTCCTGAGTACAGAGAATTACAGAATTTGAACCTCACAGAAGAGTGTAAGGTTTTTCTGTCTCAGGCCCGAGCTCTGAGTACAAATAAGACTTATCAGGCGAAATGGAAGAGGTTCTGTCTCTGGTGTCAGAGGCAGAATATTCATCCATACACTCCGCATCAGCTTTTGCCATATATTCTTTTTCTAGCTAAGTCAGGTTTGGCTCATTCTTCTGTCAAAGTACATCTAGCAGCCATCTCTAGATTTAGGCGGAAGTCTTCAGGTCCTTCACTTTGGTCCGCGAGGATTATTAAACAATTCCTGAAGGGCCTGTTCAGAGTTTTCCCTTCCAGTCCGGCCTCCACCACCAGTCTGGCAGCTTAATTTGGTTTTGGCTCATCTGATGAGAGCTTCGTTTGAGCCCATTTACAGAGCAGATCTAAAATTTGTATCATGGAAACTGGCTCTTCTATTAGCCTTAACATCGGCCAGGAGGATTAGTGAGCTCCAAGCGCTCACGATTGTGGAACCCTTTCTTCTGTTCAAAAAGTATGTTCTGATTCTAAGGACAAATCCAAAGTTCATCCCAAAGGTCCCATCCGAATTCCATCTGAACGAGCCGGTGATTTTGAAATCTTTTTTCCCACGACCTACTACACCAGCGGAGAGGTCTTTGCATTCTTTAGATGTTCAGAGGTGTCTGAAATTTTATCTGGAACGAACAAAACCATTCAGGAAGTCTTCTCAACTTTTTGTCTCTAATAGTGCCTCGCGGAAGGGATTTCCGCTTTCAAAGCACAGTATTTCACGTTGGCTCTCTAATACAATTCAGTTTTGTCATCAAGAAGTGGGCAAACTGCTTGAAAGACGAGTTTGTGCTCATTCAACGAGATCTGTTGCTTCATCAGTGGCTCTATTCTCAGGAGTCCCTATCAAGGACATCTGTAGAGCAGCTACGTGGAGCAGTACCCACACCTTCACGAAGCACTACTGCTTGGATTCTTCCATGAAGGACGATGCAGCAGTGGGTCAAACAGTCCTGAGAAATCTTTTTCAATGAGAGGTGAGCTTTCCCTACAATCCCTCCTTCCTGTATTGCACATTTTGTATTGATTATTGTATTCTTCTCTGTGGTAAAAATTTTTATGATTTGTTTCCTATGAGGATAACTATGATGACATGTAAGAATATTCATGTGACAAAATGTGCTTTTATGACTTACTGCTAGCTACTCTGATACAAAGCATGGGAATCTATGAAAGTTCCAATACTGGGGTAAGAAAACAAGTTACTTACCTGTAACTTTGGTTCCCCAGTATTGGTAACTTTCATAGATTCCCATCCGCCCACCCTCCTCCCCTGGGAAAACTCTGCCTTTTTTTACTGAGATAGTTGCTGTTACACAACGGCTACGAAAATCTGAGGCTCTGAGGCTCTCTCAGGAGGGTTCTATGGGGTGAGGCTGTTCTAATTGGTTGTTGCAGAATTTTGGTCTCTTTTACAAAAAGAGGTGGATAAGCTACAAAATGAGATGAGGCCTAAGCCTAGTTTTCTCTTTTGTACTTACTGCTATGGTATTTTTTATTTACAGAGGCTCCCATTCCGACGACGTGGGAATGATACAAAGCTTGGGAATCTATGATAGTTACCAATACTGGGGAACCAAAGTTACAGGTAAGTAACTTGCTTTTATCTCTGTTTTGAGAATGCACGCATATTGTGACGAAGAAGGCAAGGGACGGCGTTTACTCCAGAGTGTCTCACCTTCCTATTGCGCAAATCTCTTCCAGGTCTTCTGGCCAAAGAATATGCCTGCATTGTCTTACACTACTTTCTTTGTTTAACGCATGGATGTCTAGCGCTAATGGCGCTGGGATTTATAGTTTCACTGCGAAATAAGCGCCATCCTAGCAATATAAAGCCTGTATTCGGATCTTTGGCTGACTACTTACAAACTATTATGACCTGGATCTCGGCTTCACTTTACTTTTGATTATGGCCCTGCATGAGCCTACAGTATTCCGTATGAGCGCATTTGAAAAAGCGGGGCTCACCGCTCTTGTCGCTCTGGGATATGTAGTTTCTTCACGCAATCCCGTCATCAATTTATCACTGTGTGCCCAGTGTTCGAATCTGGGGGCAATTATTAAAAACTTATTCTTAACATTTTATAATTATTCAAGCTGCATGCCGCAAGCATTATTTTCCATAGTTTTGAAATATATGGAGTGGAGGCTGATCCATGTTTCACAATGTATTACCTTAAATTCCCACTATAACCTACTACCTAGAGCCAAAGATGTGATCTCATAAAGGTTGTTGTCTGATTACTGCAGAAAAACAGTTTTATAATTTATATAGTTCCGAAATGTCATTTAGTCCTGACACTGATGTGTCAAATTTTACGATCAATAGAGCTCCTCTTCTTGATAGTTTCTCTTCTCGGTCTCCTCCTGAAGGATCTGTTTCCACATTTGAAATTACTGTCCAGCGGAGGTCTTTTTCCGTGTGTAGTATTTTAACCCAATGATTTACGAGAGGAGCTGTTTCCACATTTTTTCTGATATGGGTTTTATGTTGGCTAATCCTCTGGCATACTTCTTGGTTTGTTTTTCCAATATGTAACATCCCACAGGGGCATGTTATTCCATATACTACAAATTTCGTTTTGCAGTTGGAGAAGGTTTCGTGTTTCCAACGTCTTCCTCTGTGGGTGAATAATGAGCCTTCAACTGTTGTGCCACAACAGGCACATGTGCCACATTTATGATGTGCCTGTTCTCCAACTGCAAAACGAAATTTGTAGTATATGGAATAACATGCCCCTGTGGGATGTTATATATTGGAAAAGCAAGCCAAGAAATAAGCCAGAGGATTAGCCAACCTAAATCCCATATCAGAAAAAATGTGGAAACAGCACCTCTCGTAAATCATTGGATTAAAAAAATACACACGGAAAAAGACCTCCGCTGGGCAGTAATTTTAAATGTGGAAACAGATCCTTGAGGAGGAGACCGAGAAGAGAAACTATCAAGAAGAGGAGCTCTATTGATCGTAAAATTTGACACAGCAGTGTCAGGACTAAATGAAATTTCGGAACTATATAAATTATAAGACCGTTTTTCTGCAGTAATCAGGCATCAACCTTTATGAGATCGCATCTTTGGCTCTAGGTAGTATGTTATAGTGGGAATTTAGGATAATACATTGTGAGACATGGATCAGTCTCCACTCCATATATATCAAAACTATGGAGAATAATGCTTGCGGCATGCAGCTTGAATAATTATACAATTTTTAAAGAATACGTTTTTAATAATTGCCCCCAGATTCGAACACTGGGCACACAGTGATAAATTGATGACGGAATTGCGTGAAGAAACTACATATCCCAGAGGGACAAGCGCGGGGAGCCCTGCTTTTTCAAATGCGCTCATAGGGAACACTGTAGGATCATGCAGGGGCCATAATCAAAAGTAAAGTGAAGCCGAGATCCAGGTCATAATATTTTGTAAGTAGTCAGCCAAAGATCCGAATACAGGCTTTATATTGCTAGGATGGCGCTTATTTCGCAGTGAAACTACAAATCCAAGCGCCATTAGCGATAGACATCCATGCTTTAAACTTGGGAAGTAGCCTAAAACAATGCAAGCACATTGTTTTTTTTTTTATATAATTTTTTTTTATTGCAGATACTCAGATAAGATAAGGTCAACATTGGCATAGTTATTCAAATAAAACAGCATTACACCTCAGAATATAGACCATGGAGCCCCACGTGTCTCTTCAGCACATATCCCAAAAGTCAATCTGTCAATATCGGTGGTTCGCTCTCCGTACACCATCAACCTAGCATAGGAGGCATCCATGTAAGCCATCTGCATTTTCTGTTATATTTCCCCCCCTCCCCCCATAACAAACATTACTGTGAATGAAAAATCGGCTTAATAACACTTTGTTCATAACTTAACTGTACAGTCATGGTAGTGGCATCATATATTTCCTTCAATCCCCATCCCCCCCTCCCGCGCCTGGTAGACAATTGGTACAAATAAAGTTCGTCCATCAGTGTGTTTCCGTTGCATCAAGATCCACTCAGGACGTGCACCTCAGCTCCATCTCGACCCTTCCTCCAACATTAGGCGCAGTCATGTGCCTCCCACCCCCAGCCCTCCATCCAGCCCGTGGTAATGTCTCCACTTCGACCAGACCTTTTTAAACTTTCTCGGGCAGCCTCTTGATTTATACGTCACCAGCTCTGCCGCCATGTAAAGGTCCAGCCCTCTTCTCCACTCCTCCACAGTAGGGACGTTCACTGCCCCCCAATATTTTGCAATGTCACGTTTTGCCACTACCAGGCCCAGGGTCAGGAACACCAGCAGGGGGCGGGGGAGGTCAACATCATTAGTCATTCCCAGGATGGCCAATTTGGGCTCCTGTTCAAGCGGCACAGACAAGACATCCCTTAGTTCAGTAAAGATGAGGGTCCAGTAGGATTGTATTCTGTCACATGTCCATATTATATGGAAGAAATCCCCTCCCTCATGCTGACATCGTAGGCACTTATCGTCTAATGTTCTCCCCATTTTGAGTAATCGAACCCTATCGAAATATGTTCTATGAAGCACGTTGTATTGAATAAGGCGGAGCCGGGATTTAATAGCCACCTCCCTCGGGTGCATTAGGACTATGTCCCAGTCGATATCTTCAAGTGTTCCTACTTCCTTCTCCCAGGTGTCCCTAAGCTTCGCCAGGTCTCCCAGCATGTTGTTGGTAAGTGTTTTATATGTGAGTGATACAGCCTTGTTTGGTATCTGTTCCTGTAGTAGTCTACCTTCTACTGCGGCATAGTCAGGAAGACCCTCCAGAGTCAAAGCCTGTGCCCTCCATGCATGGCGCAGTTGGATGTATTTAAAAAACTGCGAGCGAGAGGAGCCAAGATGGCGACCTGAGCGGACGCGCAGCCTTCGGCTCCGCCGGCCCCGGAATCCCGCACCTGGATCCTGCTTGCCTCGTTCGCCAGTTTTTCTCCTGACAGGTGCGGGCAACGGAGCTGATGCCACCGGTGTTCCGCCGGCCTCTCCACACACCCGGATTCCGAAGCTGTGGGCAGACGCGCCCTGGCCCGGGACCCAGCTTGCTCCACGGCGCTCTGCGGACCTCTCGTCCCCTCCCGCAGTTGCCCTGCTGCCGGGGTGATGCGACTTGACGGCGCTTCTTTGAGGGGACACGACCTGAGCGCTGCCTGCCGACGGGGGCCGTTGTGCACTCCCTGGACTACACGGTGACGGAGGGCAGAGGCGCCTGACCAGCGAGTCCTTTGTGTTTGGCTGCCATACTTCTGCTTTGTTCCACGAGTCCCTCCGGACTAGGACGGCGCACTCTGCCCGGATCTGTAAGCCTCGCCACGCAATTGTCGGCCTCTAAGCAGCCACTTGAGTCGGGCAGATACTACTGGCCAGGGATTTTCGACTGCAGCCTGGTCGCGTCCCGCTACTTTCCCGTCTCCCCCTGCACCACCGAGTTGGGTAGAAGACAAGATGGCGACACCAGCGGCTGGCCATTGAAGGGCGATCCGACGGAGCGGCGAGCACCCCGGCGTGAAGGAGATCGGAGCAAATTCTCCCCAAGGGACTGTGACAATGGGGACCCTACAGCCTGACGTTACGCTTGCAGATGTGTTGGCAGCCCTGGGTGAGTTGCGTTCGGTGGTGCAGAATAGCTGTAGCGCGCTGGGGGCACGACTAGATGCCTGTGCCCGAGATTCCAGCCAGGAGCAGGAGAATTGTTACCCACATCATTCCGGACGGGAGTTGTCGCAGCCTGCCACCGCAACATTGTCTCAAGGAGATGCAGTGGACGATACTGTAACCTTCGTCATGGCTGGTGGCGGTCTGTTGCCACTTAATAGTGTAGTCACCGATACATTGTATCTCCCTTGCTCCGGGCTCGCTTGTGTACAGTCACTTGAGGTGTCGAGGATTTGGCTACCAGTGCTTTGCCCCCCTGTTTCATTACCAGCATGCTCGCCTTGGATTTTGATCGCTTCGCTTCGTGCCTTTAACGGCTGGACCATGCCAGAGAGAACTGATATTGAGGGGGAATCCTTTTTTGGGACCGAACGCCATTCGTTCTTTGTCTGTGCACCTCCCCCCTCCCCCGGGCGGCCATCTTCTCTTCTTCTCCTGCAATTCACTGGACTGCCGAGTGGAGGGGGTGAGAGACTGCGTCCCAGATCGGGCCAGGGATAGGAGACTTTCTTTGTTTAGCACCCGGGCGGGTGGGTGGAGGAAGGGTGGACCTCGAATTTGGCCTGTTTTGTCGCTGACTGCGCATTGACTCGCCCCACTTGATTGCTTGCTGTTGCTCTATCTGATGTTGCTATTGGGGCGGGAAATGCTTATTGGGCCGGCGGAGTTCGCATGTATGTTTACTTGACCCTCCTCCCGGATCTTCTCTTGTGGGAGCCCAGGGACGGGTTTCTGTTCCTACTCCCTGAGTCATTGGATTATACCTTTTCTTTTCGCTTTCCCTATTGCTTTCTCTCCTTCCTCTCTTCTCTTCTCTTCACTCGCTATATTTCGGGTTTATGGGGCGACAGACACTCTGCTAGGGGGGGGGGGCAGGCCATAGCCTCTGCATGTGTGTAGGGTGGGGGGTTAATTTTTAGTTCGAGTTTTTATTTCTATGGTGCCTTTCTTTGCTCTTTTATGATTTTTCTCTTCTCTTTTGGGCCCGTGCTAGGTATACTGGGGGATGGGTGGCGGCGCATATGCAGGTGGGTTGTTTAGGCAGCTTCTTGATGATTGACTATCTTGTGGCCATCCTCTGGTCGGGACTTACATGTTGTGAAGTGCTCTGCCAGGTACTGATGTATCTTGTCAAGTCCCACCTACTTGGACCTTGCTCTTTCTCTTTTTGTAGTTTAAGTACGGAGTAATATGACCTGTTCTTAATGTTCGCACCAAAAAAAGAATTTTAAAATTAACCTACATTGCTCCTGTGCCTGGGTATTGTGGCGCTTTTCAAGTTGTTCTTTCACCGTAACCATTGCCATGCCGCATTACCTTGTCGCCGTATTGCATGCACTAGTGCTACATGAGGTATCGTGGCCAGCCGGATGGTTGTAGGCCCGTATGTGTATTGTCTTTTGAGCACAATAAAGGTTTTCAAAAATTTAAAAAAAAAAAAAAAAAACTGCGAGCGATGGAGCCCATATTCTGCCTTCAAGGTCGCAAAGGGTTTCAGTTATCCCTTAGCAATTACATCTCCTATCGTGGAAATTCCAATATCATCCCACCGCTTAAAGCCGGTAAGCTTATGCAGCTCGGGGAGCCATTTGCATTGCCAGAGTGCAGTCTGCCGGGTGGGCTTCTTATCCCACCCTGTGCGTCTCGTGGCCAATCTCCAGGCCCGGAGTGTGATGCTCGTGGCCGGGAGCAATGACTTCTTCGCCGGTCTGCCGTATAAATATGACAGGAGATTATGCGGGGATAGTTTGTTACGCTCCAGCGCATACGTAGGGTGGTCCACCGGAGCATGGAGCCAATCATTAATGGGGGACATGTGCTCCGCCCAATAGTAGGCTTCAAGATTTGGGAGCGAGATTCCACCACTATATTGATGGCGTTGGAGGGTGGTCAGCGCTATTCTCGGCTGCTTACCCAGCCATATAAAAGCTCGAAGGTCAGTGTGAATTTTACTTATTAGGGTGTCTGGGATTAGATAATATTCATTTTGTAGGGCGTACAAATATTTGGGTAATACTATCATTTTATACATTGCCGCTCTGCCCAGGAGTGTCAAAGGGAGCTGGCGCCAGCGGTCCATATCAGATGTGGAGTTCACGAGTATTCTCTCTACATTTTTGTGGCGCGACAGTTGCCTGTCTAGCGTGATGTATACCCCCAGATATTGGAAGCCCTCCGCGGACACCACCAGCCTGTCTGGAAGAGCCTCCCCACGTGCATCCCCTCTGTGGTCGAAAAGGACGGACTTGTGCCAGTGTATAGCATATCCGGAGTAACTGCCATAGCAGTCCAGCTCCCGGAACAATTCAGGCACTGTGGTCTTTGGGTCAGTGATGTAGAGAAGGACATCGTCCGCGTATAGGGACAATTTCTCCTGCGTCCCGTCTGCGTCTGCGACACGGAATCCTGAGATCTCATGGTTTTGCCTAATCCTGGCCGCCAGTACTTCAATTGTTAACGTGAAAAGAAGCGGCGATAGAGGGCAGCCCTGTCGAGTGCCTCTTTGGATTGAAATTTCGCGGGAGAGCCTCCCGTTTACTCTTACTTTTGCTCGCGGGTTGGTATAGAGAAGGCGCACCCACGTTCGGAATTTTGGGCCGAAACCACATTTTTGTAGGGCGGCCTCTAGGAACGGCCAATGCACCGAGTCAAAGGCCTTTTCTGGCGTCAAATGAAAGAAACTAATGTGGCGGTTCCCTATCTCTCAACTCCTGCAGCTAGTTGTGCATGCGCCTGAGGTTGAATTTTGTGGCCCTGTCTGGTAGAAAGCCAGTTTGGTCTAAATGTATCAGGTCGGGTATTACTTTTCTCAGCCGTCACGCCAAGACCGTAGCAAGGAGTTTCACCTCCGTATTCAACAGGGAGATGGGTCGATATGAGGCACAGTCCTCCCGTGGCTTGCCCTCTTTGTGTATAGGGATTATGGTCGCCATGGTGAGGTCAGCGGGCAGACCTCCCTCCTGGCACGCTTCAAGAAAAAGATTTTTCAGGTGAGGAGCTAGTATATCAGCCGTGCCCTTAAAGAATTCCGGAGGAAAACCGTTTGGCCCCGGTATTTTGCCCGGCTTTAGTCCGGCAATGGCAGCTTTTACCTCCTCCAAGGAGATGTCGGCCTCTAAAGCAGGTAGGGCCTCAGCGTCCACCACAGGCAGATCGACCCGTGACATATAGTGGAGAGAATCCTCGCACGTGCCCAATTGTCTGGCTTCGTAGAAGCGTTCGTAATAGGCCGCGAACGCATTCGCAATGTGGGGGTCTGAGCACACAGTCCTCCCCTCCTCATCTATGACTTCATCTACCCACCGCGCCACTCTCTCCTTACGACTGAGCCAGGCTAGAAGTTTACCCGATTTATCCCCCACATCGTATAGTCGGTGGAGTGTGGCCAGGTTTTGCGTTCTTGCCTCCTCCGACACCAGTTCCCGATAGCGTCTCTGGTTGTCCAGCAATTTACGTAAGGTTGTGGTGCTTTTTGTAAGTAAGTGTTCTCTCTCCAGCTCCACTATATCCCGTTCAACATTCCCCACCTCCTCCTGTAGCCTCCTCTTCTCCTCCCCTAATCTGCCATTTATTCAGAATAAATGGCAGATTAGGGGAGGAGAAGAGGAGGCTTCATCACTGGCTTCAGAGCTTCCCACAAGGTCACTGCCGAGTACACCGACCCATCATTTTCAGAGGAGGCTTCATCACTGGCTTCAGAGCTTCCCACAAGGTCACTGCCGAGTACACCGACCCAGCATTTTCAGCCAGGTATACCTGTGCATCTGCTCTAATGCCCTTAAGTATTGTCTTATTTGTTAGGTTCCAAGTGGCAAGACGCCACAAGGCCTCCCTTCTGTATCCAGAACGGCCCATTGATACTAGTAGCGGCGAGTGGTCTGAGAGACCTCTCGCCAAGTATTCCGCCGTGCCCTCCATGGTTAGTTCCTGCCTAGGCATGAATATATAATCCAGTCTGGAAAACACCTTGTGCGCAGCCGAGTAGAATGAGTATGCTGTAGTGTCAGGGTGCAGCAGTCTCCAGACATCGGTTAGGCCTATCGCAGACATCATTTGGGCAAGGGGAGTCTGATTCCCTCGGGTGCTCGGCGCTCCTGATCTATCTAGACCCCTATCCATCACATCATTAAAGTCACCACCCACTATCTGTATGGTATCTGAGGTGTCTAAGAGTATGGTCGCTAGCATCTTCAGCATATTCGCCTGCAATTTGGGAGGTGCATATAGTGAAACAAGAGTGTAGGTGCGTCTACGCCAAGTCCCCTGCACCTCTACACATGTCCCCAGTGGGTCCCCCCACGTACGTGTGATACGGAATGGGAAAGTATTCTTAACAATAATCGCTACCCCCCTAGAGTCAGTCGTGTATTCCGCATGCCCCAGTACTTTATATCTACCCCTTGCTATGAATGCACAGGCCGTGCCCCTAAGATGTGTTTCCTGCAGGAAAATGATGTCTGGGCCTACTCTATTGAGATAGTTGCTCACCAGTCCCCGCTTTATCTTGTTACCCAGACCATTCACATTCCATGTCAGGACGTGCAGTTTCTCAGTGTCCATAGATCGTGCCAACAATTTACTTGCCATCCAGGCAGTGAGGTCAGACGAGGCGGGCGGTCGCCCGTATCAGAAAGCCACAGATTGCACCAACACCCATGACTGTGTTCACCCAACTGTGTACCCCCCCTTTCTCAAACAACCAAACTGTATGAACAACCCCTTCCCCCACCTCCCCCACCCCACCTGTACATCCCGCCCGTACAACCATCGACGGCTCGGACTACCAGGCAGCAAGGTCTGTCGCCCACCCCTCAAACAACCCTGGCTAAGAAATGTCTAGCTGTCCAAACTCAAGTTCTAAAGTGGTGTATGCCCACCCCAAAGAACAAAAAGTGCTACTTGCGTGTCCCAAAGCAAAGAACTGCTATTTTGGATCTCAGTCCCGTATTTTCTCAGGAATGGGAGTCCTGCGTTTCTGTTTCAGTAGCCTCCGCGTTGCCAGTTTCCCCTTGCTCCAGTTCTCGGATGGCAACGGCCAACAGGTGCAGGGATTGTTCCGTCTGTTCCTCTACGTCTGAGATATTTGTATCATCCTCATGTTCCGTCACATTTCCTGACGTCGGAAGCAGGCACCTGAATCTGGACCCCCGAGCAGGGTCTTCGTTGTTGGCGGCGTCGTCACCCCCTCGGTCTTCTCCGCTCGCTACTTGTTGGGGCGGGTATGGCGTCCGTTGTGTTTGTCTGCCCGCCCGATGACGTCGTGTTCTCTGCGACCTGGTCGGGCTTCTCCTGAAGTTGGCAGCCGCCAGCTCACTACGGATTCTGCGTCCCTCCTCCTCCGCCTCTCGTAGCAATGGTCTCTCCTCCAGCCAGTGCCAGGCCTCCTCTGGGCAATTGAAGAAGTGTGACTTGCCCTTAAATAGGACCTTCAGTTTCGCCGGGAAGAGCAGCATATAGGATATGTTAATTTCTCGCAGTTTAGCCTTCACCATGTCGTATGAGCGTCGTTGCTTTTGCACATCCTGGCTATAGTCAGGGAAGATCATGATGACAGTGTTCTCAAACTTGATCTCTCCCATTTTTCGGGCTTCTCTAAGGATGAGATCCCTGTCCGCATAGTTGAGGAACCTTGCGATGATCGGGCGTGGTCTCGCTCCCTCCGGTGGTTTTGCTAGGAGGGCCCTATGGGCCTTTTCAATCACGAAACAGTTAGAGAAGCGAGCCTGTGGGAACACAGATGTAAGCCATGAGTGCAGGAAAGCCGCAGCGTCCGTCTTCTCAATTCCCTCTCTCAGACCTACATAGCGCAGGTTGTTTCTGCTGTTCTCCGCATCATCCACCCGCCACATCAGCTGTCTATGAGAAGCCTGCAGTTCCGTCATATCTTTTTTGAGGGAGGTAAGGGAGTCCTCCGCTTCCGAGATCCTGGTCTCCACCGTGCCCACTCTGTCCGATAAGTTCCTTAAGTCCTGGCGTAGTAGGAGGACCTCTGATCCCACCCCCCCTATCTTGGTCTCCAGTGCTGCTCTTGAGTTCTGGATGTCTGTTCTCGAGGCCTGTATAGCTTCAAGGAGCATTGCAGTGTCTGTGTGGGCTTCCTGGGCCCCCACGGCCATTTCTCTCTGTACCCGAGTGATGGCATAGTTCTTGATGGTTTCCTGCCTGGCCGGCCTCGGCGCCGGGTCTCTTTTTCCCATGATGTCCACCAAAGGGCCCCCCGATGCCGGTATCGTGAAAGCAGGGGGGAAGAGGGAGCAGTGGTCCCGGCGCTCCGCAATATGATGTATATGCAGGGTTCCTCTGGTATGAACCACGTGTCCCCACCGCACTTCTGGACTTCTCTGACACGCTCTCAGGACCCGTGGACCTTCCTCAGTGGAGCGACCAGAACCAGCTCGGCGAGTCAGGCACAGTCCGCGACTCACCCGGGTCCGCCCACAAGATCCCCCTCTGCTGCTCTCCTCGGGGGCAACCGTCGTGGTCAGAGGCCTTTAAGGGTCCCCAATGTACTCTGGGGGGGGGGGGGGCGAGCAGAGAGCCCAAGCCCACAGCAGTCGGACCCAGGTGTGCCCGCCTCTCTCAGCTCTAACCCCGGGTCCCGCAGGCTCTCACCGCTGCCGCAGGGGGGGGGGGGGGGGGCGAGGGGGGGCCGGACATCCACCACGCTCAGTCCCCTCAGGTCGCCGCCGTGTCTCCGTCTCCTCCACGGCCTCCCCAAAGCTTCGACAGGCCCAGGGGCCACCCTATGCAGGCCGCACAGTCCTGACAGCCCAGTCGGGGATCGGGAAGCAGCAAATCCAGGTCCCGGCTTCACAGGCCCCAGTTAGTCCCCGTGTCTCGGATCCTCGAGAGCGCCCGGGGGGGGGGGGGGATTGGGGGGGGGGGATCCCCCCGGCGGGGAAGCGAAGCGAGGCCCAGAGTCTTCCGCCTCCGTGCGAGTGGGGAAACACCTCCCACTGCCCTCACTGCCTCACAGTCGCTTCAGCCGAGGGTCTCGGGAGCTTCGGGCGCCGCCATCTTGGGTGCCTAGATTCTTTGCCCTCGGGAGGATTCAGGTCCAATATCTTGCCCTTGCGCGGATGCAGGACGGAGCCGGCGCTCTTCACTGGTGCCGTACGCCTTCTGCTGCCTCCTCAACCGCTTACATCAAAGTTTCTTCAAGATCGGGTAGTTTAATCGTCGGATCTTATGCAGTCTTGCCGGGAGCTGCGCCGAGGCACGTCTCACCCGGCCATGCAGTTGGCCACGCACCCCAATACAAGCACATTTTTTGGCCAGAACACCCGGAAGAGATTTGCGGAATAGCAAGGTGAGACACTCGGGAGTAAACGCCGTCCCTTGCCTATTTCGTCACGATATGCGGGCATTTTCAAAACAGAGATACTGATATTCCACCCTTCTCTGTTTTTCAAAGCACCAGTGGAAACTATTATTACTGAGCATACAGCGGCCCGATCTCAGAGCACGACGGGCAAGGTAAGAAACCTCCGCAACAATAGCCAATGGTGATAAAAGGACATACCTTAGACCAACCCGCTAATGGCAGCACCCTTGATTTCCCCCATATAGAATTACTCTGACCCTACGCCATCGATGGAGCAGAATCATTAATAGCGGCATTTTGAAATGAGATGTAAGTTATGTGCAATGGTGCAATACAATTGAATGTTCCATGTTCATGTTTAATGACAGGACAGCCATTTCTCCTTTCTCTTCTTTTTCTCCTTCCTTGGTTCTGTTGGCCATTAGACTCACCGTTCCCGAACGATTAATTTATGGCATCCGTTTTGAACTCACGTAGAGGTAAGCCAGTGCAGTCTGAAAGACTGGTGGGGCTATTTCAAAGTCAGGTTAAGGTCACTTTTGGATTTTTGTCTTTTGTGTTTTTTCTAGTGAGGTTTGGTCCTGATGAGAACCTCTCAATCAAGGGGGTTTGAAACGCGTAGACCCTTGGAGTAACCAAACATTTGCTTGGTGTAAATTGCATGTTTATGTAATCTGATTCATCCAAATTAATTGGTCTATCAAATGAAAAAAATATTGTAAAAATTGTATAGTCACTTTTTCTAACAAAAAGAAGATTTTGTAAGGCAATAATGTTTGGTTTGTAGTATGTGCATGTATTATTATTATTATTATTATTATTTTTTTTAGTTTTCAAAAACCTTTATTTGCATAAAAAAATTATCACATTACAGCAACAATAAGCTTAATCTGATCCTCGGGAGCCGCAAATAAGCAACTTCTCATATGAATACTCTAGAACTCTCCCCCCTCCCAACTCCATCCCTCCCACCCCTGCCCAAACAACTCCCCCCCACCTCTCCCGGCACACATAAGGGAGCAATATCCTTTCATTTGGTCAAGCAACGAGTCAATTTTAATGAGTCCACTCGCAGAGCGAGAAATTGTCTCTGTCTTCGATCTGAGTTACATAACAACCCGTTCCTTCGCTTCACCTCATTCCTCCCACACTGTCTCACCCTATTTGCTCGCACTTCTTAGAACTCACCTCTCTCCCATCTCATCACTCACGCGCTTCTTGCGCGCTGCCCCCAGCCTTCCCCTCACCGTTCCCCTGCCTTAGTAAGTATGTTGTCAAAGGTCCCCATATATCCTGGGGTTTCGACCTGAGTGGCAGCTGCTCGGCATACACATGCAAGTATTCCTGCCAGGTAGTCATGTCTTTAAGCCAGTCTTTAAACTTAGGGGCCCTTCCCCCTCCCCCATCTGCAACCCACCTGTTGTTGCGCTAGGAGAATACCAATAGCTAGAAACTGTTTGTGTGGTGTTTGGATGGTCCCCGTCAGTCCCAACAGAGCACTTAGGGGAGTTAGTGGTATCAGCTTGCCCATCATGCCAGTCAATCTTGCGAATACTTCCTCACAAAAAGAGGCTACTCGGGGGCAACTCCATGCTAGATGTATGAAATCAGCCTTTCCTTGTCCGCAGCGCAGACATCTGTCATCGTCCCTAAGGTGAAGTCTATGGAGTCTCGCTGGGGTGTGATTAAGTCGATGTAGGAACTTATAGTGCACCAACCGGAGTCTGCAGCTACCGGATATGGCTTCCGTCTGTAGACTGGCCATTTCCCATTGTTCATCCGTCATGGGGCAGTCCAAGTACGCGTCCCATTCCCGGCGCGCCCTGACAGGATGTATGGGGGGTGCGCTGCGCACTCGCTTATATAGCATGGAAATAACATGCGTGGGGGCCTTGGGCTGTAGCATTAAATGTAGTGACGTATATGTTTCCGGCTCCTGCGGGAAATCCAGAGTTAGTGCCCTGACGCTCTGCCGCAGCCTCGTGTATAGAAACAAATCCATGAAGGAGTGTGCATGATCCCCAAAAAACTGCTCTTTCGTCCGAAATGTCCCCTCAATATATAGGTCTCCCCATGTCATCCGCTTCAGTCTCTCTAGTAGTCGTTGACATATCTTTTCACCCATGACCTGCAACGGCGGGCAGTGGCGCAGTGATACCCTAGGGGAGTACATCAAGCCTATTCCTTCAACTTTCGCCAGCCAGTTCCACGCTCGGACAGTACAGTCCACCGTGGAAGGGTCCTCGCATCGCTCCCTTAGGGGAGTGTAAATATACTCGGGTGTCTGAGCAGGGGCCATGTATCCATCCTCTACTGCAAGGTGTGGCATATACGGGGGCGGGTGGAACCAGTATACGACAAAGTGAGCCTGAGCGCTATTAAATATTGCTCAAAGTTAGGGACATCAAACCCTCCCTCGCGATATGGCAGCATGAGTGTGGTTAATTTCAGCCTTGCTTGCTTGCCCCCCCAAATAAGACGTGCCAGCTGTGAGTTAAGTGTGTGAAAAAAGAAGACTCCGGGATGATAGGGAATATTTGTGAATAAATATAAGAATTTCGGTAATATGTTCATTTTGATTAACGATATCCTCACTGACATTGATAGGGGTAGTTTAAGCCATTTGGAGATGTTATCCGCCACTTTGTCAAAAACCTGACCATAATTCAGGTGCATTAAGGAATCCCGATCCCGGGAGATCTGGATTCCCAAGTACTTAAGATCCTCAGACTCCCACACTAAAGGGTAATCTAGTCGATGCGGCAGCGTGCGGTCAGTCAAGGGGAACACCGCAGATTTATTCCAGTTTATTTGTACTCCGGACACCACGCCGAATTTGGTGATTTCCCTCAAAATCGGGTTTTGGTTGTCCTGCGGCTTGTGAACATATAATGTTATATCATCGGCGTAAAGCGACACCAGCAGCTGCCTAGCTGGGTACACTAGACTTCTGTGGTTGTGGTGCTTCCCTAGCTTGGCTGCAAGGGGCGCAATCGCCAGGGCAAACAGAACAGGGGAGAGGGGGCATCCCTGCCTTGTGCCTCTAGAGAGCGGAAAGCTGGCTGACCTAGATCCGTTAATTAGGACTTTAGCACTCGGCTTATTGTATAATAACTGGATCCAATTAACGAAGGTGATGGGCATCCCCATACGGTGTAGCACCCCCATCAAGTAATTCCATTCAACAGAGTCGAACACTTTGGTGGCGTCCAAAAAGACTGCCACCGCCGCGCTGTTTGGGTCTATGTCTTGTATCACCGCTAATAGAGTTTGTAAATTATAGGCTGTTGCCCGATGTGGTACGAAGCCAGCTTGGTCAGGCAGGACCAGTTTTTCCAAAAGTAAATTAAGATGGGTGTCCAACACTTTAGCTAGAATCTTAGTGTCGCTTTTAAGGAGTTTTATAGAAAGGGTGAGCAACCCAATATACCCTTGCGGGCTTGGGCAGATAGCATATTTGAAAAAATGGGCCAGCAAGGGATTTTGTTTGAAATTCTCAGTGTCAGCAAATAAGGGACTCAGAATGATTGGGTACCCACACTACTGTTAGTTAGTGGCTGGATGTGATTTCTCTAATACAGATCAATCATGTTACCACACTAACACAATGAAATGAAAAAATACAATAATCAGGTTGTTGAGTCAAAAGATTATTATTTTCTTTATAATGAACTAGCAGCCCGCCCCAGCGTTGCCTGGGGCAGAAAGGGGCTGGGGGCAGTACACCCGCTCCCGCCCCGACCCCCCTCCCGCCCGACTCACTCGCGCCCTTGCGCGATTGAAAGAAATATATACATTCAAAAGGAAAATCCCTAGTGTAAACCCATTGACATCAAATGTGTAAAACACAATCAAAGCCATCATGAACATTTAAAAGGAAGGACCCCATACCTGGTTAAAACGAACCAATCTGTCAGTCAGTTTGAAAATCATTTTTTTTAAATTGGCCACTTCGAACATATCTTCAAGCCAGGAATGAAGAATTTCTCTGCTGGTTTTTTGTCATTTTCTCTCGGTTCAAGCACATCTACTTCACACTCAAGCAGCAAACATTCCACACAGGCCTGGCAGGCCTATCACACAGCTTTTTTTTTTTAGACTCATTTTGCTTACGTTTAACTGCTTGCGCCTAGAAGCATGCATTGTGAACATGAGCTGCTGTGGCTCCTACACACCCGACAGCATACTTGGAAAACTCGATTGGACCTTTGCAGAACCATTGTTTATTTTCATCTATATGATCTGCTTTTTCATATCCGCTAGGCATGCCACCCTTATTTAACTGCTTCTGGCTTTGCAGTGAGTTTATTGGTAAACTCCTTGTTAAGGCCTATGGTCTTTGATCCTAACAGGCCCCCGCTTCAGTCAAATTTGGATACTTAAACAGTGCAAACCCATCTCATTAAAGGAGCTTCAGGCCACTTTAATTTAAAAAATAAATTAAGTTAGTTTGCTCATGGCTAGCACCGGCTGTGCCTGTGGACTGCCCAGGGTCAGCGGCGCGCCCTCTTCTCGGCGCTGGGATTCAGTGCGAGGCCTGGACTCTTGTCTTTCTTTGACTGCAGCTGGCAGGTGGTTCTGGGGCTGGGGTTAGGGTTCCCGGTGCGGCGCCTTCCTCCGGCAGTGACACGAGTTGCTTGGTAGAGACGGTAAGTCCTCCGCGGGCACGGAGGCAACGACGCAGCCTCTTCCTTGGTCAACGATGCAGTGGGCACCTTTGGCACGGACGCAGCAGCTCTCCACCTTGGCCAAAGCAGCTGGGCACGGAGTCCAGCTGGTCACTTAGACTTAGTTTCCAAGTGACTTTTTCAATTAGGGAAAAATCTACTGGGTCTCTCCTCTGTCCGCCCCAGGGCGCTTCTGAACTCCACCGTCCGCCTCTGTTTAAGCTCCTCTGTCCGCCTCGGGGAGCTTCTGAGCTCCACTGTCCGCCACGGAGCTGCTCTGTCCACCTCAAGGCGCTTTTGAGCTCCGCTGATTCTACTTCTGAAGAGCTCCGGTCCCCACCTTAAGCCCCCCTCCCGCACTCGAGCCCACGCAGTGCCTCTGCTCGGATGAAAGGCGGAGGGGGGCCTGGCACAAGGATTGAGGTGAAATCCTGGAAACGGGATGGAGGGGTGTGCGTGGAGAGGGGGGTGCGGGGTGTGGCGCGGGGAGTGTGACCTGCCCTGAGACCTGGGGGGAGTGGGAGGGAGAGAGGTACCGAGAACAGTACACCGGAAAAACAGAAACCCCTCCCAGCACTGTTCATACAGAACAGACGTCCTGTGGCCAGGAGCAGGAAGACGCGTCCGAGTGCGCAAAGGGGGAAAAGCAACGCGAACCCCCCTCACCCGGCATTTCAAATGTTTTGTGCTTTTTATAAACTACAGTTCCACTCTCCCCCCTCAGGAGACGTGAAACGCTTCACTCCGTGATATTGCCCCAAACTCCGCTACAAAGTGGTCCGGCTGGGGTTTCAAGCAGCGGCAGCAGGTGCATCGCCCCCCTCCCGCCCCGACTCACTCGCGCTCCCCTCCCACCCGACTCACTCGCGCTCCGACATTTTTATTTACTGCTGCCTCCTTGCCTCCCCCTGCATCACACAGACTTTCCCTTTCCTTACCTGTGCCGCCGCTCCTCACTGCACCGCCCTCCTTCTTCGTCATCACGCACGTTGCGTAGCGGCCAGCGCTAGGTCCCGGCCGGCGCTACTTTGAGGGGACTACTTTGTTTACAAACGTAATTTTTTTAATTTACTTTTTTTTTAAAATTTATATAGCCTATGTCCTTCTACACACCCTGACGTTTTCATAGATGTATCGGGTGTGTAGATTGGCGCTGTGGTTCCCGAGTTTACCTGGCCAAAAGGTGCAAGTTCTCTCTTTATAATAGTAGTATAGATGAATTCAGTCAATGATAAAAATAGGGTACAGAGAAATGCATTTGAGACATAGAAGGAGTATCTTATATGCTCCAATCTTACATCACAAAATAAGTCTATTCTGCTGATAAATAGTAACACAATGATTTCAAATAAATACAAGAAAATCAATGATGACTGATAACTAGTAAGCAGAGTTAGATTTGGTAGTCGGCGTTTCGGTCTTTTGGAAAGTCGTTTCATTAGACCATCATCAGGACAAAGGCTTTATGCCTTTGTGTGGCTCACTGGTTAGAGGCGGCAGACCCGAAAGCAGAGGACGGCCCGGGACCAGGGTTCGATTCCCGACGCGGCAGGTTTCTGGACCAGGGTCAGCGGACTCGATAATTCTCTCGCCTCGGTGCCCACTCTGATCAGCGATCACACTCGGCAACTCTGGGCATTAGCTTGCCTCATCTTCACTAACGGCCCCACCAGACCGCCGGGGATGCCTGGTCTCACCCTGGAGATACCCATTAAGGGACCATCTCTCAGGGAAGCCAGGAAGGGTTTCGCAGCGGTCGAAGCGCGGAGGTACCCCTTCGGGAGTGATTCCAGCGCTATATAAGCACACAATTAATTGTAATTGATGACCCTAGAGAAAACTGTAACAAAATAACATAACATTACAACCTGGTTGTGTCAAGATACATAAATAATATGCATGTCTATTTCTAAAGAGTAAATTAGAAAAAAACACTTTTATAGCAATTCAATAATAAGACGCAAAACACATTTAAAAACATATTGAGTCGGTGTGGCGACCTAATATCAAGTTAAGTCAACAGTTCATGACCGTAACAAGCTGTTGAATAAAGTTGGTTGTGAATAAAACTCACATGGGTTGAGGTAAAACAACATACACCTCCAAAGATGGTCAGTGATGCTTGTTGAAGTTAATTAAAACAACAGGGAAACTCTGCCAGTTATCAGGTCAGAAGTTTAAGGCAACAGCAATGCTGTAAAACAAGGATAACAGGTTCACGATATTGTAAATTAATTATTTGATCTAAAGCAGTGAACCAATTTTGTGGAGAGTATTACCTTGTGCCTAGATATCAGATACACAGCAGAATCATGCAGGTATCAAAGTTGGCTTCAGTGGCTTCTGACCTGATAACTGGCAGAGTTTCCCTGTTGTCTTGATTAACTTCAACAAGCATCACTGACCATCTTTGGAGGTGTATGTTGTTTTACCTCAACCCATGTGAGTTTTATTCACAACCAACTTTATTCAACAGCTTGTTATCTGTCATGAACTGTTGACTTAACTTGATATTAAGTCGCCACACCGACTCAATATGTTTTTAAATGTGTTTTTGCATCTTATTATTAAATTGCTATACAAGTTTTTTTCTAATTTACTCTTTAGAAATAGACATGCATATTATTTATGTATCTCAACACAACCAGGTTGTAATGTTATGTTATTTTGTTACAGTTTTCTCTAGGGTCATCAATTACAATGCATAAAGCGGAGAAGTGTGGCTCAGGGGTTAGAGGCGGCAGACCTGGAGCTTGAGTTTCGGCCCTGGACCAGGGTTCAATTCCCCGCCTCGGCGGGTCTTGGGCTCAATAATCCCACGGACTCGATAATTCTCGCTCCGGTGCCTTCTCGACTCACGGGTTCACACTCTGCGACTCTGGGCAATAGCTTGCTTAATCTCCACATCGGCCCTTCGCGGCGGGATGCCTGGCTTTCGCCTTGTCGATACCCTTCCAGGGTTATCTCACAGGGGAATACCAGGACGGGTTCCCTAAGCAAGCGCGGAGATGCCCCAGGGTAAGTCCAGCGCTATATAAGTTTCATACATTTACATTTACATTAAAGCCTTTGTCCTGATGATGGTCTTATGAAACGACTTTCCAAAAGACCGAAACATCGACTACCAAGTCTAACTCTGCTTACAAGTTATCAGTCATCATTTATTTTCTTATATTTATTTGAAATCATTGTGTTACTATTTATCAGCAGAATAGACTTATTTTGTGATGTAAGATTGGAGCATATAAGATACTTCTTCTATGTCTGAAATGCATTTCTCTGTACCCTATTTTTATCATTGACTGAATTCATTCATTCTAAAGAAAATAATAATCTTTTGACTCAACAACCTGGTTATTGTATTTTTTCATTTCATTGTGTTAGTGTGGTAACATGATTGATCTGTATTAGAGAAATCACATCCAGCCACTAACAGTAGTGTGGGTACCCAATGTCAAGTCAAGTCAAGTCAAGAGATTTGTATAGCGCGCTACATACCCGGGGGGTCTCAAGGCGCTTGAAGAAGGGTGGGGAGTTACTTGTCAGTGTGGTAACATGATTGATCTGTATTAGAGAAATCACATCCAGCCACTAACTAACAGTAGTGTGGGTACCCAATCATTCTGAGTCCCTTATTTGCTGACACTGAGAATTTCAAACAAAATCCCTTGCTGGCCCATTTTTTCAAATATGCTTTTAAGGAGTGACAAGGGATGATACGAGTCACAGAGCAAAGGCGCCTTACCAGGTTTCAACAGTATTTACGCCTCCCTCATCGTGTCGGGTAAGCTACCTTCCTCAAGGGCTGTATAAAACACTGCTTTGAGTATTGGTGCCAGGGTAGTCACAAAGGCCTTATAAAAGTCTATAGGGAGCCTGTCAGACCCCGACGTTTTCCCAGACTGCATTGACATAGTAGCTTCCGTAATCTCATCGACCTCTAGGTCATGCGCTAAGAACTGGCGCTGCGAGTCTCCAAGCCATGCTAGTGCTATGTCCTCCAGATAGCTGTTCAGACCTCTGTGTTGTATATAGCTTGGTATAAAACCTCACCAGCACCTCCATCTGATCTGGAAGGTTCCGGCATATAGTCCCTTGTTCGTCTTGCAATTCCGCAACATAGTTTTGGAACCGAGGGGCACGAATCGCGCCTGCTAGGGCTTTACCTGGTCTGTCCCCCTCTCCATATGCCCTGGCCACATGATGTTTCCCGCGGAATTTACACTCCTTATCAGCCGCTGCCTCATATTCAGATAATTTCTCCCTAAAATTAGCACGCTGCACCACCGTGTCCCCCCCTACAGCAATCTCCCTCTCTAGAGCTTTCAATTCCCCTTCTAGCTTCTGGAGTTCCCGCCGAAGGTCCCGAAGTGTGCCCCCTCCTTTGGCCATGCACCTGCTGGGCACTGTTACTTTGAATGCCTCCGACACCGTTGTAAGGCTTGCAACTGAGTCCATGTTCCTAACAAAAAAGTCTTGTATGTCCAGTTCCATTTCTGATTTGAACACTGCATCCTGCAAGTGCCGTGTTTCAGTCACCATCCCAGGAAGGGGGAAAGGTCCACTGGCGGGGTAATCGTCACTAATACTGGGGAGTGGTCCAAATATGTGCATGCCAGGTGTACTGCCTTGCTTATCCAATGTGCCATTTCCAAGGCTACCAGTATGTAATCCAGTCTAGACCACGTGTTGTGCACTGCTGAATAGTGTGTCCCTTCTCTTTGGGAGGGGTGTAAATGACGCCAAGTGTCCAACATATACTCCGTCTTTACAATGCCTTGAAATGTACGTTGTGCAGTGGTGTAATGTGCTGTTGTTGCATGAGAATGGTCATATTCGGGGTCTAGCATTGTGTTAAAGTCCCCTCCCCATATGATATATGTGAATCCTAGTGTGTTAAGCTTGCTGTGGAGTACCTGGAGGGGGTGGTCATCATCCACGTTAGGGCCGTAAAAGTTATCAAACACAACATCCTGAGAATTCAATCTACCCCACAGTAGGCAGTATCTTCCCTCGGGGTCCGCATCTAATCCTCCCTGCACAAATCTAACACCCTTCCTGATAAGGATAGGGACTACTCTAGAATAATTGGAGTAGGAGCCTAGGCAGCGGTGTGAGGCCCAACGAGATGCAAATGTGGGCCCCCCCACTAGGAATGTGCGTCTCCTGCAACATAGCAACCTGGACATGATGTTGGTCTAAGTAACCCAGTACCTGCCTACGCTTCCTGGGGTCATTCAGGCCCCTGACATTCCAGGACATCACTTTCAAATCACCATTAGTGCTCGTGTCAGTTGCCATAAGTCATGACCAGCATAGTCAGTCCGGTGCGATTATTCATCCCCTCTGGTTCTGTCCCATTTTGTGCCTGTGCCCTCCCCCACTAACCCCTTACCCCCGCCCACACCGGCTACTCAAACTCGCCAGGAATCTCCCCCCTATCCCTCCCAACCAGCCAGCCCAACATCCATCACCCACAACAAACAACCCATTCCCGAACTCTTAATCTGGGGAATGCACTCCAAGGGGGGCCGCTAGGGGCTCTCGCACTAACGCTCTACCGCACTATTTCACCCATCAATTCCCCCACTAATCGCGGGGTACTCTACGACGGGAAGTCGGTGAGTGCCCAGGCGGTTGCAATTAACTCGGCAGTCAATAAATATACATCACCAAGCCAACACAGTGGACAGGAGTCTTGACAGTTCAGATGTAGAAGTGTTCATCCCCACAGCAGCATCTCCTCAGCCAATGTCCGATAGTGGCGAGGGGGATCTAGACGTCTGCGGGAGGCCTCCTCCCTTTAGCTCCTCTCTGTGCTCCCGTTTTAGGTAGTCCTCAATTTGCTGGGGAGTATTGAAGAGGTGCTGGCGTCCGCGGTGGTTCATTTTTAGCCGGGCTGGGTACAGCATAGCATATTTAATTTCTTTAGCCCGTAGATTATTCTTGTCTGCAGTGAATTTACGGCGCACTTCCTGTATTGCTTGGGTAAAGTCAGGGTAAAATGATAACGTGGTATTGTCATAGCGCACCTCTCCTTTCTCGCGCGCTAGGCGTAAGACAGCGTCGCAGTTTCGATAATTCAAAAATTTCATTATTACCGGCCGGGGCGGTGCTCCTGGAGGGGGTTGAGCTGTCAAAGATCTGTGCGCCCTCTCAATAGTCATTCGGGCTGAGAAGGAGTCCTTACCGAATAGGTCTCCCAGCAGGCGCTCCATGAAATCTTTCAGTCTGCCTGTGTTTGTCGTTTCCGCCAGGCCCACTACCCGCACGTTGCTCCTCCGGGAACGGGCCTCCAATTCCTCGTTCTTTTCTGCGATTACTTTTAAAAGTTTATCCATCTACAGTAAGTGTTGCTTAGTCGTGCCCGCACCATCCTCCGGATCGACACTCGCTGTTCCGCTTCCTTGAGCCTCTCCTCATGCTGATCCAGTTTCTCCACCACCCTGTCCAGCCTGCTGTTCATTGCATCCATTTTGGAATCAATGGAGGTGAGGCTCTTTTGCATTCCTATTAGGAGGGTTTTCCAGTCCTCGTCCCGGGGTTCCAGAGGGTCAGGCCGTTCTTGTCCTTGGAGCTGGGGCCCCCTGCCTTCCTGGCATCAAAGGATAACTTTGCCTGCTTGGTGTCGGTGCGTCCCATGATGCCCCAATGATAGAGTGGTGCGTTCAGAGCTCAGGAGTGCCGCCGGCTTCTCGATGGAGGCGCCCCTCCGGTCTCCTCCCTGCCGCAGGAGGTATCTATGCCCCTAGTTCGCCGATCTCTCTCCCCTATCCTGTTTGCATAAGCAGCTTCTGTGCTACTGGTCGTCAGCGTGCTCTTCCCAGCTGTAAAGTAGATATTGGTGCCTGCAGAGACCCGGCGCAGTTACGAATGTCCTCCAAGCGCGGGAACCAGACTGCAGCCCTTAAACAAAATGGCGGCCCGGGACTGTCCCGATCGCGCTGCTAATGTCCAGACCGGAATTACGACCTGTTCCTTCTCCCTGTGCAATTGCAGCTCCCCAGGAGGACTGCACCATGGGCCCGTTGGTAGTAAAGGTGTCCTACAGGTGCTAGCGGGCAAGTATATATCTAGCGCGCTGCTTCACTCTCAAGGCCCCGGGAGGCACTCGCGCCACATGCGTGTCCCCTGGGGGCTCGGGGATCCCGTCAAACGGGCCTCAGAAATCACTCATGCGCTCCCTGGAGCTGGCAGCAGCAGTCTGCGAGGCTCCGTTCCGCCTGCACGAGCTTCAGACGCAGTGAATAGTGTCCGGCTACCCTGCAGTAGCTGCGGCGCCCTCGCTGTTGGGCCTGCAAATCCCCGGTCTTGCGTGATGTTAATGCGCCAAAGATCGCACCAGCCTCACTTTCGCCCGGCACCTCCGCCGGTCGCCGCTCCCCACAGCCTCGCCAAACCAGGTCGCAGGGGCTCCAGAGTTAGCCCCCCCAGTAGCCGACGAACTTCCGCTGCTCGGAGTCAGTGTGTGTAGCTTCGCAAGATGCCAAGGATGTGGATATTGTTTAATAATCCGCCTAGGACGGCGGTAGCCTGTCTACGGCGCGGCCATGACAGTCAAGCGCCACCTAGCGCCCCTGTGTATTATTATTATTTGTCATGAGTATGGGATGTATGAATGTGGAACGTGTGGGATGGTGAGAATGGAGAGAACTGTTGAATACAAGTAGATTTTTCATTGTTGTGTTTTATAATTTTTGTACAGTATTTTGTGGGTACAGTGTTAATGCATTGTTTATATTGAGAAATTTTGGAAAAAAACACGTTTGATGTAAAAATAATAGCTACAAATGAGCTTAAAGATGAAGTGATGGTTGGTCCGCACATGTTTTCAAATTTGAATTAGAATAAGTAGCAGTATTGGCAATGCTTTGTGGTTGTTGGTTTAAAAGTGCTCAGCCTTGCTGCTTAAGAGCCATACCCTTTGTTGTTATTGACGCTGCCATAGAAAAGCACCTTGAATTATCTAGTTATCTAAGATACTTTAATAGTTTTACAATGTCTGTGTGTGCTCTTGAAAGTTCAAGCTCAGGCTACTGGATAAATAAAATAATCAAAGATGTGTGGACGGCAGGGACATTTTTGTGGAAGCACTCATCTGCCCAATCAATACATGTAACCCCGGCTCCCAACATGTAGGCGGAGGTAATGCTCCTCTCTAGTGATACTGGCATAATTGTCTGGCAACAGCTGTGCTGTCAAACTAGACCATATCTCAAGTTCCACATTTCCAAGCCTGAGTAGTTCATTAAGTTATGGCTTTTATTTACGTTATTAGACTTGTAGTCCAGACTTAAAAATGGCTTTAACATGACTATAACTTTTGCAGTGCAAAGAAAAAAAAACACACCTGTAGAAGCTAAGTATGCTTGGAACTGGTAAAGTTAACAGTGCTGTCTATGTCAGCATCACAGAGAAAGCACTTTATTACACTGCCATCTGTACTGTAATTGGCAGTGGGTCTACAACTTCAGAGTGTGCTTCTGCTAGATCTGGCTATTGTGTAAATGATGAAAGGGAGTGTCACACTTATTTACAATGCCCATCTTTTTTTTTTTTGCATTGGAGCTGGGTGGCAAGAGTTGAGAACAAAAGCAACATAATAAAGTCATGGTCTTGTGATTGCTGATAGGATAATTGTTATCACATGCAGTGAGTTGAGAGAGAAGCACGTCAGGGTCGGACTAGGACAAAAAAAAACATAGACCCGGGCACCAAGATAAGAGTGGTTCACATTAGCAAACCAGATAACTAAAAAGATCACCCACATTTTATAAATCAGGCTAGTTTTGAACTTTTAAAGACATGCTGTATTGGTATTTTGCAAGGTATGGGAGACAGCATGAATTTGATAATATTAGGGAATTCAGCAGTACAAACCAGACATTTGGGCATAATTCTGTCCCACAAGGTGCTAAAAATTGGCCCACACACTGGTCTGTCAGACCAGCCCATCATACACCTCCTTATTGCCCCATAGGCCAGTCTGATACTGGAGCAGGTTGTAATGCCCTTGAAGTAGCACCCCGCTGAAGATATATTAACCCCTTCCATGCTCATGACGAGCTCAGCTCGTCATGAGGTAGCCTGGAGCTGTGCTCATGACGAGCTGAGCTCGTCATGACACCAGCAAAATGGCAATTCCCAGCACAGGAGGGGAATTGCCTTAGCAGCCATAGTGTTAATAGTCAATATATCCACTGAAAGTTATAATGGGAAGGTGATAATTGCTCTCTGGTACTGTGGTGGCGGCATGAAAGAAGAGGCTAAACTTGTGCCCCAGCGCTTACCTTAGAGAGAACATAGCTTGACACTGACAGTTTCTCCTAAGCACTGCCTTGATGTTTTCCTGTTGAGCAGCCACAGAGCCTCCAGACCACCTATTCACTGTTGTGGCTGTAAAGCCGACTAGCCTTGTTTCCCCTGAGATGGACCGTGCAAGCCTGTTTCTGCTTTGTTGCACAGTGACTGTGTCTTTCCATAGGCATATTCTTACCGCATCTGCTAGGGCCAGCACCTCTATTGGTTACTGTCAGGACCTCTGGCAATTCTCTGCCCTCAATTAGAAGGGCAGTGTGAAGTTCTCTAGAAATTCTTTGTGAAAGATCTGTCACTGCTTAACTCCCTGCCAAGGTTCATTTCCAGATGTGAACAAATCCGCCAGTGGTCCTGAGAGCTGAAAAGCGACACCAGGTTTCTAGGTTCCCCATTATCTCTGTACCGCTCTCTGCAGGTGTACTTATCTCTGATCTTCCGTCATGTTGTTCCCAACTGTTGCCTGTCCTTCTTCTGTACTTTTGCTAGTCTACATTGGGGTACAGATGGAGCTTAACTTCGAGCACAGCCTCCTAGTCCTCCAGGCCAACTTCCCTAAAAGCTGCCTGATGGATTTCAGAGGGTCCCTGCAGGCCTTCTGCAGCACTCAAGGGCTGTATGAATCAGTTGATACCTCCTACATAAGGGCATTTTGGGTGCTGACAGCTGCGTCTGATCCAAGTACTCTTATCGGCTGTGTCTCTTTTTCCAAAGTCAGTTGTGACCTGTCCCAGTTTCCGATTGATCCAGGTGGCCATTTCTCACATTAATTGTTGCCTTCTTTGACCATAGAGGACCCACTCCAGTTGTCCTTTCCTGCACCCACTGCAGGGCTTCCCATCACCACTAGGATGACACCATATTAATTAGAGGCTTTTTTGTTCTTGGCACCTTTTCTGTCATTGCAGCTTAGGGGTAGTGTGGTGGGGCACGAAAAGTGTTGTGATCTAACCTCCACCATACTCCCTGAGACCCGAGAGAGAATCCATTTGATTACGTGGCCACACAGACCTCCCAATTGTCTTTGTTTTCTTTTTTTTATCATGTGGATTTGCCTATACATACAAACCTGCTGAAGTGATGTTGCCCCATCATTGTGTCTGCTGGGCAAAATGACCAAGAAATTACAAAAGAAGGTCTGATGGGGCCTATCTTTAGGTCCAAAGCAGACATTACAAAACGCAAGTCCATTTGTCTCTGATATTTGTGCTGACCTGAAGAATTACTTGGAAGGTCGGCAAGATCCCAATAGTGGAGAGTTGAGTACGAGATGTAAGAAATTTGGCAGCAGCAGATGTGGACGTTAGGAGGAGAACCAATTAAGATAAAATACTTTTAGATGATTTGAGAGACATGGGTTGCTAAGCAATCCATTGTTCCCTGCTGGTAATAGTTCTCATTGAAGCTGTATATGGGAAAGAGATGTCTACAGAATTACTAGTGCGCAGCCGACTTTGGTTCATTCCAGGGCCAGTAGAGGCAGAAAACCTACTCAATGCTCTCTTCCTGCAATATTAGGTAGTTCAATTTTAATAATGTTAAGAGGGAGTGGGCTGGGTTTAAGGGCCCAGATATGTACTGAATAATGTACTTATAGCTGTCTTTTAAATGTTATTTTGTATTGATTATTTTGCAGTCTGCAGATTACTGTGCTATGGGAAAAAGAAGAGGTTACTTAGGGATTTATGGTTACTGCAATAATTTGTTTTCCATTATTGCTTCAATGTCATGCAAACATAATTTCATCCTTATCTGTTAGGGGAGACTAGCTAATTGCCAGCATTCACGGTTTACACAGTGGCAGTTTTTAAAGGAAAACTGAGCTTGTAGGGGTGATCAATAACGCATGGTTAAAGGGTGACTCTAACTCAAATGCTCAAGTAATCACAACAAAGCAAATAAAATAAATGCCTTAAGGATAAAATACTGATCTTGGAAATAAAAAGTAAAAAAAGATAAATGGAGTTGAGTAGGGTGGGTATTTGAGGGTTTGGCTACAATGAACACTTACACACCATTGAAGTAACACATTGTTTTATCTGTCCATCTCTTTTCTTCCTATGAACAGATGTCTTTGCTGATTCAACGAGTTAGGTTTGCTGGAGCAAGTCATTCCTTTTACAAGGCCCTAACACTGTCTTTGTGCTCCACCATGGATCCTAATCACATGCCCCTATGATGTCATTTACCATGGAACCCCGTCATGAAGATTCTCTTTTCCTGCAAAAACCAATTTGCCCCCTTATCGCAGCTCCCAAAGTATGCCCTTTTTATCGCTTAAGAGGATACCCTGATGAGGACACCACTTGTCAGGAGAGATGGCTACTGACCTCAGCAGTGGTTTCCCACCCATTACTATATCCAATTCAGAGAACTACCACATCACACAAGAGAGACTGGGAGAAGTAATCTCAGAAGTCCAGATAGGTAAATTGCAAACCAAATTGTCTAAAGCAGAAGCATAATGATGCAGCCTCTCCCAGATAGATTTCTCATTCTCCTGTCTTTATCTCAGGTCCTTGGATTCATAGTTATTCCACAAAGTAGGTCATTATTTTTCAGGCGATATCTCACTGTTAGCTCCTTACACTCCTGATTTTCAGTAACAGTATTCAGGTAAAATGTGCAAATTCTACCTGGCCTTCCACTAGTAAATTAAGCTTTAGCAGCGTTTTACTATTTTATTATGTTTAGTCTGTTTCCCTAGGACACTATTTTCTTTATCATCTTAAGAGTGGCTTAGCCCTACATTGTGCAGTAGAATTATTACTTAGAAGATCTGTTCTTCATTCATTCCTTCCTAAAAATCTACTAAGGCTAGGTAGGATTCTTTTGTAGCTGCACAAGGACTCATCTCAAAGCCGTTAAGCATGAGTCCTTTCTCCGAAATTCAGTCTTTTTTAGTATGCTGTTAATGAGATGCTTAAAGTGAGTCTTGTGGTTCTCTAGATTAGTGTATATGCTACGTCTCTCTATTTGACTGGGTTCCATAAAGCCAGAAGAGCTACCAAACAGCCAAATTAAGATACTGGCAGTCCATTGCAAGATTATATGTATTCATAATGATTCTAGAAGGATTCACTAACTTCAGATCTAAATTTCATAGCTGTGTGAGTCCTGACCCTGCCACTTCTCACCACCTCTTATTAAGATACCAGGTCTGTTAGCTTTTACTTTGCCTACATCACCCCTTCTCCCACGAGGATCCTTTTGAAGCTGGTCGGAAGTGTTATGTTTTCTTTATTTCATAATAAATAGAATATTTATATAATATAATAGAATATTTTCTCATTCTTAGATGAATTTGTCCACGTCTCCTACACCTGCACAGTTAATAAGCCGCTCACAAGTCTCCAGCACAGCCAGTAGCAGCATTACTCAACAGACAATGTTGCTAGGGAGTACCTCTCCTACCTTGACTGCAAGCCAAGCACAAATGTATCTTCGAGCACAAATGGTAAGGATCACAGGCTTCTGTTTCCATTCAAATTGTTTAGACTGGTTTTTACTGTTATATTCTACCAGATGTTGCGCAGAACTCCGCAGGTTTAACTTTGCTTTTAAAGTTTATATCTAAATACCTATGAAAATCACGAAAGAAATGTATGTTTTTGTTAGCGACTGATCACATATCAGGCTTAATGAAATCATACTAATACAGGCAAGTTTTATAGATTTACAGCTTTTGAACACACAGGGTCCTATTTAAAAGGACAAACTTACATGTGAGTAAATCTACATGTGTAAGTTTACATTCTGTAGAACATTTACTGTTTTGGTTATTCACCATTTATGAGTGTTATTTTACTACAAAATATAAGGTTACATGTCTCCACACCCTGGAGCCTAACTTACGAATGGAAATGTAGTACTTGTTAACTTTTCGTAGGCAGGTGGATAGCTCTGGCACCGGTCCTGAGACCACCCTACGCTAAGGTATATAGGAAAGTAAAAAAGTTTGTTATACTTTACTCACCCCTTGTGTGCTTCGAACGGCCCCAGGCCGTCCAATGTCACGATGGGCATGTGTGGAGGAAGGCTGGGGGCCGTCCAAACCCCGCCCACTCATTAAAAAGCCGGCACATCGCAAGAATTCGCGCAGCGCGGAAGGGGTTACAGACAAAATTACTAAGAACATTTTTATGTTAAATGTTTATAAATGTAAATGTAATATGTATTATTTTAAATGTAGAATAAACCATTCTTATGTTAAATATTAAGCAAAATAAATGTAATATATTTATTTTAAATGTAGAACAAAATTAAAAATTGCTACAGCGTTATTAACCTAATTTTTTATTAAATATTTCATTATTTTAAGTATTGTAACTTGAATTACAATTATTTTTTTAACCCCTTCAGTGCTCATGACGAGCTCAGCTCGTCATGAGGCACAGTGCTCGTGTGCTCATGACGAGCTGAGCTCATCATGACCACACCCATTTCTATTAGGGCTCAGCACAGGAGAGGAATCTCTTAAGCAGCCAAGGTGTTAAGATTTATTTTTAAAACCACCTAAAGTAACATGTTTATATTTGTGAGTGGAAGAAATATTTTATAAAGTGCATCAGCTACCCAAGTCAGGACTTCCCTGGGCTTACCTAAGAAAAAAACAAATCTCTTCCCAAAATTATGCTAAATTAAACGATCATGTCTCCAGCTGTTTTCTGAAATTGACTTCATTAGAAATAGAGCAAAATAAGAATGATAGATGTTTCCATGACTTGGCTGAAGAAAAGTGAAGAGTGACCTTGTTTACCAGCTAGCCAGAACTAGGGGAGCTTTAGCAGAAGACCCTCCGTTGGAAGATCTGAGGGACCTAGAAGAATAATAATGGGTACATCTCTGGATGAGGTATTTAGGACTTGTCTTTATAAAAATGCTCTGTGTGTCATAACCAGTGGTTTAAACTGATTTTCTTCTGATACTGGGAGCCAATTAAGCCTTTTAAGATATTGAGAAATAGGCTGCTAACTATGAATTTTCAGAATGAGCCATGACCACCACAATTTGTAAGACCTGGAGACATTCAATTAAACAATGAGGTAAGCCATGATAAGCATTAGCAGTATCTAAACTGACTGTGAACAGCTCATGAACAGTGATTTTATGGGTGTTCAAAAGGAGAATCTCAAACGTCTTTTTAAAAGATTGTAAGAAAGAAAAGCACTTTGCAGCAACTATAAAATTTAAGAATGAAAGGAGAAGCCAGACTCAAATTTGACTCCCAGATATCTAGCTGACGTAGTTTCTGAACGTTGTACTCCTAATTCAGTCGACCTCCATTTATTAGACCACATATCATGTGTTGACCCAGAAGATCAAAATTTGTCACTCCTTACAATGGAGTTTGAGGCAACATTTTTCATTCAGTCAGTAAGTTTGGTTAGACAAGCTTTGAAAAACTCTTGGGTCATAAGAGTTATTTTCGACAGAGACAATACGCTGATCTCACCAGCATATGAGATGACATTGATCCAAATAACTGGACGATAAATGTTACTGCACAATATACACATTAAACAAGGCAGGGCTTAGGGGCAATCCCTGAAGAACCACCATATTTAGGTGATTTGAGTATTCTAGTAGAAGACAAGAAAGGGGGAAGAGATACCATCTGACATTTGACATCATGATACTACTGCAACCATCTCAAGGCAAGGCCATAGACCTGACGTCTGCTAAGCGTTGAAGAAGGATTTTATGAGACACAGACTCAAACACCACAGAGAGGTTGAGTAATATCAAGGGGGTGCGCTGCCCCTGGTCCAAATGGATTTTGATGAATTCCTATACCTCTAGAATAGGTGATTCATTGATGTGTCAGGGTCTAATTCGAGATTGAAAAGAATAAAGAAGGTGATATTACTCATAAGGGACATAGGCCTGTAATTCAATAAAATCGAGGGGTCAGCTGTAGATTTTTTTTAAGAGCACATCCATATGAGCATGTTGCCATATGATGGGAACTGTGGCAGTATAAAGAGACTGTTGGACCGAGCCCTCTCTGCAGTCACCACCAAACGTTTTGCATACCTCCTCCTACTTTTTGTTGAATTCATTTTTTGTTGGACTTAGTACTCTAGCACTGGTTAGCAGTGGTAAATTGCGCGAAGTGCTTGTGCTCTTGCCCAAAACATGGTACAATTAGGTTATACCTAATTGCCATATTTAATTTACTTGTAAGTCTCTTGTAGGGTGGTGTACTATATACCAGGGTAAATTAAATGCTTCCTGTAGGCTAGTTTGTTGGTCTTTCGTTCACACTCACTGGGACATAATAGTGTCCCACAATCTTGCACCTGGACCCAACCTAAGTGAGTCCTGAAACCCCAAGAGGTATCCTACCAGTCCTGGGTCCTTGGTTGTAATGCTAAAGGTACCCAGATGGCCAATTTCCAAAACTGAGGACTTTGATACATTTGGCTTAAAAATGCTCTGAGAACCAGAAGATGATCAGCCCATCCTACTTGCCTATCTTCTCGAGGTGCATTGCTGGCTGGATTGACTTTACCGCTTCTCCTGATAAGTTCTTCTCTGCAGCAGCAAATCCGATTCAGTGGCCCTTCCCCAAAGGGGTATCCGACCCCGTGAAACTGTCTTCGGCTACAGCCGACTGGCGAGTCCCACTAGAGACTTCCATTTCGGTGACAGTGAAGGTAAAAATCTTCACTGTGGCTTCGCTCAACGGCCATCCGATGACGATGCTTCCTCCTAGGACACTTCTGCAGCCTTGAACTTCTACATTCTTATTCATTTTTCTTCAAGAATTTTTCTAAGTCCAAAGGTAAGTCCTGACCGGGCCCAATCCATTTCTTGTATCCAAACCACACACCATTACGGGAGGCCATAACGTTTGACTTTGACCTGGTCTCGCACGACCAGATGTCTGCGGTTGGCTCTTTGATCTTTTTGGCGCTAGATTTCACACAAAAACTTTAAAAAATCATAACCACGGATCTACTGAATTTGTTGTTTTAGTGTCAAACTAGCAGCCCGTCCCGACGTTGTCCGGGTATGAATTGCTGCCGGTCAGAAGTATATTGTTTTGTAGGATTTCGTTTTGATAGCATTTCTTATCTGTGACAGGCCTGTGAAACTCTCCGATTCACAGTGCACTGCTGATGCACTTAAGAGTGCGCGTTCAGTAGTGTGTGAACTCGAGTTTCCCTACTTTATTTTTCCTTGCAATATTATATAGCGCGAACTCGACAACATGGCATGAGCACAATTTACATTACAGAAGAACACATTCATTTGTGGTAGGTACGGGGAGACAAAGCGATTTGCCTGGAATCACAGGATGTTGAGCTGATGCCGAGATTCGAACGTAGCTCCCCAGCTCTAAAGTTCCCAATTCTAGAACTTGTGGCGGGAGGTGTGTCTAAAAGTGTATGTCGGTGCTGGCCATCAATGAGAGAGACCTGTGCATTTTTCAAATGGGTGGTGAAAAAATATGAGTATGTTGCTGGAGATGTGGGCCGCCGTGCCACCAATGTACTTACCGGGAGGGGGTGTGGGGGGTAAACACACATTATTCCGCGACTTTCTTTCTGCATACCATCACTCTGCATACTTTCATTACGAAAGTACCATGACTCCGCAATGCCATTATAACGCATGGCATTACATTTTATATGCTTTTACCACGCATACATTTACAACGAAATTCGTTGTAAATGCATGAATGGTAAAAGCATGTTTTTTTTAAATGTTTGGATAAGGTAAGTATGGGTAAAAGGGTATATGTTTTGGGGTGTTTGGGTATTTTAAGGGTTCAGATATAGTTTTGGTTTATGGGGTACAGAGGTAGTTTTAAGGTTTAGGGATAGGTATGGGGTTTGGGGTACAGGGCACTAGCGTAACGAAAAGTACGGGGGCCTCCCTGCACGGTACTTAGGGGGGCCCCCTCCGGGCTCAATCAGGAGCTCTTCCGGACAGAGTTCAGTGCAGAGGGGGCCCCTTGGAGCTAGGGGCCCCCCCCGCACCGCATTGGGCTGCGGGGGAATGTGCTACGCCCCTGGTACAGGGGTATTTTTAGGGTTCAGGGCTAGGTTTGGGTTTTGGGGTATAGGGGTATTTGTAGGGTTCAGGCCTAGGTTTGGGTTTTGGGGTACAGGGGTATTTTAAGGGTTCAGGGCTAGGTTTGAGTTTTGGGGTACAGGGTTATTTTTAGGGTTCAGGGCTAGGTTTGCGTTTTGGGGTACAGTGGTATTTTAGGGTTCAGGGCTAGGTTTGGGTTTTGGGGTACAGGGGTATTTTAAGGGTTCAGGGCTAGGTTTGGGTTTCAGGGGTATTTTAAGGTTCAGGGGTAGGTTTAGATTTTGGTGTACAGTGTTTTTTTTAGGGTTCAGTGCTAGGTTTGGGTTTTGGGGTACAGGGGCATTTTAAGGGTTCGGGGCTAGGTTTGAGTTTTGGGGTACAGGGGTATTTTAGGGTTCAGTGGTAGGTTTGGGTTTTGGAGTACAGTGGTATTTTTAGGGTTCAGGGCTAGGTTTGGGTTTTGGGGTACAGGGGTATTTTTAGGGTTCAGGGGTAGGTTTAGGTTTTGAGGTACAGGGGTATTTATAGGGTTCAGGGCTAGGTTTGGGTTTTTGGGTACAGGGGTATTTTTAGGGTTTAGGGATAGTTTTGGGTTTTGGGGTACAGGGTATATTTATAGGGTTAAGATGGGTTAGTGTTCAAGGGTGTTGGGGTATTTTAAGGAGTAAGGGTGGGTTATGATTATGGGGTGCAGGGGTATTTAAAGGGAGCAGGGTGGGATTAGCACACGATGTGAGACATGGCATGAAGGGAGGAACGTACCACACGCCCCCAGTGTTTGTCACACCCCCAGCACACGCCCACAGCACAACTCAGACACGCCCACAACGGACTACTTTGCTGGCACGGTTCTTTTGCCTTTTAAATGTATATGGTGGGCGTCTGCATAGCCTATGTCCTTCTGCTGCAACTGCCCTTTCCAACGCTGTATTTGGTTTTTTGATTGGTGCTGTGGTTCCTGAGATTACCCGCCTCAAATGTTTGGGCTCTCTCTTTATTATATTAGTATGGATATGGATAATGTGTTAAAATGTACCCTATTTTTATAAACTGATTTTTGTTTTACTCCAGTATTGGAACTTTCATAGATTCCCATTGCTTGTATCATTCCCCGTCGTCGGAATGGGAGCCTCTGTAATAATATATATATATATATATACCTAGGTAAATACACCCTAACAGGTGTAAAAAAGTAAAAAATTAGGCCTAGGCCTCATTATATTTTGTAGCCTATTGGCGTCATTATGTAAAAAGACCCCAAAACCACCTTAGCAACCAATCAGATCAGCCTCACCCTGTGGAACCTTCCTGAGAAAGCTCAGAGCCTCAGATTTTCTACCGCATCGTTGGTGACAGGGAGTCTCCTTAGAGCTCTGCTCTAACTTCTACTTGAGGTACTATTTAAACAGTTTTCTGACAGGATTTCTTTCAGCTTTGACATGGCTGATAAGGAAAAGAAGAGCCTTTTCAGGTCTTGTGCCACTTGTGGCAAAAAACGACTTTATGCTGAAGATCAACATAATGACTGTATATATTGTTTATACCCTGACCATAAGGCAGAGGGGTGTAGTATATGCAGGAGGATGCCAGTGAAAACCCTCCGTGATCGTGAAGGAAGGCTACTTCTGTGGCTCAGGAAGTTGGAAAGGAGGGAGGTAGTGGTTTCTGGCGATGAGGAAGATGCCAGATCATCATCTTCTAAAACATCGATGAAGAGGGGTGGATCATCTGTGGAAGTTTCAACTGAACCCCCCTCAAAGGCTATGCGTGGGACCTCTGATAGGTCTGGCAAGCCAGGGCCTAACGAATCTCCTCACGTGAGTGTAAAGGAGAGGGAAAGGCAAGCACCACAGGTGCAAAAGGCTAAACTGGATGAGAGCTCGGCTGGGCCTTCCCATCAGGAAAAAGTAGCCAAGTCCTTCAAAAAACCGACTGTAGAGGCCTCTACAGTGGTCAAGAAAGACTCTAAAGCCTCTGTGGTAAATTTGTCTCCTCAGTCGTCGACGAGCCATCCAGCGACGACGAGGACGACGACGACGAGAGCGTCGACGAAGACTTCAACGTCGATTCCGTCGACGAAGACTGGATCGACGACAGCGTCGACGACGATAACCACGGCGATGGTTTCCACCTCGTCGACGAGGACCATCCCGTCGACGATGACTATTCCGTCGACGGTGGCAATCTCGACGGCGACGATCGCGTCGTCGACGACGAGCCCGTCGACGATGACAGTTCCGTCGATGATCCCGTCGACGATGATGAGCCCGTCGACGATGACAGTTCCGTCGACGATCCCGTCGACGATGAAGAGACTCTCGTCGACGGTCCCGTCGACGACGATTCAAAATAAGGAGATGGTGGATTTGTTTTCAACGCCGTCGACGGCAGGTACTACAGAAAGCATCAGGAAGAGGAGGATAACTCCAGATATGACTTGGTGCCATCATTACCTCCAGCCCTTTTGTTGGATGAAGAGGACTACTCGGAGGAGGAGAATGAGATGTATGGGGATGCATACAGTCCATCTCAGTTGAATCTAAAATACCATGATTCGGACTTAGATGAGGAATATTATTATCAACAGGAGCAGCGACCACAAAAACAGGTCGCATACCAGGAAACCCAGCCACAGCAGGGCATGGTAACAATGCCTATGAGTCTTTTGACAGACTTAAGAGCAATGCTGGAGGAGTATAGGAGCAGACAAGGGTCGCGACCAGTGGAAGGTCAAGCGCAGGTTCAACCGCAGGTGGTGGCAGCTCAGTCAATGCCGCCTGCACAGGAGGAACATGAGAGGGAATATCCTCGGCAGACGCAAGTCCAAGTAGATACCTCGGATGAGGATGAGACAGGACAGAACCAGGATCAAGACCCTGATAACGAATGGAACCAGTATATAGCTCCGGATCCGGCTTCACCAGTGCCAGACCCGGTCGATTCGCCTCCGGCTGATGTAGGAGGTTTCTTCAGTTTGATGGAAAGAGCCACAGCACGCTTTAAGCTAACAATGCCTACAACATCTACGGATTGTTTCTTGTACGATTTTAAAGAGGCATACCGTAAGGCGGTGCGTTCGATTCCCATTGTAGAACACATATGGGAGGAAGGAAAGAAGGTGATGCAGTCCCCAGCGACGGTCATTCCAACTCTTCCGCGCTTGGAGAAAAAATATAAAGCTCCTGATGACAGTCCCGCCTGCTTGATTGGACAACCTAGACCAGACTCGGTCATATCGCAGGCGGCGCAGAAGAAATCACGGAATCCTTCGGCCACCCTCACAACTCCACCAGACAAGGAGGGTAGAAGGTTAGACAACGCGGGGAAGCGTTTTTCGTCGATGGCTAGCTTATTGGTCAGAGCGGCGAATGCCTTGGCGATCCTAGCAAGATACGACCGCCAGATGTGGAGCGATGTGGCGCACTATATGGACCTTCTAGCGGATGACCCTAAAGCTGAAGCACAGAAACTTCTAGAAGAAGGGCAACGTTCTTCTTCGGAAATGATTGACTGCGCGATGGACATCGCCACCATCTCTTTCCGTGCTCTGGGCAGCGCGGCGGTTCTTCGGCGACAAGGGTGGCTGCGAGCGACTTACTTCCGGCCAGAGGTCCAGAATAGGATTTTGGACTTGCCCTTTGATGGGGACATGTTATTTGGGAAACATGTCGATGAAACCCTACAGGGTATAAAGAAAGACACAGAGACAGCAAGGGCTCTGGGAAACCTACAATATAGAAAGACACCGTTCCGTGGAGCAAGAGGAAGAGGCTTCACTTCACCAAGAGGAGGCTATCAGCAGCAGCGATACTCGCAGCAGTCGCAGTCGTACAGACCTCAGTACGGCAATCAGTATTATCAGCGACAGTCACAATCCCAGTCTTTCTCTCGTCAGAACGCTCGTGGACGGCAGGGGCGTCAGGGCAAGGACGCTGGCAAGCGTCAATAGCGGCCTCCTGACTCTGCCAACTGTTCCTCCACTACTGGGATCTCCAGTGGGCGGCAGGATATCACAACATCTGAGCAGCTGGGAGGATATAACATCGGATCAGTGGGTATTGAACATCATCCGAAATGGGCATACACTAGAATTCCAGGAATTTCCACCTACAAGAGCTCCCCACGCCACTACTTCCAAACATCTAAACCTTCTACAAAAAGAAGTTCAACAAATGCTTCAGAAGGGGGCGATCCAACGCGTTCCCCTATCACAAAGAGGAGAAGGTTTCTATTCAAGATTTTTTCTGATCCGCAAAACGAAACAAAAGTGGCATCTGATCCTGGACTTGAGGGAGCTCAACACCTATCTCATGAAGCTGTCGTTTCGGATGATTTCACTCCAGGACATATTGCGCCTCTTGAACCCAGGCGACTTCATGGCAACATTAGACCTGGAAGATGCCTATTTTCATATCCCGATCCATCCAGCTCACAGACGTTTCCTTCGCTTTACAGTAGGCAAGAGTCACTTCCAGTTCATGGTGCTCCCATTTGGATTAAAGTCCGCTCCTCGGATATTCACAAAGGTGCTGGCCCCGGTAGCAGCATTTCTGAGAAGGCAGTCGCTGGAAGTATTCCCGTACTTAGACGACTGGCTGCTGAAGGCTCCAAGCTTACAAGAGGCATCAAAAGCAGTGAACATATGCTTAAACCTCTTTATTCATCTGGGTTTACAACTCAACAAGGAAAAATCGGTTCTTCAGCCGGCAGGTACGGTGAAGTTCTTGGGAGCGATACTCGATACTCAGGTGTGCAAAGCCTTCCCATCGGAAGAGAGACAGATGAAACTCATGTCTTCAGCCGCTCGTTTGCAGAAGAAAAGTTGGATAACAGTCAGGATGTACAAATCTCTTCTAGGGTCGATTTCATCCTGTATTCAATTGATTCCGCACTGCAGGCTGCAAATGCGCCCCTTGCAGGAGGAACTGGACCTTCAGTGGAGACAAGTGGAAGGGTCGTTCGACGACAGGGTGACGGTTACCCAGCAGATGAAACGGTCGGTTTCATGGTGGATGAAAAGATCTCACCTCACAGTGGGACTCAGTTTCAGGGCTGCACCGGCTCCTCACGTCATTATCACGGACGCTTCCCTTCAAGGTTGGGGAGCGGTCATACAAGACCTCCAGGTCAGTGGTCACTGGACTCCGGGAGAACGTCGCTTACATATCAACGTTCTGGAGCTAAGGGCTATTCGATTGGCGATGTTGGCTTTCCTTCCAAGGATTGCAAATTCGGCAATCCTGGTGCGGACGGACAACACCACCGCAATGCATTACGTCAACAAGCAGGGAGGCACAAGATCGCCACTGCTTTCACAGGAAGCCCAGATGCTGTGGGAATGGGCGATATCGCAGAACATCACGCTCGTAGCAGAACACCTTCCAGGAGTATGCAACACGAAGGCGGATACACTAAGCCGCCTGAGAGCAGTCTCGCACGAGTGGGAATTGGAGAGCACAGTGGTCAAGGACATCTTCTTCCGTTGGGGGACCCCAGCGATCGACCTGTTTGCAACACCAGGGAACAAGAAATGCCGGTGTTATGCAAGCAGGGAACACCATCGAGGGTCACTGGGGAATGCCCTTTCGATGTCTTGGTCAGGCGCGTTTGTTTACGCCTTTCCGCCATTTCCCCTGATTCCTCGAGTCCTCAAGAAGCTCAAGATGGACAGGTGCAGGATGATACTGATAGCGCCTGCCTGGGCTCGCCAGTTTTGGTACACGGAGTTGCTTCTTCTATCGGAGACACAGCCCATTCATCTGCAACCCAACCAGACACTTCTGTCAATGTACAACGGCCAGGTTCTCCACCCGAACCCGAGCTCGCTTCAATTAACAGCTTGGCTCCTGAATACAGAGAGTTTAAGGATTTAGACATCTCAGAAGAATGCAGGAACGTCTTGGCGCAGGCACGAGCTCCTAGCACTAATAAGACATATAGAGCGAAATGGAAGAGGTTCTATTTGTGGTGCCAGAGAGAAAAAATACATCCATTCTCTTCAGCCCCGCATCAACTCTTGCCATACATTCTATCTTTGGCACAGGCAGGCCTGGCTCATGCTTCCATCAAGGTCCACTTGGCAGCTATTTCCAGGTATAGAAGAACGAGATCGGGCCCTTCTCTATTATCAGCAAGAGTAATAAAACAATTCCTGAAAGGACTGTTTAGAGTCTTTCCGCCAGTTAGGCCCCCACCTCCGGTGTGGCACTTGAATGTGGTCCTGGCTCAACTGATGAGATCGCCATTTGAGCCAATACATAAGGCGGACCTAAAGTTCCTATCATGGAAAGTGGCGCTTCTTTTGGCACTCACCTCTGCAAGGAGAGTAGGGGAGCTTCAGGCTTTAACTATCAAAGAACCTTTCTTGCAGTTCAAGAATGATACATTGATCCTTCGAATGAACCCCAAGTTCATTCCGAAGGTACCGACAGACTTTCATCTTAATGAACCAGTGGTTTTGAAGTCTTTTTTTCCTCGACCTTCAACCCAGGCTGAGAGGACACTTCATTCTCTGGACGTGCAGAGATGTTTGAAATTCTATCTGCAACGCACGGCGGGATTTCGAAAAACACCCCAGCTGTTTGTGGCTTTCGGAGCCCCAAGGAAAGGATTTCCTTTGTCAAAGCAAGGGATTTCTAGATGGATAACAAGTGCGATCCGTTTCTGCCACCAGGCGGCAGGCAAGCCTTTGCAAGGACAGGTGAAGGCACATTCCACAAGATCAATCTCAGCATCGACAGCGCTGTTTGCTGGAGTATCCATAAAGGATATTTGCAGAGCGGCCACCTGGAGCAGTACTCACTCATTCACGAGACACTACTGCCTGGAGGCGGCTGCAAAAGAGGATTCGGCTGTTGGACAGGCAGTCCTGAGAAATCTCTTCCAATAAGAGGTGAGCTTTCCTCTCTTCCCTCCTCCTGTTATTTCAAACATTTCGTTTATTATGCTTTGGTTACTGCTTTATGGTTGTTATAATCTGTGATATCATTGGTTTGTAATGATTCTGTAACTGTACACGAAATGTTTGAGGTATACTAACTGCTATCTACTCTGATACAAGCAATGGGAATCTATGAAAGTTCCAATACTGGAGTAAGAAACAAGTTACTTACCTGTAACTTTAGTTCTCCAGTATTGGTAACTTTCATAGATTCCCATGCGCCCACCCGCCTCCCCTGGGAAAGCTTACTTTAGGGCTAGGTGATTATGTGGCATAGCAACGGCTACGAAAATCTGAGGCTCTGAGCTTTCTCAGGAAGGTTCCACAGGGTGAGGCTGATCTGATTGGTTGCTAAGGTGGTTTTTGGGTCTTTTTACATAATGACACCAATAGGCTACAAAATATAATGAGGCCTAGGCCTAATTTTTTACTTTTTTACACCTGTTAGGGTGTATTTACCTAGGTATATATATATATATATATATATATATATTATTACCGAGGCTCCCATTCCGACGACTGAGAATGATACAAGCAATGGGAATCTATGAAAGTTACCAATACTGGAGAACTAAAGTTACAGGTAAGTAACTTGTTTCTTCTTTCTTGTGTTGGGTTTTCACTTTATTAGTTTGTGTTCTGCATAAATACTTTACACATTGCTTTTAAGTTGAGCCTGACTGCTTTTGGTGCCAGGCTACCAATGGTTAAGCACTGGCTAATTTAGTGACTTTTTGTGATTCATCCTGCAAGGGATTGTGGCTGTTGCTTGACCAGGGCTCACACCCCAGTCAAACAGCCCAATTTCCTACAGAAATAACAGGTTCAGAACAGAATGTATGGTCTAAATGCCATAAAGCGAGAGAGGGGGTGATTAGTGGGATATCTAGTGCTTCAATAAAGAATCTCGTTCTCCGACTCCTTCAACGTGATGTTGTTAAACCCTGATACAGTATTGCCTGACACAGAAATAGAATGTACCAGAAAATTAGACTACTTTTAGTATTGGTAAAATTTTGATGGATTTTTTTCAATTTTTCCTCAAAGAAGAAATCCAGAGATGGAATAACAGTTGTGTAGCAGGCCTATAGAGAGAAAAAAGATTTAACGATGAAAAATATCTTGATGGGCATTGCTTGATGAATTAATTTTTTGAGAATAGAAATCTGATTGTGCTTTTTAATTAATTTGTGATACCCTGTTAATACTGCTTTATAAACATTTGCCCAATGGAGTGTAAATCCTTTACTTTTCTCAAAGATTTTACATTTATATTGTTCTGCTGCAAGTGCTGTCAAAAAACATGGAGTCAAGCAAGTTTGATCTGGAGAATGTGTTGTTTGAAAGCGAAACCAGATGATCAGTGATGGTGGAAATTCAGTGATTTAGCTGATCAACATCTTTGAACATTCAGGATAGAACAAGAGCCAACAAAATCTATGTGAGATTGTCCAAGTTAATCCTTCCCCATGTCACGATTTAGACTGCGTATTAGAAATAGGAGGTCTCTTGAAATCATGATAAGTAAATGGAATAAAGGAGTGATCGGACCATACAAATAGTAACTGGAACATTACTGATGGGGGCTGCAAGTTGGATTTTTTTTTGTTTCTTCCCATATGAGTAGCTGAGAGATCTTCATAGCAGAGAGAGCATCAATCAGTGACTGTGCATGTGAGTAGTTATTCTCATCAGTCTTAAGGGTAGGCAGAACTCGTGGAGTTTCACTGCGGAATTCCACAGAGTTACATGAAACCTTCATGAGATTTTGCAAATGGGCGTAAATAGGTACCTTGCGCTGCTTGCAGTGATTTTTAGCGCCAAGAGCTCATTCCACACTGAAAGATCTGCATTAACGGCACCACACAGCACGCAAGAAAGCGCTGCTTCTCAAGTTGAATTTGTTGCTGCTGCTCTAGTAGATTTTCTACTCGAGTGGCAGCTTTCTGATCTTATATGGTTACAACCACCCAAGTTGTACGAATCTTGCCCGGTGCTCTCCTAGCGACTGAAAATCATTCTAAGGCAGCCAAATCTCGCTCGCAAATTTACAGTTGGCGATACACGTGTGAGGGAAAAAAAACTCCACCATACGACGGTTGGCAGAATTTTGCCAGAACTCTGCTTTACAATCGTAACGTAGTGTCAAAATTCCGCTGGTGGAGCAGAATTTGTCGCCCACCCCTAATCAGTATATAGGTTGAAGTCATCTAATACCGTAAAGTTGGAGTATTGCCCACAGAGTGGAACAATTAGATCTACAAGAGAGGAAGCATATCCTGGAGAATAGCCTGGAGGCCAATAAATGAGCACCCGAGAAGGAGAAATTGCGAGAGAGTTTGATGTCCAAGCCTAGCCCTTAGGTGACCTCCAGATTATTTAATTTAAAGGTGGTAAATTGTAGTGACGAGCAGTTAGTAAATAATGGGAAGGGCTTCCCCCTCTCTGCTCCTGTCAATTGTTGTGAATTATCGAAAAGCCAGACAGTATAGTAAAAGCTACATCTGGATTAGAGGAATCCAGGTTTCTGTCATGAAAGTTACATCTAATTTAAACAAGGAAATTAGCTTAAAAATGTCAAACGTGTGCTTAGGCAAAGGCGGAACGTAGAGCAGAAGAAACAAACAGTAAGAGTTGCTTACAGAGTAGTTAAAAGGGTCCCAATCAGCACAATTTCGGTAAACAGATAAAACAAACCCCAACCAAGGTGCAAAGTCGCAAAGCGTCAGTCCTTAAGATGGTCTAATCATAGCCTAGCTAAGAGTTGAGTATGCACTATCCAAAATGGCACCACTTGTATGGAACTAAGGAAATAGAAGGGTAGCAATGGTCCCAAAGGTAAAAAGTCAATAGGTAGGGCATGGGTAATCTAATCGTAGCCTAGCAAATACTGGAGAGCACTCTATCCACAACATTTATTATGTAGTAAACATTATTAAAAGATATGCATTAAAAAGGTACATGTATTTAAAAAAAAATAAGTACATTGTTTTCTATGTATGAAAAAGCTTAATAAACAATTTTGAAACAAGGCAGTTATTATTCGTTGTATGTATTTTGTAACATTTAATTAAATGTGTGTGTGTGTGTGTATATATATATATATATATATATAATGCAAAATGCAGGACACATAGAAGGAGGAAGAAACATGGAGAAATAGAGCTATTTCTCCTCGTTATGCCTCCACCGCACAGGTGTAAGTTTTGGCACATACCCATGTTTACAAGTTCTTGGAAATCTCAGGATGCGTCAAAACCCATAGGAGTTGCATGGAAAACCCCATGCAACGCTCATGGAATGCCTACCCAGGGCAGATTATCTCAATGCAGCGATTTGTGCAACATTGCGCTACTCCATTAGTGTTTTTGTATGGCTTCAAAAATCCGATATAGAGGTTTGCGTCAAACAGGTACCACGTTGTGTGGTGCAAACGTGATGCAACCCTCTCATAATTGAGGCTTCTAGAGTCTTACCTGTTGTTGCCCCCATGGGAGAGGGAATGGGGGTCCAAGAGACACACTTGAATTCCTCCTGTAGGTGGCTGTAGTTACAAATTGCCAATCCTACTGTGCGGTGCTTAGTCCCTGGTGTAAAGGCAGGCAGTTGTAATGAAAGATGGACCAGCAAGCAGTTTTAAACCATCTGAATGCATTTTAGTGCCACACCATTGACAGTACAGTCACAAGTTTGCTTCTACAGTGGTGGAAATTCTTTTTTGCAATATGGCCAAGAGTCGTCCCAGTCTGACACCCTTTGCAGAGTGCTCCATTTCTAAAATAATAAGCGCAGGGGCCCAAAGTCTTTCTTAGGAGCCCACTGGCCGCTGCGGCATGCTGGTGAGTGCCTAGTTTGTTGATTATAAAAGGATACCTAGTTCTTTATATTCTCTTGTATCTTTCTTACATCACTCTTCACTTTATGTCTCAATATCTCATGTGTATGTTATTTTTCATTTCTTTTTTTTATTTTATTTGTTATAGTTTTCATATCTTTCTCTTCTTTGTGTTTGTGCCTTTCTCTTTTTCTCGGGATCACAATTTACGGTGAAAAATGAGCGCCGGTGCCCTCCACCTGCTACCAGCTGATCAAGCGAAGTGCTGAGTACGTGCATCGTATTAATGCGATGTGGCCCTATAGCTGTTGTTTCATTAGAACAGCCTCGGAATGGTTCCTTAAGATTCATACTTAAATGGCATACATGAAGTGGCTCTTATTAAAGATAATGTTCTGTGGACCCTCACTTGAGTCATTAAAGTGTGCTTGGAGTGGCCAGACTGCATAGTTGGCCCATTAATGGATATGATGATTCTCGTGTTCACCTAGTTGGTGCATGCAAGAAATAACTGTTGTTCTCAGTTCATATGCATCAGACTCCCAACTTTACTCCGCAGCTCCTGCATTTATTATGATGCTTAAGGCCTGATCTCCATGTTTTAGTAGGAGTCTAAAATATATATATATATATATATATATATATATATATATATATATATATATATATATATATATATATATATATATATATATGTGTGTGTGTATATATATGTTCGAGGCATGTGGGCTGCTGAATTCATATCTGTGCATAGATCGCCGCCTAGTGTTGGGTCCGGATGATTGCACATTGTTGTCCTGGAAGAGTCTTCGAAGTATCACGAGATAGGTGGCTCCTCCCCTGGACTACAGTGCGCATGGGCATCGCCTCATCCCCAGATTGTTTTTTTCCGCCATTGGGTTCGGATGTGTTTCGGTTCCCTCTGTCGGAATCGATAATAGTTTAACTTTTCTAACTTGAGACCAAAAGGTCTTTAGGCTTGACGTCGGTATCGTTTTCGTTCGGGTTTGACTATTCTTCAGCTCCGAACTCTTGCTGCCCTTCCGCGTGCTGTCGGCGCGGACGGGCCTACACGACGCTCCAGACATGGAACGAACCCCGTTCAAGAGGTGTCTGGTGTGCACCTCCAAGTATTCACACCTCGACGTGCACCCAGTGTGCAACAAATGTCTGTCGCCGGACCATGACGAGACCAGGTGTATGGCCTGTTCAAAGTTCCGGTGTAAGAAGACTCTCAAGCTTCGTCGGGCCGCTAGACTCCAGGCCCAGTTATCGGCGCCCCCGCCAGACAACATCTTCGAAGAAGGCGTTGGAGCCGACAATGTCTTTCAAGTTTCGGACTCTAGCCCGGCGTCGGAAGAAGAAAACTACGACGCGGGGGACGAGGAGTTCGATGAAGTAGTCAGTGAGGTAAGGGACGACGATGGGGCCATTGCCACCGTGGAGGATAGCTCGGAGGAGGAGCATCCTCAGACTGACTCAGGGGTCAACCCCCATTATACGGCCCAGGTCGAGGGATCGCCTTCGGGCCTTACCCAAGACCTTGTTAATTGTCCCACGGCCTCACCTACGGGCCCGGCCACGGGCATTTCGGATGTGTCACTCCCGTTGAAGAAAACGAAAGTGAAGCCATCGGGGTCCACACCACCGGTTTTGAAACCGAAAGTGAAAGTAGCTCTGGCGGGACAGAAAGCTCCTGAGGCCTCGAAGTCAAAGAAATTCAAAATGGCCGACTGCAAGAGCCACGCCAAGATGGCCGACCCGACAACACCGGTGTCGAAGCCGAAGGCGAAGACGACCGACGCGGCCGCGTCGGCGCCGAAGGTGGTCGAGGTCGATGACCCGAAGACGGCTCCGAAGAAGCGTCAGGGCGACGCCGAAGCTCTGGCTGCGCCGACTCCGGCCGTCAAGGCCAAGGATGGTGGTGTGTCGGCTCCGAAAACTGTGCCTTTCGCCGACCCGTCTTCGGACTCGGGGAAATCGCTTGGGCAGGTCCAGCCCTCTCCGGCCTTGGCCAAGAAGGTCGTCGAGTCCCTGCAAAGAATTCGGAAGGACGCTGAGGCTCCCGACCCGAAGGATGTGGTGCCGAAGCCTACACCAAAGCCGGCGAAGGCGCAGACGCCTATCCGCTACACGCTACCGCCGAAGACGACGCCAAAGGCTTTCGCTCCGAAGCATGGGGCCGGGGTGCCTCTGAAGGCGGTGTTAACGCCCAAGGCCTCTTTGGTGGTGCCGAAGCCTCGGCTCCAGACGCTCGCAGATGATGAGCGTCGGGAGGTCATCATCGACGCCAACACCGGGAAGCTCTCTCTCCTGAAGCGGAAGATCACCACGGAGCCGGTGTTGGAGCCTTATCGTATTCCACTCAAAAGCAAGAAGGACTCTGCGGGTACTTCTGCCCCTATGGAGCCTGCATCTCCACATAATTTAGAACTTTCACCAACGCATTCAAACGCTGGGGAAGGTGACGGAGATGAAGAGGACGAGTACAACTATCCCGCTTACTCGGATCCAGAGGAGGTACATGAGCCTTGGTCTGCCGGAGGCGACCCTGAGGACCCTCAGTCGGGTCAGGAACCGCAGCTTTTTGCTGCAAAGACTTCTCCAACGGAGGACTCTGCAGCCTTCAACGCTCTGATTGAGGGGGCTGCAGCTAATCATGATGTGGAACTACATTCAGATCCTGTGGATGTCGACTTTCTGTTTGACACTTTCTCAGTGGCTGAGAAGTCAGTCAAGACATTGCCAATGCTAAAGGGAGTGCTGAAACATGCGCCAGAGGTTTTCAAGGACCCCACTCGGGCGCGAGTCGTCAATCCTCGTATTGATAAAAAGTACAAGGCAGCGCCCTCGGATCCAACTTACATCAAGGGACACTTGCCACTGGATTCTTTAGTGGTATCCAACGCACGTAAGCGGGCGAACTCGCAGACCACGGGTGACGCTCCTCCCCCAGACAAAGAGTCGAAAATCTTTGAAGCCTCAGGGAAAAGAATTGCTGCGCAGGCAGCTAATATTTGGCGCATTTCAAACACGCAGGCCCTACTTGCACGCTACGATAGGGCGCATTATGACACCCTCTAAACACTTCTGCAGCACTTGCCTGATCAGTACAAGGAGGCAGGTGAAATGTTGATTCAGGAGGGGAAGCTGATCACCAACGCTTCCATCAAATGTGCGCTGGACGTGGCTGATACCGCCTCCAGGGCAATCAACACTAGCGTATTGCTTAGGAGACATGCATGGCTTAGGATATCAGGATTCAAACCGGATATACAGACCACCATCCTGAACCAAACAGTCAATCCTGACCACCTGTTTGGCCCTGAGGTGGATGCGGCAAAAATTAAGAAAGACACTGCCAAGTCTATGGGGGCCCTCCAGTCTCAGCAGTTTCGGGGTGGTTCCTTTCACCGCTCCAATAACAGAGGCACCTCAAGGGGTCAGGCATCACAGTCCACACAGTATTACAAGACCAACACCCAAACCTCATACACTAACAAGAGTAGAGGTGGTTACAGAGGCAACAACATCAAAGGCAGGGGACGTGGAAACAACAGCTCCAGGTCTCCACAGCCAACAAACAGTGACGCCTTGTCACTGCCCCACGACCACACAACACCGGTCGGGGGGAGACTCCAGCAGTTCCTGCCCACGTGGAAATCCATCACCACGGACAGGTGGGTCAAATCTCTTATCCAGTACGGTTACTGTCTGGAACTTACTTCCACTCCACCAAACATACCTCCAAGAAGCCGTCCTATGTCCGGCGAGCACTTGCACTTGTTGCAGCAGGAGGTTCAAGTCATGCTGCAAAAAGGGGCAATAGAGCTCGTCCCACTGCAAGAAAGGGGTACAGGAGTTTACTCTCTGTACTTTCTAATCCCCAAAAAGGACGGATCCCTAAGGCCCATCCTGGACCTCAGGCCCCTCAACTGGTACATTCTATCGGAGCACTTTCACATGCTCACGTTGCAGCAGGTCCTCCCCCTGCTTCGGCAAGGGGACTTCCTGGCTACGCTGGATCTAAAGGATTCGTATTTTCACATCCCCCTGCATCCTTCCCACAGGAAGTACCTCAGATTCACGATTCAAGACCAGCCCTACCAGTTCAGGGTTCTGCCTTTCGGGGTCACCACGGCGCCAAGGGTCTTTACAAAGTGCCTGGCGACTGTGGCGGCGCATCTACGACGCCAGAACGTCCACGTCTATCCCTATCTGGACGACTGGCTCATTCAGGCAAAGACGGAACAGCAGTGCGCAGACCACGTGTCCCGCACAATTCACCTCCTGCACGATCTGGGATTCTCGCGGAACTATCCAAAATCCCATCTCCAGCCCGCCCATACACGGCAGTATCTGGGCGCGACAATAGACACTCTGGCAGCCACTGCGCAGCCAAATTCAGTGAGAATCGCCAGTATCCAGACGCTGATCCAACGATTCAGACCTCAGCACTCGCTTCCAGCGAAAGTGTTCATGCAGTTGATAGGCATGATGGCCTCCTGCATCTCCATCGTCCCGCACTCGAGGTTACATATGCGTCCGCTTCAGGAGTGCCTAGCACGTCAGTGGACTCAGGCTCATGGGCAACTGACAGACCTAGTGTTGGTGAGCGGTTGGGCATACAACTCTCTGCATTGGTGGAATCCACAAAACCTTTGCAAGGGCCGACCGTTCCAGGAGCCTGTGCCACAGATTATCCTGACAACGGACGCTTCTCTCCAGGGATGGGGAGCGCATGTACTCCACTACACAGTGCAGGGACTATGGACACTACAGCAAAGGAAGATGCACATCAAAGTTTTGGAACTGATGGCAATCTTCATGGCCTTGAAGGCATTCAAAGTACATCTGTGCAACAAAGTCGTGTTGATCCGGACGGACAACATGACGGCCATGTACTACATTCAGAAACAGGGGGGCACACACTCTCCGCAGCTGTCTCATCTGGCTCAGAGCATGTGGAAGTGGGCCATTCAGAGGAACATCTTCCTCATGGCGGAGCATCTCCCGGGCAAAGACAACCAGATGGCGGACTTGCTCAGCAGGCACAGCCACCAAATGCACGAGTGGGAGATACATCCATCAGTACTCCAACCGTACTTCCAAAGGTGGGGTCATCCAGAGATAGACCTGTTCGCCACAAAGGAGAACGCAAAATGCCAAAGCTTCGCCGCCAGGTTCCCACACCCGCAATCGCAGGGCAATGCGATGTGGATGAACTGGTCAGGCAGATTTGCGTACGCTTTTCCCCCAGCACCTCTGATACCGCTGGTGGCACGCAAACTCAGGCAGCACTCGATGACTCTCATCCTGGTCTAAAATATATATATATATATATATATATATATATATATATATATATATATATATATATATATATATATATATATATATATATATATATATATATATATATATATATATATATATATATATATATATATATATATATATATATATTTAAAACAATCCCTACTGCCTCTCGCCCGGAGCCCAGTGCTGGAAACCGCTGCGCAGGAAGAAGAGAGGAGACCTCAGGTGCAGTGAGCAATTTCCTTTTATTGTAGCCTCGAGGAAGCGGCATATATATATGTGTGTGTATATATATATATATATGTCCAAACTTTGAGCAGAGGATTAGTTACCGGGATCCATATCCCTTAGTCAGGTGGCGTGTTGCGTTCGGCTAATCCCATCGCCGAGTATTGACAATGTCCAAAAGAAAATGCTTTCAAAAGCAAAAACACGCACTCGGAAAGGTGCAGCAAAAAGGGGTTTATTCACGAGGTAACGCTACGCGTTTCAGCACAAGGGTGCCTTGATCACACGTTTGACCTTAACCAATCATGAACGACTTTTGTACAAACAAGAATGACCATCATGTTTAGTAAACATAGGAGAAGGACACATACAATGCAAGAATTGCGTCGGCCATTGTTAACTAGTCATTTCGCGTTTTATGTCTATTACTTCATAGAATTGTAAACGGAAAAATAGAACTTGCCCCAGAATCGTAAAAGGAGACATAAACTCATTCTCATGAAACATGTGAAACCATATAGTACCTGTATAGTATGTTACAGGATGTGACAGTTGCCTGCAGAAGTAAATATTTACTTGTGCCTCTTAAATATTCATCTGAATATCCCATCTTATTCCCATGAATATCGGGGAAATAATGAGGGTAATTGTAACACAAAATTCAAATTAATCATACCACTGTCCTAATGTATTGTTAGGCTGACATAAAAAAGTGGGTGCATCACGAGACTCAGACGTGCAAATTAACTGGAAAGTACAAGTAAATTAAATTGAAGGTCAACTCTCGAGAGGCATGCAAATGCTTCAATAGTACATATAATACATTTCTAATATATGTTATTCGTCACATAATTAGGGTAGTACTGTTGAACATAAGACCCAACAGTTATAATGCATGTCATGTCCGGGTCTGGTAGCCGAGTGGCTTCTGGTACATTCGTAGACAATTTTTAACAGTACAATCATTGAATTACGTAATGCACATCCTACGCGAAAGTGCCCATGAGGTAGATGCGTTGCGTTGGAATTAACTTGTCACTAGCGGCAAAGTCACACCATTTTGAGGCCATATATACAAACGAACCAATATTCACTCGGTCTAGTGCCCGAAAGGGATTAAATTAAGGCTGAGTTTAAAGTCTCTGAGATGTTTGTCCTCCCATAAGGGTCAATCTCGTAAGTAACCAGGAAGTACAATCATGGTACTAACATACAGTCCCAAATACGACTACCTGTACAAACAAGACCATACCACCACTGAGACACCTGAATTACAAGAAAATGAGGGAGCATGCTCATCAAATGCCATTGCCAGTGAACCTGATTCAGATGTATCGAGACAATCTACCAGCACTGCCTCAGATACTGAAAAAGTTGTTAAAAAACCGGCGACTTTTTTAGAAGAATTCAGGGTCCTGCGGACCAGACGGAAAAAGGAGGCGGAATCACAACAGCAACAACAGTCTTTCCAAAAAACACCAACACATGGGAGACCAAGAGGACAAGCAAGAGGCAGAGCAGATCACAGAAGAGAAGACTCAAGCTTTTGGAATTCCCCGACCTCGATAGCGCGACATATAACTGTCCATGAGTGAAGCAGTCCTCTCGTAAGTCTATCCCAATGACTTTGTATGTCTGACCTTGTGATTTGTTAATGGTGGATGCAAAAGCAATGTTAATAGGGAATTGTAAGTGTTTGAATTGAAATGGTAGATCAGTAGGGATCATGGGTATCCAGGGAATATGGGCTAACTGTCCTGCAGCAGGGCCCGTGAGAATAGTAGTCTCTATTACATAAGGTAAAAGAGATTTAACTTGTAGGCACGTCCCATTGCAGAGATTTGGTGGATGTAGGTTTTGTAATAACATGATAGGAACACCTCCTTTCATTTGGAGTGTTTGAGGGGGAAGCCCTGAAGGATTAAGTGATTGGAGGAATTCTTGGGGAAAATGCACAGCGTCTTGTGTATCTAATACTGTATCAATGGAATTATATATTGTGGTTTCACCTGGGAATAGTTGTAGTATGTGTTCATTAATATGATGCACTGCAGAGTTTCGGGCGGCAACTATAGACCTTTCGCAAATCCATGTGTAATCTTTGCTGAGAAGATGCTTGATGTCTGGGTAAACATATTGTATGAGTTCATGTAGGGTACAGAGACGCTTACCTAAGTTTTGTATGTTGATAAAGCCATTTGTGTCAGGTATGTCTCTGTTGGCCACTTCTATTAGAAGATCTGCAAATTGTGTATCTCCACCTCCTAAATGTGTCCTCATGTTAGTGCGCAAGGTAATAGATTGTACAGAGTTTCATAGGTGTGATGCTTTTAAAGCATGCTTTTAGTATATCAGCCCGCGTTCCTGTAGGCACCACAGGAAGAGTTTGTCGGAAGTCCCCAGCAAACACAAAAGTAACACCTCCAATTATGTTGTATGAATTTCTAATGTCTTTGAGAGTTCTGTCAACTGCCTCAATATGTGAGCGGTGTGTCATTGTACATTCGTCCCACATGATAAGAGACACATTTTGAAGCAGTGTCCCCAAAGGTCCGTTTTTCCGAATAGAGCATATTGAATCCTTTTCAAGGGAAACTGTTAGTGGCAGTTCAAAGGTAGAATGTGCTGTTTTCCCAGCTGTTAGCAAAGTGGCAGCTATTCCAGATGAAGCAACAGCTAGAGCCAAATTCCCAGAAGATCGAACTTTGGCAAGTATGAGGTTGATTAGGTAAGTCTTTCCTGTGCCACCGGGGGCGTCTATGAACAATAGTTTGCCTTGCTTCTTTTCAACACTATCAACTATGGTGTTGTAGGCGAGTTGTTGATCGGGAACTAAGTTAGGCAAGTGTTGAGCAAGGTAGTTATTTAGCTCTGGAATATTGTGTGCGGTAGCGATATTGTGGTATCCAGTTAGGTTAGTTCGGACCGCTGGCGGCAGGCTGAAATCTTGTAAGGACTTCTCGCTTAATAGATACTGTGAGTCTTCAATTTCTATAAGTCCTTGGTTTATGATTTCATTGTTGATAGCAGCCCGTGCCGACGTTGTCCGGGTATGAATTGCTGCCGGCCAGTAGTATATTGTTTTGTAGGATTTCGTTTTGATAGCATTTCTTATCTGTGACAGGCCTGTGAAACGCTCCGATTCACAGTGCACTGCTGATGCATTTAAGAGTGCACGTTCAGTAGTGTGTGAACTCGAGTTTCCCTACTTTATTTTTCCTTGCAATATTATATAGCGCTAACTCAACAACATGGCATAAGCACAATTTACATTACAGAAGAACACATTCATTTGTGGTAGGCACGGGGAGACAAAGCGATTTGCCTGGAATCACAGGATGTTGAGCTGATGCCGAGATTCGAACGTAGCTCCCCAGCTCTAAAGTTCGCAATTCTAGAACTTGTGGCGGGAGGTGTGTCTGAAAGTGTATGTTGGTGCTGGCCATCAATGAGAGAGACCTGTGCATTTTTCAAATGGGTGGTGAAAAAATATGAGTATGTTGCTGGAGATGTGGGCCGCCGTGCCACCAATGTACTTACCGGGGGAGGGTAAACACCGATTATTCCGCAACTTTCTTTCCGCATACCATCACTCTGCATACTTTCATTACGAAAGTACCATGACTCCGCAATGCCATTATAACGCATGGCATTAAATTTTATATGCTTTTACTACGCATGCATTTACAACGAAATTCGTTGTAAATGCATGAATGGTAAAAGCATGTTTTTTTATGTTTGGATAAGGTAAGTAAGGGTATATGTTTTGGGGTACTGAGGTATATGTTTTGGGGTGTTTGGGTATTTTAAGGGTTCAGATATAGTTTTGGGTTATGGGGTACAGGGGTAGTTTTAGGGTTTAGGGATAGGTATGGGTTTTGGGGTACAGGGGTATTTTGGGGGTTCAGGGCGTAGGTTTGTGTTTTGGGGTATTTTTAGGGTTCAGGGGTAAGTTTGGGTTTTGGGGTACAGGTGTATTTTAAGGGTTCAGGGCTAGGTTTGGGTTTTGGGGTACAGGGGTAT